>NC_044307.1:98625491-98927406 GCF_007474595.2 Lynx canadensis
TTTTTCTCAGTGTTTGTTAGATTTTAGGCAGAATGTCTGACAGAATGTCCTAGAGCCAGATTATAATTTAATCTAAAACAGCTGAGGGAGGGACAGGAGGTATGAGAACAGGGCTGCCACAGAACACGTCAAGAATATGGAGGGGAAGGGGTGCTTTGAATTTGTGTGTTTTTTTGTTTTTTAATGCAAATAGCATCTACGTGTAGAGCATTGTGGAGAGTCGAGATCAGGACAAAGTCCAGTGCCAGCATGAGTTCCAGGTGGGAGTCAGGCAAGAGCGGAACAGTTAGGCCTATCCAGGATCACAGCAGCACTTTTAGCCATGGCCACTGCCAGCTGGCCCTCCACCTGGAGGCCAGGCTCCCTGAGACTCGCTGGGTTCTTAGGTGGTCAGACGGGGCAGAGGTACGACCTGACCTCCATTTCTTATACTGAGACTGCTTTCAGGAAGGCCCACCATGTGGCGTTCTGGGTGTCATGGGTCCTTCTCAGTAAGCTTTCTGATCTGGAGCCTCTCAGTGGAATACTTAGTAGGCTCTGGGGGCCCGGCAGCTGTAATGTTTGCATCCTGATGAGAACTATTCCAGGCTGTCCTCAGCCTCTAAATAAGCTGCTCTAGGGAGCCTTCCACTTTCTGATGGGAAATTAGAAGAGTAACTAATGTTGAAAACATGACATGTACTCTGGGGTTCTGTTCTCCCTTCAGGTCTCCAGAACCAGATACCTTTTACCAAAGTCAGAAAAGAGCTTTATCGTAAGCCTTCACTGTCCTGGTGTGAGAACAGACTGCCAGGTTCAGCGTACCCATTAACTGTGAATGAATCTGAGGTTGATTTCCTTTATTGCATCCTCTTCAATATAATGATTGCTGAAACACGTGTTTTCTAAAAATTTCACAAGTTTGTCTTTCCTGTTAACGGGAGGATTACACACACATGTGTAGTATGAGGTGGACTTTGTGTGTGTGTGTGTGTTTGGTATTGAGTTTGGGTATTGTGTGCGTGTGTCACTTCACCACCCTGAGGTCAGATCCTCATGACTCCTAGCTCAGGACAGCTCTGCCAGGTCTCAGGGTATCATTTCAGGTGGCTTCTGATCTTGTTAAAGATGGTAGGGACAGACTTCATCTATACCCAGTGGACCCCGCCTGAAGAAGAAGGAACATTTGAATCTCTTGGAAAGACCTTCAAGAGTAAAGCGGTCATTCAGCCAGTCCTATTTTGCGTGCTCATGCCATGGGCTGGCAAAGGGAAATACAAATGTTACCCTTTCTCTCTGAAAGCAGAAGCAAACCCTGATAGCTCTAACTCTGATTTCCTTTTTCTTGCTGTAGTTGGGGAACATTGTAAGATTAGGGATACCATTGTATTTTTTAATTTAGCAAAGTTTTTTTGTAGAAATGCAATCACTGGCAAAGAGGTACGAAAAAGCCAGCCTCTCCTAAAGACTGGGGGCAGCAGGCACGATGAGGGTAAAGCGAAGCCCTTGTGAAATCATGTCTGCCAAACAAGATCTTCATGCAGATGCCCAAGTAACTGAAGAGTATATTCTATTTGATCTAAATCATCAGTAGATAACATTTTATGCAGTTTAAATGAATGAACTATTTTCCTCTTTAGTTTTATTTGTGTGTGCTTTTCTTTGATGAATGATTGGTTCTGAGGCCTCTGCCACACTCCAGAATTACTTGTGTGGCTGCTTTAAAAAATTGAATGTCTGGTCACTTATTTCTCTAAAATTATCTCATTGCCTGGCAATCAGTCTTCTCTCGTATACTTGTCCTAGCACATTATATACATGGGAAATGTAAACAGATGTGAAGGAGGACCAGAAAAATGAGTTAATACTAAAAAAAAAAAAAATGTATTGTGCGTTTTGGCTTCACATGTTTAACTTTTTTAAGAAAAAAAAGTTGCATGAATGGAAAAAAAATCTGTATACAGTATCTGTAAAATTGTCTTACCTGTTTCAATTTCTTGCTCATTCCCCATTCAGACTAGAATTAAATATGGTGCATGGCCATATTCAAACACCTAAGAGTCAAGCAGCTGATACTTTGGTTTGAAGCACCTCATTCTTTCTTTCCAAGCGAACACTATCATATTGCATTCTTACTGAGGATTTTGTCTAACCATACGTTGCCATGAATTAACTCTACCACCTTTCTTCCCAAAAATCAAAACCAGTTTGATTTGGGAATCTCCCCTTTCCAAATGAAATAGAGATGCAGTACTTAACTTTCCTCGGTGTTTGTAGATATTGCCTTGTGTATTCCATTTACAGCCGTAATCTAGTTTGTAAACGAGATGGTGACGCATGTAAATAAAGCATCAGTGACACTCTGTCTCACTCCAAGACGTCTTTTGTTCTCTCTTCCCCATCCTTTACCTCCAGACATGAACTAGCTGCGTTTATGTCAAGGTCTTCCTTTGGAATTCCTTCACAGGCTGGGAGAGGCCCAAAGCTTGAAAGACTCTGTTGTGAACTCTCTAAACTGAATAATCTAGCAAGCTTTTTCTTCAGCCAACTTTCAAGCTCCACAGACAACCAGACAATTTAATAAAAGCAGATTTATGGCATCATTCATGGTGGCTGATCGTCATTTGGGTGTGCACAGAATCCTGTTGCCCTGGAGGAGCTTTTAAGTAGGAAGGCAGGATTTAGACTCTCTGCCTTTACTGAGTGTCGGAGATTTTGACCTAATAAGGTCCTCCTTGTGTGAGAGCAGCAGATGAGCACCGGTCATCAACAGAGCCTTCCTGCATATTGAAAATCACACACACACAATATTTCAAACTTCTGGTGGCAACAGCACAAATATTTCCTTGGTATGTACGTTTAGGGCTTCTCAGACAAGTGAGCGGGAACCCCACCCCATCGTAAAACTATCCCTCATAGCCTGAGTGGCATTTTTCATTTTAAAAGACATAAAAATGTTTCATCTTTTAGAAACTCCCTAGGATTGGGTTCAAAGTCCCAAGAAATATGATGGACTCTTATTTCAGATCAAGTAGGTAAATAAGTTTGCCCTTTGGGATAAATTTTCTATTGGTTGAGAGTCATGCTTTCAGAAGTTTGTCCTTATCATTGTTTTAATTACCTATGAAGGTAAAACCTCAACATCTTCTAATACCAAAGCCAACTGGGAAAACGTATTTAATTTGATTTTGTCTCCCAAAAGATTAAAGATAGAAATCTAATACTAGCTATCCTAAGATTCTCAGTAGGGAGTTCTCCTAAACCAGGTAAAAATTCAACCAAAAACCAATTAAAGTTAATGATCAACAATTACCAAGTTAAGTGTGGCAGTGGCCCAGACTCTGATGAGCACCAGGAGAACCAGGACCTGGGCCCTGCCCCCATGAGTTTAGAGGTATCTGCTCCACCTTGATGAATAAAGGGCTAATTCTTGCTGACTCTGTCTGCTTCAGCTTCTGGGTTAAAGAAGGAAGAATTTGGATTAATCTCTACAACACTTTAGGGATTCAGTTTTGCAAATCAAGTTCAAGTAATGAGGGCAAACCTTTAAGCTAGCAAATGTGACCTGCATTAAGCCAGTCACACACACAATGGCTGGAATACAGGGGTCGAAGGTAGAGGAAGGTGGAATTCCTGGCTGCTATCTGCCAGATGCTCCACCCCATCCCCACACAGCCTGTCCCCTGGGACATGGAAAAGAAGGGAGATGGCTACCAGGGAAGGGTTGGCAATGGGTAGGGGAGCATATTGGTAGCGTGGAGGTAAAGAAAGGAGCGTTCAGAAGGGGACTTACCTTAGCTCTGCTTTTATCTCCAGCTGAGAGAAGCAATGGTGCTGGGCTCTGAGGACTAGACACCTTTGGAACTGGAGGAAGAGGAGGACTTCCTTCCAAATTTGAATGAGGAAAACTATCAGCAATATGTAAGACCTGAAGGTGTGTGTGTGTGTGTGTAGTTCTGCCAAGTGACTGTCCTATAATAATGGCTCAAAACTGCATTGTTGTGTGTCTTCTCTGAGGACTTCCTAGAAACACTACAAACATCCCCACTCCCACTCAGGTAAGAAAAATGTTGATTCCCTTCTTGTATTGGCACAGGGCCTCCTCTGAATCCTACCTCACCCATCTGCACCTACAGTGCCAGGCACAGTCTTTGTCCCAGAGAGATGGGCCTAAAGGAGCTGGAGTGAAATGTAGGGCTGCTGGCACGAGTTCTTACGTGGGTGAATCCTACGAATGATATACTAAGAATATGATGGAGGGGCAGAGGACGTAAAGCCAAGGTGACCCAAAGGAGGGGAACATTTGAACAGAAAGGCAAAAATGGGTTGAGTTTTCTGGTTCAAGTGATGAATCTCAAGGACAGAGGAGGCAGGAAAGATTGGACCGTATTTGGGAAACAGTGAGTAGTGGGATTGTTTGGGGCTTAAAGAGCTCAAGGAAGATCAATGAGAAGTCAGACAAGGAAAGTGGGCTGCTAGAAAATTCTAGAACTGTGGCTTGGACTCTGATAGTGGAATGGGAAGAGGACAGGGACCTATTTTGAGTGAGCCTTTAGAAAGGGCACACCGTGGGAGGTGGATCCTAGGAGGAGGATGTTGAGGAAATGAGAAGTCATGGTTTTTCTGGAACTATTTTCACAACATGCTACCCACAGAAAATGATGAGTGTATTGCTCATTGGGATGACAGAGAAAGCTGCTCCAGGTCCCGGGCCCTAGAAGCTGCCCCAAGGCTGACAGGTTAATAGTTCTCAGCATCCTTGTGACTTTGCAACCCAGGTAAGAGTCCTGATCTAGCGGAAATCACAGAAAACTTAAGTCCAGAAGATTTTGGCTTTCAACTCTTTACCTTGTGTACAATTTTAATTTATCAAAGTGGGAGTGTATTACTTTTTTTTTTCCTGTTAATTATGTCTACCTTTTATTTTATTATTTTTTATATATATATATGAAATTTATTGACAAATTGGTTTCCATACAACACCCAGTGCTCATCCCAAAGGTGCCCTCCTCAATACCCATCACCCACCCTCCCCTCCCTCCCACCCCCCATCAACCCTCAGTTTGTTCTCAGTTTTTAACAGTCTCTTATGCTTTGGCTCTCTCCCACTCTAACCTCTTTGGGAGTGTATTACTTTTATAAAGACACCTACAGTTTCATGCTGGGACCTATCCCTAGGAGACAAATGTCCATTTTACCTGGCAATTGGGTTACAGAATTTTTTGTCAAAATTATCTTCATTTTGTTGCAGTGTATTTAAAAAAAAAAAAAATTTGAAAGGTAATGCATTTGCATGAGCCAAGGTGGAAAGCCTGGCTGTGACTCCTAAGACTGCAAGAAATAAGCAATAAGGTGGGAGAAGGGTATTAGGGTGTAAAAGTGGAGATAATGAGGTGACTGTACTGTTTAAAAGGAATCTGATAGGGGCGCCTGGGTGGCTCAGTCGATTGGGCATCCAACTTCGGCTCAGGTCATGATCTCATGGTTTGTGAATTCAAGCCCCACGTTGGGCTCTGTGCTGACAGCTCAGAGCCTGGAGCCTGCTTCAGATTCTGTGTCTCCCTCTCTCTCTGCACTGCACCCCCCCCCAACTCATGCTCTGTCTCTCAAAAATAAATAAACATTAAAAAATAAAACATAAATAAAAGGAATCTGATAAACGAATAGTACCACTGCAAAGTTATGTCTTCATAACTTTGGATTTCCATAATTTCATCCTATTAACATCTTGAATATCAGTATAGGGAATACCTAGCCAGAACAAAGGAGTATTACGCATCAATTAAATTAATAGTTATGAAAGCTCTTCATATATTTAGAAAATGCTCATATCGGATATGCTCTTAGAAATGTAATTATTGCTGTCCTATTATAACCTTATGTGTTAATATTAGAAAAAAAGAACAGAAATAGTACCGCCAGTGTAAACTATGGCTGGGGAGAGGTCCTAAAAGGAAAAATGCAAAAATTGAAATAATTCTTGTGACACTTTTGGCCTCAACACTGGACCTTGGACCTCAACTGTTGCCACCATGAAGTATTCCTCAGTCCCTCCTCCAAATTCAAAGTCAGAGGGCACCTGCTGGAGCCCCCACTGGCAGTGGCATCAGGAACCACGAACCATGTTCTGCTCCAGTAGGGGAGGAGGGGCTCTTCCTCCTGCCGGGATATTCCTATTGGATGACTCCCTCAAGTAGGAGGGGATGCTCATGCTGGAACCTGTCCCCACAAGACAAGTGTCTTTTGGGTTATGGAATTTTTGGTTAAAATTATCTTCATTTTGTTGCACTGTATTTTTAAATACTTTGAAAGTTAATTCATGCACAAGATCCAAAAACCAGAAAGCATGTAGATACACACAAGAATGTTTTCTTTTCTTCCCTGGTGTAGTTGTCCGCATTGTTCCTCTCACCTCAGAATTTATTGTGCATGCTTCCAGGATTTCTTCTGCACCCACAAGCAATAAAAACACAAATTCTTATTTCCCCCTTTTTATTACCCAAAAAGTACATTATACACACTGTCAGGCATCTTACTTTGTTAACTACTTTCTCACACATAGAGAAAATATCAGTACATAGAAAGCCTCCTCATTTTATAGTACCATAGCATCCCATTGTATTATTATATCATAGCTCATATAACCAGTAGTCCCCTATTGATAGACAACAAATAATTGTTTCTAAATGTTATTATCAACAACACTGCAGTGAATAAACTTATACATATATTACATACACACGTAAGTATCTTTGTACGATTAATACCCAAATTTGGACTTGCTGGGCCAAAGCGTACATGTACATTTGTGATTTTAACAGAGATTGACCAAACTGCCCTCCAAGGTACCAATTCACATCACCAACAATATAGGAGAACCTCTGTTTTCCCACAGCCTCGTATTTTTAATGTTTAAATTTTTTTTTTGTAACCTTTATTTATTTTTGAGACAAAGAGAGACAGAGCATGAATGGGGGAGGTTTCAGAGAGAGGGAGACAGAATCTGAAACAGGCTCCAGGCTCTGAGTTGTCAGCACAGAGCCCGACACGGGGTTCGAACTCACGGACCGCGAGATCATGACCTGAGCCGAAGTCGGCCGCTTAACCGACTGAGCCACTCAGGCGCCCCTATTTTAAAAAATTACATTGCAAGTCTGTCTTTCCCTCTTCCCCTCCAAACTTCTTTTAGTACTACCTAAGGTAATGAGGGCCCGGTGCGAGGGAGGGATGCAAGGTAGGAGGGGCTCAGGAGGCAGAGTCAGGGCAGCCTGGCAATGGCTGGGGACAGAGGAGGAGCTGCTGGCGCTCAGTTAAACACCCATCCTTGTGCCAGCACGCTGAGGATCGTGGTGCCAACCTGTCCATCCAGTCTGGCCACAGGCCCCACCCCTCACGCCACCAGCTTGGACCGCCCAGCCTCAGGGTCAGCAGCCTGACCTCACAGCTGCGCTCCCTTACCTCCCAGAATTCCAGAGGGGAGCTGTCACCCAAAGGAAACCAGTCTGGTCTCTTTGGCACCAAACCACACACCTAGACCTATTCATGGCAAGATTGCACAAGCAGCTGGAGAGCAGCCCGGCTGGCTGGGCATGGGGAGAACAGGGCCACTTGTGGGCCAGGCCATGACCCATCGGTGCCCCCGGTAGGCCTTCCAGCTTTCAGAGCAGGGCTGTCCCTGGGGGTGGGGGGGGGGGTTCTGCGGCCTCAAAGTTCTGGCTGGCTTCTCCTCCTAAGTGGGGGAAACCTGTCCTTCCAAAGGAAAAGCTCTAACACTCTCCTGTGAGCTGGTGCCCCACGAGCTCTCCTTCTGCCCTACCGTGCAGGTAGGAGGGGGAGCCTCTCAGCACAGAAACCAGGAGGCCAGCTTTTACACAAGAGGAAACTGAGTCACTTAATGACTAAGCCCTTCATGTCTCTGTGGGGAGCCAGTGTCATGGAGTAGGGGAGGGAAACTCAACTCTGAAATGGGACAGATGTTGATTTGAACCCAGCCCTACCTGTTCCCTAGCTGAATGATGATTAGGTGGGTCAATTAACTTCTCTGGGCCTCTATTTTTTCTCGTGTGAAATGGGAACACGGCTGCCTGTGTTGTGAATTGCGAGGATCACCTGAGAACATGCCTGTGAAGGATTGCAGCGTGCTTCCCCATCAGCAGGAGACCTTCGTCAGAGTCCTCTCTGTTTACACACAGCCCACGGGCCCACACACTGTGGGATGTTGGATTTTTTTTTTTTTTAGTTGAAGTATAGTTGACACACAATAGAGTATATTGGAACAGTGGTTGCAGATGTACAACACAGCGATTTGACAAGTTTGTAAGTTATGCTGTACTCGCTGCAAGTGCAGTTACCGCCTGTCACTACGCATCACTCTTACAACACCCTGAACTGCATTCCCTGTGCTGAGCCTCTCATCCCTGTGACTTACTCCATAAATGGAAGCCTGTATCTCCTGCTCCTCTTCACCCATTTGCCTGTCTTCCCACCCTCTCCCCTTTGGCAAACCATCAGTTCTCTGTATTTAAAGGTCTGGCTCTGCTTTTTGTTTGTTTGTTCATTTGCTCTGGGGTGTTGGTTTTTATCATGTAAACATATAAAACAAACTTTGACATATTAATGAGCCCCATCAGTATAATTAGACTGCGCAGTAATTAAGCATGAAAGGTAACCAACTTGTAAAGTTTTCCTGCTCTCATTTTCTTTGATGTTCTTTGGGATCTGTTAGCAGTACCCGTGTGCATGGTCCATGCTGTGTGCAATAGAATCATCATCATGATCACAAAGAACTCAAATGTCACGAGGCAGGGGGGGGCAGTTGGGAGGCTTGTTTCTGGTCCTAGCTCTGCCATTTAATACTGTGTGGTCTTGAGGGAGTTATTTCCCTCCTTGGGGCCTCGGGTTTCCCCATCTGCAAAAGTCTACTTCAGGAACATTCCACACTTCATAAGGCTGTCATTATGGGCCCAGATATGGAGCACACATTTCACAAGCCACAAAGCAAGTACCAGGACCACAGATGCTTCTTTGAGTTAGGAAGTCGGCAAATGTTAATACATTCTTTTTCCAGAAGGGAAACTGAGGCAGAGTCCAAAGTGGGTTTAAAGGTTCGTGGTTTCTTGCTACTCCCCAACCCTCTGCCTTCAAAGCCACACACTTTAGGCTGTGAGACCCTAGAGAGAGAGTTGGGGTACAGCGCACCCTAAGGAGGCAGGAAAAGGATGGCAGAAAAGGAGGCAGAGGTGGAGGAGACCCAGTGGGAAGGGGACCTGCGGCAGTGCGGCAGGGACGGCAGGGGAGGGGGTGGGGGGAAGGAGCTGCGCACGCCGTACACAAATGTTAGCCCTATAACCGGCCTGCTGGCATTACAGTGAGACTCTCTAATTTGTGTCCTAAACAAGTGGAATGACACAGGCAGCGCCGCAGGAAGGGCTCTCCGACAGACACAGGGCGATCCTCTGCTCCTTTGAAGGGTACCAGGAATGGCAGCAGGCTGGGAGCCACTGGTGTAACGAAGGGAAGCTGTCGGCCCCCCACTCCCCCACCCCTGGCTCCCCGCCCCTGTCCTCCCGCCACCGCCACCGGTGTGTGGGGGAGGGGCAGGGGGACAGGCAGGCAGGCGGAGAAAGAGGCCTCTGAGTTGCTCTCTCCCGGATGTGCCTGGATGGCATTTCCTCCGTAGACCCCTTCCTGCCCAAGGCACTCTCGTGGCCCTGCTGGGTGTTTGGAGAACAGAATGAAAGCGAACTTCCCTGGGCGGTTTAAAGCTTTTAATTGCCCTGTGTCTACCTCCCTGAGCGTCAAGGCTCAGGCCGCCTCTCTCCCGCTTGGCCCTGCCCAGGGTTAGCTCCACTCTGGGACAGTCAAAAAACTTTCCACTGGGGCCTGATTCTGTACATTTAGGTTCTTGTTAAGAGAAGCCACTTGTTAACTACAGAACTGAAAGCAAATGTAACTTGGACAGCAGCGAGACGTTTCTATAATAAAAAATGCACGGTTGGAAAACACTCCTATGTGCGAGCCTGTGGACCTGCTTCTTCAGAAGCCCGTGGTGAGCGGCACCACGTGGATCTCAGAGTCAGACACCGTGATGGGGCCGGCCTCTATCCTCCCTGTGACCTCGGGCCCTTGTGGTTTCCTGGGGGTAATAATACCTCCCTTTAGGATTCTTATGAGGATTAGAGCTAATGCATACAAACACCTACTTACTTATTTACCCTAGAATTCAACGCATACTTCCTGAGGGCCTACTGTGTGCCAGCACTGGTCTAGTTAGTGGTTAAGAGCTCAGGTCTTTCATTTTAGAGATTCACCTCTATGGAGCTTCTGCTCAAGAGGATGCTTCATTAAAAAAGAAAAAAAAGAAAGAAGAAGAAAAGAGCTCACCAGCCTTTAGAAACAGAAAAGTAACCTTAGGTTACCTAACCTCCTGTACCACCCTTTTCTCATCTGATGAATGGAGAGGACCGTAATGCCCCCTACCTGGCCGTGTTAGTGTGAGCGTTAAATGAGATGCTACGCCACAGCACTCAGTGTCTGGTACAGAGCAAGTGCTTGATGAACTTTAGCTGTGTTTATCAGTACTTTGGAATTGCTCAATAAATCAAAGAGCGTAGATTTTGTAACTGGGTTTCTAAAATGTAGTCGCTCTACCTTCCAGTGGCAAAGGAAAGCAGATATTTCAAAATGAGCCCCTGTGGGGATGAAGGGAGCTTGCTAAAAACTCGGATTCCTTGGGTCCATTTCAGAAGTGCTGAATCCGCATCCAACGGGGCCTGAAATTCTGCCTTTTCAAACATTGTTTTTCATGATTCTGAAGTACACTAAAGTGTGAAAATTCCTGGGAGTAAGAGGTAAAAATGCTCCGCCATTGAGGGGGATTCTCTGTGGTGTGCTGAATAATGGCTCCCCCAAAGATGTTCATGTTCTGATCCCTGGAACCTGTGACTATGTTAGGTTACAAGGGGGAATTCAGTTAATAGTAAACTTTACAATAAGGAGATTATCTACCCAATGTAATACATGTGTCCTTAAATGGAGTAGAGGAAGACGGAAGAGTTAGAATCGGCGGAATGGCATTGTGAGGAAGACTCCACTGGCCTTGAAGATGAAGGAATGGCCCCTAGGGTGAGGGATGTGGGCAGCCTCTAGAAACCAGAAAAGACAAGAAAATGGATTCTCTCATAGACCCTCCAGAAGGAACACAGCCCTGCTTGATTTGAGTCCGATGAGACCCATTCTGGACCTCTGACCTCTAGAATCATGATAATTTTTTGTTGTTTTAAGCCACTAAGTTTGTGGTGATTTGTTACAGCAGCAACAGGAAAGGGAAATGTCCTCTTCAAGCACGTTGGATTCGTGTCGCCAGATCTGGAAGACCCATGAGGCCCAGCCTTGGGCTAGGGTGGGAGCCTTGAATGAGGGGAGCGACAAGGGAAGGAGCCCAGCTGCCCAGTTGAGGGCTGCCCTCATGGATTTGCTGACCCTCTTTTTGTTATTTTGTCCTTGTTCATTTACTCTCTGATATTCAGGACGGCTGTTGAACAGGACTCACATACATCAGGGAGGCTCAGAGTGTCTACAAACTGCAAACAATCTGGAGGCCCAGGGGATCTCTATCATGTTTCCCACCTCAACCAAGAGGGCCTGAAGCACCTGCAAATGGCCCAGAACCCTTAGGAAAGGGAAAAGAATATTCCAGGAACCTCCCAAGTGGAGTGGAACACTCCTTCCCCACACCCAGATTCTCTGGAGACGGGAAGATGAAAAGCAGTTCTCACACCCACACCCTCCCGAGAGTGGGCCTTGCCAGGACTTCCACATCCCTTGGTTCTTTGTTCTCCAGGGGCTCCTCTGGCACTGGGCTAGCCTGTAGCCCTTCTTCTCCTCTCCCCCTGCCACTCCCTTCCCTGCCACCTCATGCTTCCCCTGCTCTCTGACCTGCTGACACCCACTGAGTGGCAGGCACTGTGCTGATGGTTTTACATGCATCATCTTTTTTTTCTCCTGATTTTATTATGAAAATCTTCAAACATACAGAAAAGTTGGAAGAGTGATGACCCATATTACCTGTCACCTCAAGTCAACAATTCTTTACTTATTTTGAGGGAGAGAGAGAGCGCGTGCATGTGAGCAGGGCAGAAGGAGGGAGAGAGAGAATCCCAAACGGGCTCCTGGCTGTCAGTGCAGTGCTGTGCAGTGCTACTTAATCTCACCAGTTATGAAATTATGACCTAAGCCAAAATCAAGAGACACTCAACCAACCAAGCCACCCAGGTGCCCCTAGATTCAACAATTCTTAACATTTGCCAGGTTAACACATATATAACACAGGTGTGTATGGTTTTGTTTTTGCCAAATCTTTTGACAGCTCAGCCATCATAATACCTCTAAACACCTCGGCATTCATCTTTCAAACCCCGTAGGATCCCTGCAAAGTCAGTACAGGTATTGGCCCCAGTTGACACCTGAAAGATTTGAATGTAAGAGTTTGAGATTCTAAGAAATGGACTTTCTTGCCCAGAATCACGCAGACAGTGAGCGACAGAACTGAGGTTTGAAGCCAGGCTCTCATCCTGTCTTCCAGTTGAATGGTTCTAGAGCTCGGAATTATGGTCATTGCAGAAGGCAAGCCTCTGGCTTTGAGTTTCTGTGAAAAAACTCAAAGCATTTCGGAGAGACAAAATTTCATCTTAAGAATAGATCCTTAAGGTCAGAGCTACCACTTTCCAAGAGGTTGGGTATTTTCCGAGATGCCAGGTTACTGGAAAAGATGTTCAAGGTGCATGCCCCAGAGGAACAGATCGTTAGAGATGCAAGACTACTGCTGCTGGAATGAGGTAACGCTTCAGAGCACCCCATCATGTACCTGAATGTTCTCCCATCCCAAATCGCCATGAAATTTTCCTAGTTTACTACTCACTAAATGTGTGAATAGAACTTCATCCCCTTTGACTATTCGACACTCTTAAAGTCTTATTTTACTTTATTTTTAAAAGATTTTAGGGGCGTCTGGGTGGCGCAGTCGGTTAAGCGTCTGACTTCAGCCAGGTCACGATCTCGCGGTCCATGAGTTCGAGCCCCTCGTCGGGCTCTGGGCTGATGGCTCAGAGCCTGGAGCCTGTTTCCGATTCTGTGTCTCCCTCTCTCTCTCTGCCCCTCCCCCGTTCATGCTCTGTCTCTCTCTGTCCCAAAAATAAATAAACGTTGAAAAAAAATTTTTTTTGTTAAATAAAAAAAAAAATAAAAGATTTTATTTTTGAGCGCCTGGGTGCTCAGTCAGTTAAGCATCTGATTTCGACTCAGGTCATGATCTCTCAGTTCATGGGTTCGAGTCCCACGTCGGGCTCTGTGCTGACAGCTCAGAGCCTAGAGCCCACTTCAGATTCTGTCTCCCTCTACCTCTGCCCCTCCCCGTCTTGCACACTGTCTTTCTCTGTCCAAAATAAATAAACCTTAAAAAAAAATTTTTTTTAAGATTTTATTTTTAAGTAATCTCTATACCCAATGTGGGGCTTCAGACAGAACCAGCCAGGCGCCCCCCCTTAATGTCCTATTTTAGCTTTATATTTCAGAAATGGTGAAACATAGATGTGTTCAATAAAATACAAAATTTAAAGGGAAGGGGGCCTGGCTGGCTCTGTGGGAAGAGTGTGTGACTCTTGATCCTGGACATAAGTTCAAGCCCCAAGTCACCATGAAGCAGGAGACAGGCTAATTGTCTTCATTTTACTGGTAGAAATTCCAACGCATACAGGGACGTGCACATTATTCCCAAATAATGAAGAAATGCTGAATGGTGGGTCTCAAAATGTGGACCATTAGCCACTTGAACCCAAACAACCTGGAAAGCTTGTTTAAAATATAGACTCCTGGAGCACCTGGGTGGCTCAGTTGGTTAAGCGTCTGACTCTTAGTTTCAGCTCAGGTCATGATCTCACAGTTTGCGGGTTCGAGCCCTGTGTTGGGCTCTGCACTGACGGCATGGAGCCTGTGTGGGATTATGTCTCTCTCTCTGCCCCTCTCATACATGCTCTCTCTCTCTCTCAAAAATAATACATACATACATACATATATAATAAAAAATAAATAAAATGTAGACTCTGGGGTTTACCAGGGAATCAGGTCACCAAGGGATGGGCCCCTCTTAACACCTTACCCAGGTGATTGTTCCTAACCCAAGCCAGAGAACCAGTGGCTAAATTCCCAGACTATGACACCATACTAGGTACACTATTCTACCTACTGCAGCATTATACTATACTATGGGACTCCCTGCCAAATCGCTCTACTTTCTCAATGACCCATTTGTAAAAATTCTGAGTAGTTTATTTTTTAACTTTTAAAAGTTTTTTTTAATTTACCTACCATAAAATTCACTCTTTTTGATATACGGTTCTAGGAGTTTTAACAAATGTATCCCTGTAACCCCAACCACAATCAGATAACAGAACAGGTCATAATCCCCCCAAACTCCTTTGAGTCACTCCCTTCTAGTCAAATCCTTCCCGAAACTTACCTCTGGTAACCACTGATCTCTTCCTAGTCCTGTAGTTTCGCCTCTTCCAGAATGTCATATAAACGGAATCATAGAATACATAGCCTTTGGAATCTGGCTCTTTCCATTTAGCATAAAGCATTTGTTGCGTGTAACAGTATTTCATTCCTTTGTTGCTGAGTAATATTCTGTTGTGTGAATGTACCATGATTGTTTATCTTTTCCCCCAACTGAAGGACATTTGGGTTGTTTCTGGGCTTTGATGATAAACTCAATGATCCAAATTTAATTACACTGATTCTTTTCCATGGAAGAATAGCAATCTCATATAGTACCAGTGATAAGGGAGGGTAGTAGGTAGAATGAAGGCAATAGCTCACATATGGTTCCTGCCAGTGGGTCATCTGTTTAATGGGCCAGGTTCAGGACTTAAATGTGTCATTATGATAAACCTTCTGGTCTTCCAAAACCACAAAAATAACAGGGTCTTACAGAGTGCCTCAGAGCCTATTTCTGACAAATGAAATGAAAGGCTCTTGGCATGTCAGACCCCAGAATTCCCCCTGAAACCACCTGGGTGAGCCTCTCTTGTCTTGGAATATGTTGTGTCCTGTGGCAGAGTGAGAGTCATCAAGCACCATCATCCTTCTCTACAGTTTATGATGCTTTTGCCCAACTGGATCTATCTGATCTTCCAACAGACCCAAGAAGGAAGAAAGGAAGATATTTTTACTTGCACTATTTTGAAGATGAGTTTGTAGGAGCTCAAGGAAGCTGGTACTTGTCCAAAGTCAATGAATCCCTTTGGTAAGGAAGAAACCCTAACTCCAATCCTCAATCCGGCAGTTTCCGGTTTTAAAGTTTTTTTTAGAATGGTGATTTATCTCTTGAATCTGCACATTTGAGAATCAACTCTTCTCAGAGTAAGTGATGGGGTGGGCAGAAAGAGAACCAAGCCGAGTTCAAATCCTGCCTTTGCTTGCTGGCTGCATGGCCTCAATGTTCTCACAAGACAGGTGACACTGTTACTACCTCCTACTTAGTGTTCAAAGCTGAGAGGTCTCAGAAGAGCTAATGCAAGTGGGTAAGGCATACAAGGTACTCCATAAGTGGCCGCAATTATTATCAACGTGGTTCCTTAGGAGAAACTATAGAATGTGTACACCATGAACTCCGTGTGGTGGGTGCACTCTGCCCCTGAGCAGGATATCCGAGGCCTGACTTTTCTGGCACTGACAGAGGAAACCAAGGGGTTAAGGAGGAGGCCTGGAAGCTGGCACAGCTGCGGACCATTCGTTTCTAAGTTTCTGAGGACGGGCTGAGGGACACAGCTGAGGCAGCTGTGCACAGGGACGCTGAGGGTGTCTCCATGGAGGACACTGGGCTGAAAGCTTTGTGTTTCTTATTTCTGAACTTGGCTTTACACTCCAGAGGGGAGTTCTTCACGTCTGAGCTTGGTGTTTGAGCCCTGGCGCTGGTGGTTCCCACAGTCAATGGCTCGCCATTCTTTGTGAGGCAATATTGCTATTGATGTCGGGCCAGGGTGGTTAGGAAACGGGATCTTCCAAATGGGGACTTTGTGGTTTGGCCACACCGAGCTGTGCCTCCACAAGCACAGTTGGGGGTTGAGACAGTTACCCACAGGGTGGGGCTTGAGGGTGAAGTGGTGTTTCTCCGCCGCTGCACTCCTTCCCCCTTCTCAGCAGCATTACCACGGCCCTGTGTGGCCATATCGTGGGCTCAGACTCCACCAAGAGAAGGGGCTGTGTGGGAACAACTGGACCCTGAGGAGGCTCCTGAGAGTGAAAAGCAGGAGACCAAGGTGCCAGGTCTCTGAAGGATGAACCGTGTGCGCTGCCTGCCTGTCTCCCACAGCACAGGGCCCTGTACAAGACCCGGGCCAAGAGGTGGAAAGGCGGTGGGCCTGGAGAAGTACACTCCACCCTCTCTGGGAAGCCTTTTATGTCCTCCAGACAGCCAGAGGCGCCTTCTGCCCTGACCTCCCTCAGCCCTGTGTCCCCTCCTCTATGCAGCCCTTGTCAGTGTATTGTAATTACTCGTGGGGCTGGCGGTGCCCCCACCGCACCTACCACACGCAGCCATGCCAGCTGCTCAGAACACATTGATGGAGTGACTGAATGGATCTGAAGAGACAAAAGAAATCTGAAGATAGCTCCCAGAAGGAGCTGAAGGGGCTTCTGGACAGGGAACCACTTGCTCTGCATTTTTTGCCCTGATGGAAATCCTCTCACAAAAGAGTGGCAGCTAAGAGCCCTCACTCCTGCCCTCTGAGTTCGATTTCCTTTGAAATTCTCCTTCCTTTTTATTCCAACTATTTTCTAGAAGCAGTGAGTACTGGCTTGGTTTCAGGCACATGTGATGTTTCTCTTCAAAGCCACCACTGATGTTAGAGACCTCCCCCCAGTTCTGCGGTCCCCTCTGGTCAGCCAGGCGGATGAGGTAAACTTGTTCACTGAACTCATTTACCTTGTTCTTGACCGTGGCTTCGTGCCCTGCCCCTTTGGTGCTGAAGTAACAGTATTCATGACAATATGGAGTGAGCTCAGTCCTGACCATTGAAAAGGGGAGGCTGAAGATGAACAAAAGCATCTTAAATGAGATACCTACTGTGCGCTGGGTAGTGGGGGAAGGAAGGAAAGAATACAGAGCCCATGTCCGTGGTCTAATGTGGAGACGACAGCTAACGACCACATAGTGTGAGAAGAGCTAGGATGTGGTGAATGACCAAATGGCAAAGCTGGTGACCCCTCTGGACTTTGCATTAGTTCACATGGCCTGCCCGTCTTCATCTGGACTCATGTGGGCGGCCTGTCTCCCTCAGCAGGCTGATTCCTCCCAGGCAGAGAGGCAGACAGGAAGATGCTCAGGATCCAGGCTAACTGAGCCAGTTAGACATCCAGTTGATTTGCAGAAGCTTTTATTTCCACATATCCATTTGTTGATGTTTTTCCTCATTCTCATTGCCCAAGAGGATTGATTATACGCGAAATTGTGATGTGTATTCTATGATCTGCCTAGAGAATTACCTCAACGTTGGCCAGAGCTTAGCATTCTTAGCCACATGGGGCTCCGGAGGTACATACAGTGGGACCCAGAACTTCTGGATTCCCTGCAGCCTGAGCATCAGCACATTCTAGAGGCAGGGACTAGGATGCAAAGTAGGGATGGAGGGTATGGAATAAATAGTCCTATGCCCCTGGGCTCGAATCCCCTTTTCCCTGACGTGTGCTTCTCCCACTGACTTCTAAACCCCTGGGCCTCCAAGGGCTGCCTCTGCTCCTCGGACCCTTGTCCTCTCCTCTAGCACCTAGGTTCCCTTTGCAAACCCTGAAGCCCAGCCACAGGAGGATAAGCAGTGGGAGAAGTCTCTCAGCTCAGGCCAGAGAGAGGAGTCCTAGGCCATAGCTATTTTCAGAACTAAAATTGAAGCCCATGGTTTATTTCCTCAGCACTTAATTAGACTCCAGCACTGCACAGGGCTGCCTCCTTCCCGCCCACGAACGAAAGCCTGACCAGTGGGTTTGGGAGCTGACGCCATGTCACAGGCAGGAGGGCTGGGGCCTGGAGTATTTTTACTTATGGGAGGCTGTGGAGAACAAAACCACTTGGCCCTGTGCCAGTTAGACTAAGTCAGTTGGGAGAGGGAGCATAGCAGGAAAGCTGTTATATCATCCTTCCTTCTTTGAACTGTGTTGTAAATCTGCTAGACAGGAAATGGGGATTGGGAGGGGGAGGGGACTGCATAGCCAGGCTGGAGTGGGGGCTGGTTACCACCACCCTCAGAGCCCAGCTTAGGCGAGGCCCTGTCCCCAGGGGAAGGTAAGGGGAGTGGGGAAGACTCACATGGGGCTGGGGCATGGTGGGTGAGAGGGCACACTGACTGTGTTCAAAGCTTCCTGGGTCAGGTTGGGTATAGGGTGAGTGTATATGCCTGTGGGTGATTTCTGGGCTGGCTTTAGGTCCTCCAAATAATACCACTCAAACAAATACAGTTTTTAGAGCTGGAAGGAACTTTGAGACCCTTTAATGAGGATGTCAAGGACAATAGAGAAAAAAGAAATGACCTAAAGCCACACAGCTAATGAGAACCGAAACTGGGGATGGGAAGGGGGTGGTGTCTTCTGACGTCTGTAAGATGGCTGTTCTAGATCTCCTTTTCTTACTGCTGTTTCTGGGCTTTCATTCCAGAGCAAGAGTAGGCATAAAATGCAAATACGCTTGGGTAAATGACACGTTAATTCAGTTCACGTTAAGAACTAAATAATTGATGTTTAATACTTTACTGAGGAGAGATTTTGGTGAGTGAGAGACCCCTGAGCTCCATGAAGCATCATTTCTGATCACAAGGGTAGGAGGCATCATCTATTTATGATCAACCTAAGAGCATGGGAGCCTCAGTGTTCCTGGGGGGTGGGGTGGCGGTGAAGGGAAGATGAGACCTGTGATGTCTCTAAAATAGAACCAGTTTCTTCTGAGGGAGAAGTGAAAATAGGAAACCTGGCTAATGGCTTCCCATATTCATACATTTGTGCAACATTTCCCCACAAAAGTCTGGAAACCAGCCTTAGGAGCACCATCGCTGTTGGAGTAAACTCCTGCTCCCCCATAGAACCAAGGAACCTCCTGTTTTCCACTTCTTCCCCTCCCACAACACTCCGAGGCTGCCTCTCAAATGAGGAATCCTATGACAATAGTCTAAGACCTTCCTACCCACTCCAGGACCCTAAATTAAGTTAAATAATGGCCATACCTAACCTTTATTTTGCTTTTGTTTTGTTTTGTTTTGGTTTGGCCTGGTTTTGGCCAAGCACTTCACTAGCATTATCCCATATCATCTTGATTATTATTATCATCTCCATTTCACAATGAGGACATTGAGGCTCAGAGTGGTTAAATAATTTTCCCAAAGTCACCTAAGTGACAGTAAGAGCCACAGCTTGAACCAAGGGAGACTTATTCTACAACTTCTGTGTTACCCACCTCAGACTGCTTCCAATGGTGGAAATAAAATTCTTTGGAGTGCAGAGGACGCTAAATAGAATTTCATCCAACAGCAGGAAGGAGGCCCATATTGTTTATCACCTAGGCTCAAGGATACAAAAGGGTGAGGAGTGCTAGGCCCTGGAGGGTGTCTGGCTGAGAGCTGAAGTTGGGAGTGAGGTTGCCATGTTCTGCCATGCCAGAACATGGTGTTGGGTGTACATTTCTGGTTTTTGGGCAAATAGCCTAAATATCCCTTTCAATTCTCCTTGGCAGGGTCTTGGGCCATTAATACCCTATCACCACCATCCCATTCTTATATTGGTCACCCAACTCATTTCTGTGACCTAAACCTACAATTACTTGATGTCTATTGAATGCAAATAAAACTGATTCTTGACACCCAGGGACAGTTGACATAAGATCTTGGTTGTTCTCTCTTCTCCTGTTACTTCTTCCCTATCACCTCCACCAGGGAGCACACAAGTGGAAAATATCCTTGTTCATTATTAGTCTTTTGCTATAAACTAACTTTGTTAGTATTTCCCACTAGAAAAAGACTAGTGGGGAAATAGTTTGAGGCTTGTACCTTACCTTTTTGTGTGTGCATTCCTTGTCATCTGATAGCCTAGATAACATCTAAACTTTTTTCTTAGTTGGTCCTTGGCTGTGTTTGTTGAATTGTTGTGTTGTGTTTGTGAATTATATGTCATCTTTTACCCAGGTCCCCCCTTGGTCAAATTCTATGATTGATGAATATGGATAGCACTGGACTCTCACTGTATCCCATTAAATGAATTCATACATGTAACATACTAGGACATTTCCTGGCCCAAAACAAACACCCAATAATTGTCAGTTATTATTGTTGATGTTATAAGATGTGCTTGAAAAAATAATATTCAAAATCGAAGGCATCAATTTTTTTTTTTCTTGTTGTCCTGATATTTTTCATTATAGCAACCAGGACTGAAGCAAAGTTCCTCAAGGACAGGAACCAAGGATGATAATATGGAGCAGTACTAGTTATAAACCCATTAGGGGAAGACTTCTGCTTCTAGTTATTATGGACTAGCTTGTATCAGATCAATGCTCCACATGAGAACAACTAGAAAAACCTAGATTTTGTTTTTAAATGTTTATTCATTTTTGAGAGAGAGAGCACAAGTTGTGGGGGGGGGGGCGCAGAGAGAGGGGGACAGAGGATCTGAAGTGGGCTCTGCACTGACAGCAGAGACCCTGATGCAAGGCTCGAACTGACAAACCAGGAGATCATGACCTGAGCTGACGTTGGACTTAAGATTAACCAACTGAGCCACCAAGGCACCCCTAGATTTTATTAAAAGTGAGAAACATCTATTTGAAAGCATTGGAGACATATAAGACAGAGTCTAAGGTATTAGAGAAAAAGGAAATAAAGAGAGGTGAGCAGCTTAATATATGCAGCTACTTTCTCCCAAGAGACATTTGATGATTCTGAATAAGTTAAGTACAGAGAAGCTGAGCAGCTGAACAGGACTGTTGGCAGTCTTACAGGGGTAAGGAGACAAAAATTGGGATTCAGAGCTTTCCAAAAGGAGGGGATCTGGTAAACAGCCCAGTCTTCAACTGGGAACCTTGAGGGACTACACCCTGGTAATAAAACTAGCACGAAAATAGACGAGCACTCACAGAGACTGTAACTCAGATCTGAATCAAACCAATCTCCGATTAGACTAAGAAGTTATACTCCTTGCTAACTGCCTGCCAGAAGCAAAGCAAATCGTCTTCGGAGGAATATGACATCATCCAGGCTCTCAAATTATCGCTACATTTTTCATATGGTGTCTGGCATTAAACAAATAGATGATAACAATAACAACAACACCAGGCATAACAGGAGCTAGGAACAAATGACTGAAAACCAAAAGAAAAAAAATGTTGTAATTTAAACAGGTATGTTGAATATATTTTAAGAATAATCTAATAAAAATTCTAGGATTGAAATTAAGAACTCAGAGGAAAGATTTCAAAGCAGATTAGACTCAACTAAAGAGATGATTCATGAACTTGAATATAGACTAGAAAAAAATATGTGGACTTCACTACAATTACAGCAGGATAAGATTTTTAAGAAATACCAAAAAGAAAGACTGGGAGATATATGGGATTTGGTGTAGACATTTGTGTAATTAGAGTCCTAGAAGAAAAGGAGAGAGAGTGTGTAGCATAAACAATATTTGAACAGCAAATAATCTAAGGATTTAAAAACCGATAAAAGACATAGAGGCACAGATAAATACAAAGAAAGTTACAACTAGACCCATCGTTGTAAAATAGGTAAAAAACAACTAAAGACAAAAACTGTAAATGAAGTTAGTATAAAAAAATAATAAAACACATCTTGTTCAGGGGCACAAAATAAGACAGCCAAATTTTCAATAAAAACAATAGAAGCCAAAAAATAATGAAATGATATCTTTAAAAGGCCAAAAGAAAGGATGTGGCTGGAATTTGAGGCGCACAGGGCCAGTGACGCTGCAGACCTGAGACCTGAAGCAGCCTAGAGGCAGTGAAAAATAGCCCTGAACGCCTGCAATAAAAAATGGCCTCTAATAAAACTACATTGGAAAAAGTGGGAAAGAAACAGAAAGGAAAGAGTAAAGTAGAAGAGGCAGAGCCAGAAGAATTTGTGGTGGAGAAAGTAGTAAATGGGAAGATAGAGTATTTCCTGAAGTGGAAGGGATTTACAGATGTTGACAATACTTGGGAGCTTGAAGAAAATTTAGATTGTCCAGAGTTAATTGAAGCATTTCCGAATTCTCAAAAAGCTGGTAAAGAAAAAGACGGTACAAAAAAAGACTCTTTATCCGACAGTGAATCTGATGATGGCAAATCCAAGAAGAAAAGAGATGCTGCTGATAAACCAACAGGCTTTGCCAGAGGTCTTGATCCTGAACAAATAATTGGTGCTGCAGACAGCAGTGGAGAATTCACATTTCTCATGAAATGGAAAAATTCAGAAAAGGCAGAGTCGGCGTTGGCAAAGGAGGCAAATATGAAGCGTCTTCAAGTTATAATTGCATTTTCTTTATTTTAAATTTTTTTTTCAAAGTTTATTTATTTTTGGGACAGAGAGAGACAGAGCATGAACGGGGGAGGAGCAGAGAGAGAGGGAGACACAGAATCGGAAACAGGCTCCAGGCTCTGAGCCATCAGCCCAGAGCCCGACGCGGGGCTCGAACTCACGGACCGCGAGATCGTGACCTGGCTGAAGTCGGACGCTTAACCGACTGCGCCACCCAGGCGCCCCACATTTTCTTTATTTTAAAGTTCATTTCTTTTGAGACAGAGAGAGAGAACAAGTGGGGGAAGAGCAGAGAGAGAATCCCAAGCAGGCCCCTCACTATCAGTGCAGAGCCCAACGCAGGGCTTGATCTCACGAACCGTGGGATCATGACCCAAGTCAAAATCAAGAGTCCACGCTTAACCGACTGAGCCACCCAGGCACCCCAAATTGTAATTCTTTTTTATGAGCCACCCAGGCACCCCAAATTGTAATTCTTTTTTATGAGTCACCCAGGCACCCCAAATTGTAATTCTTTTTTATGAAGAGAGATTAACTTGTCATTCTTGTCTAGAAGATGAAGCTCAATGATATATCATTTGGGGGAGTTGTTAGGGATTTTTTGCATCTCTAGCACTGGTTACTTTGAATAAATAAAAGCTTCCTATAGTTGCTTCCTTTATCAGAAAAGAATATTTGAGACCATGGTATATTATTCCCCTGCATTAGAGAGCACCTTTTCTTAATGCTGGGGGAAATCTTCATAGTTGGTACTCAACCAGAATTTGTGTTTAATTCCTACATGCCTAAGGACCATTCTGGGCTTTTTGTTTATTTGTTTTTTTTTTTGGTGTGTGTGAGTGTATACATAAAAATACATACATAAATGGTTTTCTTTGTAAAAAAAAAAAACATTCACCCAAACAAAAGCAGAATTTCATGACCATGGATAAGCCCATGTTTCTGGGATGCCGTCATTTTCAGCAACCTAAGATATAAATCACTTAAAGTAAATTGAAATTTTTCCTGAACAGGCCTTAACTTTTAAAATTTCATAATTAATTGGACAGTTTAAATATACCATAAACAATTTAAATTGGGCAATTTAAAAGTAGCCATATCAGAATCCATATCCATATCTATAGTCATATAAATGCAAGTTTATTTGCAAGATCCCTGAAAGAAAAATTTTAGCATTACCAACAACCTCCCCACCCACATGAGAAAACTAGACAAGTCCTGGTGTGTTTAAATTAGGTAAGCAAAACTTAGTTACGTGGACATTTAAAGTTTCCTTCTGGTGAATCATTCCTTTGCAAGAGGTTGAAATCTCTGCGATATTGACTAAAAGGTCACAATTTATGGAATGTCTAAGACTTTGTTCATGGAAACGTAATCATAATCAGATGGTTAGAAATATTGACAGTTTAGCACTTGCTGGAATAAATGGAGGGACAAACTTCCGTATTGTAAATTCTTGACCTGCATGTGTTTTCTTTACCCCAGCTCATTCCTTACATGCGGGCCCAATCTTCTCAGTATTTGAGTTCCTGGTTCAGCAGAAACCAGGAAAAACAATCATCAGAATGTTATCCAACTATATATTGTTTACTTTATTGTAAATATTGGTTAATAGTGGTCAATAGTTTATATTCAAAAGGATAAACAAAAATCAAAGGCTAAAGGAAAATATCTACTAACCTAAAAATTCTATACCCAGAGAAAGTATCGTTCAAAAATGAAAGCAAATCGGGGCGCCTGGGTGGCGCAGTCGGTTAAGCGTCCGACTTCAGCCAGGTCACGATCTCGCGGTCCGTGAGTTCGAGCCCCGCGTCGGGCTCTGGGCTGATGGCTCAGAGCCTGGAGCCTGTTTCCGATTCTGTGTCTCCCTCTCTCTCTGCTCCTCCCCCGTTCATGCTCTGTCTCTCTCTGTCCCAAAAATAAATAAATGTTGAAAAAAAAAATTAAAAAAAAAAAAAAATGAAAGCAAATCGTTCAAAAATGAAAGCGAAAAAAGACATTACCAGCCAAATAACTGAAATGATTTAGAGCTTGCCGACAGACACTAGTGGGAAAACTAGTTTTTCAGGTAGAAGGAAAGAATTCCAAATGGAAGCAAGAAGATGAAGAAGGGGATAAAGAGCACTGTAAAGAGTAGACATATGAGGGAATCTAAATTAGTATTGACCGTATAAATATATATGTATAGAATATATGTTGAATTAAAGTATGTAACAATACACAAAATGTAAGTGGGAAAAGGAGTTAAAGTATTCCAATGTCCTTATCCATGAATTGAAAAAAAATACTAATTGGACTTTAATGAGTCAAGGATGCATGTTGTAATCTTTAGGTCTAGGCTAACCGATAAACATAATAAAAGAATCAATGACTAGTTCATAGAAGAGGGAAATGAAATAATAATAATAAATATTTTATCCCAAAGAAGTTAAGAAAGGGGAAAAGAAAACAACAATTGTAACAACTAAAAAATTAAAACATGGTAGATTTGGGACACCTGAGTGGCTCAGTTGGTTAAGCACCCGACTTGGCTCAGGTCACGATCTCCTCGTTCCTGAGTTCGAGCAGCACAGAGCCTGGAGCCTGTTTCAGATTCTGTGTCTCCCTTTCTCTCTGCCCTTCCCCCTCTCAAAAATAAATAAACATTAAAAAAATTTTTTTGAGAAAAAACATCAAAGATTTATATCCAAATATGTCAGTAAGTGTATTAAATGTAAACTAAGAGTTCTAATTAAAAGATAAACATTGTGAAACTGGATTAAAAATAAACATACCCTACACCCAAATATAAGCACACAGAAAGAATAAAAGTAAAAGGAGGAAGAAATATATTTCTAACTAAAAGAAAACTGGTATGTTTATACTAATATCAGACACTGTTTAAGGCAAGAAGCTTTACAAGAAATAAAGTAGTACATTTCATAAGGATAAAAATGTCAGTCCATCTGAAGGATATAGCAATTCTTCATTGTACCTAATAACACATCCTCAAATTTTATAATGTAATAATTGACAGAACTAAAAGGAAAAATGGAACTTTTTAAATAAAAGTTTTTTTTTTTTTTTTAAAGTAATGTCCATGCCCACTGTGGGGCTCAAAACCATGACCCTGAGATCAAGAGTCACATGCTCTACTGACTGAGCCAGCCAGGCGCCCCCAAAATGGCACATTTTAATACACCTTTCACTTCTCTCGTTAACTTTTAGAAGAAGCAGCAGAAAACAAAAACCAACTATAGGGATATAAAGAATTTGAATAATACAACTAACAAATGCATATGTGATCTACTTATGTATAGAATGCTGCACACAACTGCAGGATACAGTTTTAAAGTTTTGATTACACACATGGTACATTTACCAAAATTGGCTTTACGCTGATCCATAAACAAATCTCAACACATCTCAGAAGATTTAAATAATCTTTTCCTTTCCTTCCCTCCCCACCCCCCCTTATAATATCTTTGTCAGGTTTTGGTATTAAGGTTAAACTGCCCTCGTAAAATGAATGGTAAGTGTTTTTTCCATTTGTTTTCTTTGGGACAATTTATGTATCTATGACCAGAGTAAAAGTCAGCTAGAAATCAATAGCAAGAAATACCTAGAAAGATCCTCACAATTTCAGAAAATAAACTTCTAAATAATCTGTGGGTCAAAGAAAAATGAGAAAAAACATTTTGACTAAACGATAATAAAAATATATCAAAACAGGTGGGACCCGGTTCAAGCTGTGCTTGGGTAGAGACGGCAATTTGTAGCTTTAAACGCAAATGGTGAAGAAAAGCTAAACATCAGTTATATAAGAATCTATCTCAAGAAATGGAGGGGGAAGGGGGAACCCAGCTAATTAAACCCAAGGAAGTAGAAACATAAGAAAGATAAAAGCAGAAAATTAATGAAATAGTAAACAAATGTACAATGAGAGAATCAACAGACCCAAAAGTTGGTTCTACAAAAAGATCAATTAATATTGATAAACCTCTACCAAGAATAGTTGAGAAAAAAATGGGAAACAAAGTATCAATATCAGGAATGAAAAAGAGCACCTCACCACAGTAATACATTTACAAGAGAATCCGAGGAGGGGCACACGGCAGTCTCAGTTGGTGGAGCATGCCAACTCTTGATCTCGGGAGTCCTGAGTTTGAGCCCCATGTTGGGCATGGAGCCCGCCAAAAAAAAAAGACTATGAGGATATTATGAAAAGTTTTCTGCCAACACATTTGAAAATAGGAAATAAATTCTTCAAAAAGGACACTTTAGGGTGCCTGGGTGGCTCAGTCAGTTGAGTGTCCAGCTTCGGCTCAGGTCATGATCTCATGCTTTGTGGGTTCGAGCCCCACGTCAGGCTCTGTGCTGACAGCTCAGAGCTTGGAGCCTGCTTCGGATTCTGTGTCTCCCTCTCTCTCTGCCCCTCCCCTGCTTGCGCTCTGTCTCTCTTTGTCTCTCAACAATAAATAAATGTGAAAAAGGACACTAGTAAACCTGAGACAAGGGTAAATAGAAATCTAACTAGTCCTATATATATCAAATCTATAATTTAAAACCTTTCCTTCCTCAAGGAAAACTCCAGCCCCCACATAACTTCATTAGTGATTTCTTCAAGAATTTAAGGAAGAAATAGCAACAATCTTACATAAACCATAAACTCTCCTAGAGAATAAAGAGGTAACAATTACTACCTTGTTTTATGAAGCCAACTTAACCTTAAATCCTGACAAAGATCTTCAGAAAAGGAAAATTACAGTCCAAACTTTGTTATAAGCATAGAAACATTCTTTCAAAATATTAGCCTAAAATATATGAAAAAATGTAACCAATTTGAGTTTGTTCTGAAAATATAAGGAACGTTTAACATTTAAAATTCAATGAACACTGGCAGATACCACTTTAACCAAGTGATCGAGGTTACCATCGCCAGTAAGAAGACATATCATGCATCCCCTGGGGTCGTGCACTGGGAAGAGGATATCACCTCTGTTGTATATTGCTAAAAAATGAAAGTATTCAATCTAACCCTGAGAAGACATTAGACAAACCTAAATTAAAGGATAGTCTAACAAGGGGCGCCTGGGTGGCTCAGTCGGTTGAGCATCCAACTTCAGCTCAGGTCATGATCTCACGGTCTGTGAGTTCGAGCCCCGCGTCGGGCTCTGCGCGGTCAGCCTGCTTCTGGTTCTGTGTCTCCTTCTCTCTCTCTGTCCTCTCCCCTGCTCATGCTCTGTCTCTCTCTCTGTGTCAAAAATAAATAAACATTAAAAAATTAAAAAAAAAATAAAAATAAAGGATAGTCTAACAAAATACCTGACCAATTCTCTTCAACAGTGTCAAAGTCGTGAAAGACAAGGAAGGACTGAGGAACTGTCAAAGATTAGAGCAGACTAATGAGATGCCACAAAATGTAACATGGCATTGTGAAATAGAAAAAGAACATTAGTGGAAAAACAAGTAAAATCCAACTAAGTATATAGTATAATTAAAAGTATTGTACCAATGTTATTTAAGTTTTGACAATTGCCCTATGGTTATATAAAATGAGCATTAGGGAAGTTGGGTGAAGGATATATGGAAACTCTATTATTTTTGCAACTCTTCCATAAGTGTAAAATTATTTCAAAATAAAAAGTCAAGATAGCTCAATGTAATTAATCACATGAACAGAATAAAAGGGAAAACCTTATGATTGTCTCAAAAAGATACAGAAAAAACATTTAAAAAATTCAATATTCATTTATGATTAAAAATAAATTCTTAGCAAACTAGACATATAAAGAATTTCCTGCCTCCTATAAAGGGCATCTCCAAATAATCCTACAACAAACATCATAATCCCCCTAATTTGGAAATGAGACAAAGATGTCTGTTATCACACCTATTCAGAATTAGACTGGAGGCTCACAGCTAATGCAATAAGGCAAGAAAAAGAAATTGGTGTGAGAAAGAGAAAGAAAGAAATAAAACTGCCATTATTCATCAGCATCATGGATAATATACAGAAATATATATGAGTATGTATGTAAAACATATTATTTATATAGACATAGCTATAGAGAGAAGATCTAAAAGAACCTACATATTAAATAAATTAGCAAATGAACTTAGCCAGGTAGCTGAATGCAAGATCAATATAAAAAATCAATTATATTCTATGTACTAAAAATAAATCAGAAAATAAAAATTTTAAATGATAATACGTCATTATAATAACAACAGGGGCGCCTGGGTGGCTCAGTTGGTTGTGCATCCCACTTCGGCTCTGGTCATGATCTTACAGTCTGTGG
The DNA here is from genome assembly GCF_007474595.2 of Lynx canadensis. NCBI lineage: Eukaryota > Metazoa > Chordata > Mammalia > Carnivora > Felidae > Lynx > Lynx canadensis. Next base: position 98,654,314 of record NC_044307.1, read on the forward strand.
GTTCAAGTCCCGTGTCAGGCTCTGTGCTGATAATTCAGGGCCTGAAGTCTGCTTTGGATTCTGTGTCTCCCTCTGTCTCTTCCCCTCCCCTGCTTGTGCTCTGTCTCTCTCATTTTCAAAAATAAATAAACGATAAAAAAATAATAAAAATATTAAACACCTAAAAATCAGTGGAAGATGCACAACCACCTTCATGCAAAAAGAATAACATGTCATTGAACTAAGTTAAAGAAGACCCAAATAAATGTTCAAGGACTAGGGGACTAGGTATTATAAACATGCTCTCCCACATAATTTACAGATTCAGCGCAGCCCCAGTCAAATTCCCAGAAATTGATAAACTGATTTTAAAATGTATATGACAGTGCAGAAGGCCAGGAAGGGCCAAGATAATATTGAATGACAAAGTTGGATAACTTGTACCAGTGGTTATCTAGTTTTATTTAAAAGCTACAGTGATTGAGATAGTGTGGTATGGTGCTAAACAGATGTTTAAGATAAAAATGGTAATTCAGACCAGGAGGGGAAGGCAGTCTTTTCAAAATCATACTGGATTATATGAGAATCCATATAGATTCATATGAGGCAAAATGAACCTCAATAATGAACTCACACCATTCACAAAAACCAATTCTAGATGGACTGTAGGTTTTAATGCCATAGGTAAAATAATATAGCAACTAGAGGAAACAGAGTATCTTCATTATTTGGGGTAGGTAGGCAAATATTTCTTTCAAGAGACACAAAAGCACTAAGACTGATAAATTAGACTACTCTAAAACTTAAAACTTTTTGAAATCAAAAGACATCATTAAAGGGGCGCCTGTGTGGCTCAGTTGGTTAAGCATCTTGATTTTGGCTCAGGTCATGGTCTCACGGTTCATGGGTTTGAGCCCTGCATTGGGCTCCATGCTGGCAGTGTGGAGCCTGCTTGAGATTCTCTCTCTCCTTCTCTCTCTCTGCCTCTCCCCTCTCTTGTACTCTCTCGCCCTCTCTCTCAAAATAAATAAACTAAAAAAAAAAAAAAAAAGACATCATTAAAAGGGTATATGATTCTATTTACTTAAAGTTCAAAATAGGAAAAATGAATCTATGGTTTTATGGTCTGAGGTAGGCTAAATAGTGCCCCCCCAACATATCTCTGTCCTAATCCCCTGAACCCTGGGATATATTACTGTGTATATAGTAAAAGAGATTTTGTAGCTGTGATTAAATTAAAGGTTTCAAGATAGGGAGATTTACCTTGATTATCCAAGTAGACCTAATCTAATGATAAGGATCCTAATAAGAGGAAAGCAGAAGGATCAGAGTCAGAGAAGAAATGCTATGATGCTGGCTTTGAAAATGTAGGAAGAGGGCATAAGTCAGGCAATGTAGAGGGGGCCTCCAGAAGCTGGAAAAGACAAGGATGTTCTCTCCAGAGAGCCTCTGGAAGGAATCAGCCCTGCCAACATCTTGATTTTAGCTCAGTGAGACTGATTTGGGATTTCTATTCTCCAGAGCTATAAGAGAATATTGTTTCAAGCCACTAAGTTTGTGCTAATTTGTTACAGCAGTAATAGGAAACTGATACATGGTTGGAACCCTGGTTATCCATAGGAAGGAGGGGAGGGGGCCCAGGTATGGGGAGCTGATAATGTTCTATTTCCTGATGTAGGTGGTGGTTACATGAGCATATTTTGTGAAATGTATGATTTGCGTACCTTTCTGAATATATAATTCAATAAAAATTTATATATTAAAGAAAGCAAAAATTCCTTATTGGGGAATATGTTCTATGTTCCCCCACTATAGCTGGCACAGACCTTTGCCAGGAAGAGGAGTTGAGAGAATTCTCTCTGTTGAGAGAATAGCTGAGCAGAAGAGTAATTCCCAGATGTCACTTAAGGACATCACTAATAGGAACATATATTTCATGTTATGAAAAGAGGAGTCCTGTGCTCATGTTAGAAAGTAGTCTTGGCTTGTCTTATCTCTAAGTATAATCCTCCCTCTTTGAGAAATTTATTTCTTCCAGCAGCCTAATATTCAATCAACGTATAAAAGATTAACAAAAGGTTTTATAGCAGGAAGGATGAACTTAGAGACCTCATTATCTCAAGTGGTGATACAAGATTAAGACAATAAATAGGCTTTTGTAAGTTTTAGATAAATTTGTGGGTGTTAGATCCATACTTGACTATTAAAGAGAAGCCAGGATGCTTGGGGTATGGCTCTGGCCTTTAAACTTGACCTCATGAGGACAATCATGTGCTTCCACTGACAACGGACCTTAGGTCTGACTCAGTGTAGCCATTCTTAGGTTATTAAGAGGAAGCAGGCCAGCAACCTGATCAGAAGCATAGGCTTTGCAGCTACCAGATGAAGTCTCAGAGGATCCAAGCATCAGCCTCACAACTATTAAATTAATAATATTGTTAAAGACCATGTGTTTTCATGTGGGAGCAGCCAAGGTCATAAAACTGAACATGATGTTGGACTCAGTGACCTGGTTGTCCCAGCTTTGGTTCCAGGTCTTCCCCCGACCAACTGTGAGACACTGGGCATTGGGCATGCCATTTAACGTAGCTGAACCTCATCTGTGAGTAGGGATCCTGAGACCACCCCAAGAAGCTTATTTTGGGAGTTGAATAAGAAGTGATATGAAAGCACTTAGTCAAGTGTGACACACTATTTAAATGTGAGGTATTGCTATTGGTTTTATTCACAAAGGAAAAAAAAAAAGATAGTGCTCTGGTTACCATACTCTACTGTCAGAAAGATTTTTCTTTCTATCAGTAAGATGCCCTGTGATAGGAGGATTCTGTGGCCAAAAAATTCAGGGATCTCTGAATTAAGGTATCTCTGCATTTAATTTTTTTAAATGTTTTTATTTATTTTTGAGAGAGAGAGAGAGAGAGAGAGAGAGAGAGACAGAGCATGAGCGGGGGAGGGTCAGAGAGAGAGGGAGAGACACAGGATCTGAAGCAGGCTCCAGGCTTTGAGTGTCAGCACAGAGCCTGAGGTTGGGCTCGAACTTGCAAGCTATGAGATCATGACCTGAGCCGAAGTCAGATACTTAACCAACTGAGCCACACAGGTGCTCCAAGGTATCTCTGCATTTAGAGATTCCCAGTGTTCGTCCTTTTCATCCCTTCCAGAAATACAAACACTCATTAGCCTTTTAAAGTCCCCGCCCCCCCCCCACCGCGCCCCACTGCCCCAGGAGTTCCTGCAGGAAAGAAATCAGTTTAATTATATTTAACTCAACATTCAAACATATTTGACCAACAAAGCCACATCTCTGTACACATTCATACTTTCATATTCTGCCTATGTGGCCTCATTCATACCCAAGTCCTCAATAACCCTCATACATCAGTCACTTCCGAACTGATATTACTATTCCAGGCCTCTCCCATGAGGTTCAGATCTATTCATCCTGTGGCTTCCACCTGGCGGTCTCAAGGGCGCCTCCAACTTTATCTGTCTAAAATGTCTAAAATCAGACCTTCCATCCCGTACCTGGATCTTTTCGAGAGCTCCCTAACTTGGTGAAAGGCCCCAGCATCCCCCCAATTCCCCAGGTAGAAACCTCACACCTCTCTCCCTGTCATCCCTTATAAAGCCCCCACATTCACCCTATCACAAATTCCTGCCCAATATACATCTAAATATGTTTTGAACCTATCCCATTCTCTGTAGCCCTGTGTCCATCACCCTGGCCCAGCCCCCCCTTGAGCTGTCATGTGCACCCCTCTGAGAGCTCTCTACCTGGTCTCCCTGCTTGCTCTCCTGCCCTCTCAATTCCATCTTCCAGGAACATGTAGGATACGTTTTTAGAATCCAAGTCTAATTCCTACCTTAAACCCTGTTATTATTTCTCCTTGTTCTTATGTTCTCGGTGCCCCGGTCACCAGGTTTCTTCTATTTTCTCAGATGTCCCACAGCAGTGCCTTCACTTATGTCCTTTCCAATGTCTAGAATGTTCTCACCCTGCCCCTACTCCACTCCTTTCACTGAAATAACCTTTGCTCAACCTTAAGATCTTCACCTGAATCCGACATCCTCAGGGAAGCTGTCCTGACATACACCCAACCACCCCATCTGCCATGGGCCTCTCCTTTGTGCAGCTGCTCAAATGACAATTCCATATTTGTTTTTATATTATTGAAATTAGGGGCACCTGGGTGGCTCAGTTCGTTAAGCATTTGAGTTTGGCTCAGGTCATGATCTTGCAGCTCGTGATTTGGAGACCCATATTGGGCTCTGTGTGGACAGCTCAGAGCCTGGAGCCTGCTTCTGATTCTGTCTCCCTCTCTCTCTACCCCTCCCCTGCTTCTTCTCTGTCTCTGTCTCTCAAAAATAAATAAACATTAAAAAAAAATAAAAAAAAAATAAATGAATGTCTCTTCTCCTTCATTAGACCACAAGCTTTATGAAGGTAGGGCCTTGCCTATTTGACTCCATATTATCTATCTAGCAGAAAGTTTCACAAATATTTTTCGTTGTAGGAAAAAAATCTCTTCTTCTCAACACATCTCACGTGTGTGATTTCTGCTGTCCTGCCTCACTTGCCTCCAGCTTCTTCAGAAAATAAAAATTCAACTGGTAAGCTCTCCCTTCTTTTCTCCCCAGTGATTTCCAAAGAGCCTCTTTCCCATGAGCTCCGTTTCCAAACTGACATTATGACTGGGGCACAACACGCATCCTACGAGGCCCTTTTCACAGAGACTGCAGTGTGCATGGCACCCCTGGGCCGGGCAGGGCCCTGTGAGCCAAGACTATTCGGCCTTGTCTTTATTTCTGTCTGATTTAAGTCTGACCCAGAGCTTGGGGTTTGGGGGCTCCCATTCCCGTCCCGAAACCCCACCCCCACTGCACTCGCACAGAAATCCACTCAAGCTTTTGCTTGGGTCCTTTGGGGGAATTGGGGTGTTTTCTTTTTCTCTTGCTTGCTCTGGTTGGTTTGATCCTCAGGTCAGCCCCTATCTTTCCCAACTTCAGGCCTTAGTGCAGGCTGTTTCTTTCTGGGAGGGCCACCCCACCCAACACCTAACCTCCTTTCTCTCTATGGTTGAACTCCCACTCATCCTTCAGGCCTCAACTTACATGCGGCTTCTTCAGGGTGGTCCTTGCTGACAAATCAGTTTTAGGTCACCCCGTTATTCCCTCTCGTGGCATTCCACACTTTTCCTTCAAGACGCTCATCCCCGTTTGTACTTCCATACCGTGTATGTATTTATTCATTTAGCAGTTATCTCCCTGCTAAACCATCATCAACCCCATAAAGGCAGGGCCAGTGCCTATTTTTCACGAACCCTGTGCTCAGCCCAATGTCTGTTTACAGAGCAGACATTCCCTAAATGTGTACTGAAAGAAAGACAGCAAATTAACCAATGAATGTGGTTGCTCTCAAAACAGCTTTTGACCCTTGGAAATCTGCCTGGCTTGAAAACAACTTCGAGCCCAAGCAAAACTTAAGGAAGTGTAATTTGAAGAAGCAAATTGTGTCTTGAACTTGTCAATGCCAGTTTTCTATTTTGATTTATTTTTTTCACCTCTTGGGTTCCGAGGGACCTTGCCAGTCTGTAATCTCCGGGGTCACGTACTTCCCTTCTGCCCTGTACTAATAGGCCGCCTGGGGGCTTACTGGCCTGGGGTTTAAAAAGTCCACAGGTGGCTTCTCTCCACAGCCAAAGGGGATGTTCTGGAAGGCAGGACTGGGTATCCCCCTTCCCGAGCACCCTGGCCCTCAGAGGCAAGGCTGGGTACGTGTGCCTTCTGTTTTGTATAAACAGACTTGTGCCCTCTTGGTTCTCTGTTTGGGGCCTGAATTCATTCTTACTGTGAGAGCAAAGTGACTCCAAAAGCATTTCTGTAGTAAAGCTGGTAGCAGAAAATGCCAGTGCCCCACCCACACCCCCCCCCACCCCCCCCCCCCCCCCCGATCCTTCTTACCATGTCTTGTGCTCCCAGGCCTTGGTACGCTTTTGCTTCAAAGCGAGCCCTGTGGTTCCTTCTGGCATGGTCCTCAGGGCTCTGGAGCTGCCTTAGCTGCATGGAGGGAGGGCCCAGAGCACACTTACAGCCCATGGGGTCAGGCTGAGGCCACCCTCTGGGAGCCTTGGCCTGCATTCCTCCCCAGTCCTGCCTTGCACCCGCCATTCCCTGCCAGTATCCTTGTATCGTGTGCACACAAATCCTCACCTGGGGCCTGCTTCGAGGGCCTGACCTAAGACGGTTGGTGTCAGGAATGGAACTGGGAAGCAAAAGCACACTGAAGCCAGGAGTGAACAAAAACCACAGAAAGGACTCCAAGAGGACCTGGCGGAGCATAGACATCGCCCGCTAGCATCCCACATTCAAATTCAGAGTCTCCATGATGGAGATTGACCACAGTTTATGGGAAAACTTACAAGAGGAGGGTTGGTCGGATAAGTTACGGTCCTCACCTGCTGCAGCTGGTTTGGAGAAGAAATTGATCTTCTCATAGCCCTCCTCTACCCCTCACCTTTGCCTAGGTGGCACTGGTACTGGTTGTTCCCTGGCAGGGTGACCCGGCCCTTCATCCTCGAGGAGTCTGAGTCCCTGGTTACCATGGCGGTGCTTGCTAGAATTGTCAGGTCATAGTTACACTGGGCATGGAAGTAATCTGGAGCTGCCCAGAGTTCCACACCTACTCCTGCCTGGCCCATGGTAGAGGGACAGAGACTTCCCTTAATTATTCCTGCCAGGATGGCAGCTCCTTTCTTTGCCCAATGGTTTCCCAGTATGCGAGGCCCCCAAATGACCAAGTGGTTACATAGATTTTGGTTTAGTGGAACTCTTTCCATGTTTCTTGCTGAAAGTGTGGTCTCTCTTCTGGAAATTAGTGTCTCCAGACCCACAGATCCGGGGGAATTGTGGCCAATGGGAAACACAACTTCTCCCAAGTAGATCACCAGGAATGATGGTGAACAGAGCCATGTCCACTTACCTGTCTGTACCCCAGGCTCCCTTCCCCTCAGGTGGGGACAAATCATATGCTCCAGGTCCCCCTGCAGGGTCAGTCTAAAGCTGGCCTCTGTGGAACTGCTGAGACCTCACCCTTGTGTGGCCTCCTTATTTCCCCTGTTCTGATGCCCCTACTCCCTTAAGGTTACCTCTGGGAGCACTGACTTGATGAGTTATTTGCACTCAAAGTCTGCTTTCTGGGGAAGCCAACCTAAGACAGGCCTGGAGGTCATGACAAAGTGGCAGTGGGCAAAGCACCCCCATTTTGAAAAGACAAAGTGGAGTGAAGTCAGGGTGAAAGGAAGGAAGTTTGAGCTACTGGGTAGAGCCTCAAACTGGAAGGTGGGGGTCACACCACTATTGTCACCTCAGTGAAAACCCAAAAAATGGGGCCTCAGCCTTATCCTGTGTCTGACAGGGATCATGTTTAACTTTGAGCAATACAGAAAAACTATTCTCATAAAGTACTCATGGCACATTTATTTAAATGTCATGAATTTTAAGCATTTAATCGTTTGCAGATAATAATATTCAATAATATACAGTGGACCCTTGAACAATGTGAACATCCCTTAAGGACATCCCACCCTCATGGGGGAATATTCATGTATAACTTTTGACTCTCCCAAAACTTAACTACCAATAGCCTACTGATGACTGGAAGCCTTACCAATAACATAAACCATCGACTGATACATATTTTGCACGTTGTATGTATTATATACTGTGTTCTTACAATAAGGTATGTGAAAGAAAAGGAAATGTTATTAAGAAAATTGTAAAGAAGAGAAAATACATTTATAGTACTACATTGTGTTTATTAAAAAAAAACCACATGTAAGTGGACCTGTCTAGTTCAAACCCATGTTGCTCGAGGCTCAACAGTAACATAACAACAGCTAACATTTTTGGTGTATTTCTCTGGCTATGCACTGTGCTGCATACTCCACAAGAGCCCCTCCTGTGATCCTTACATCCAGCCCATGCAGAAGGTATGATTACTGTTTATTAGTCCCATTTACAGATGTGGATACTGAGGGATAGAGGGTGATTTGGCTGCAGGAGCTGAAGGGCCGGGGTTACATCCAGGCCTGTGCTCTGACCTGCCTACTATACCATAAGCAGAGACACATAAATGTTCCATCTCTCCCCGAGTATATCTGTGGGGTGCAGGGTTTCTGCCATTCTGGTTTTTAAGTTTGCACACACAGAATCCATGGGTTATTTGAATTAACAAGAAAATGCTACTTGGCTAGGCCCTCCAGGGAAGCCACAGGGCAGCCCCAGAAGCTCCACCGATTCTACTCCAGTGCAAGAATTTGGCTGATAATAGTATCACTTGATTTTGCTAATGGCTTTCCTTAGTTCTTGGGTCAATAGGTGGGCCCCTCCTGAGGAGCACTGCAGTGACGTTAACAGCTTCCGGCTTCCGCATCCTTTTGAATGTGCCAAAATCTCTTCCAGAGTCACCAATAAAACACACCTATGCTTAGAGCTGTTTTCTTCAAAGAAGATTAAATTTTGGCTCCTGAGAAGCAGTTTGTCAGGAATCTTGACCACCAAGTGAATTTGAATTTGGTTTGGCAATTTGTGAGTCTTAGTTCCCACTCATCCTGGTCTGCTCTCCCCGACAAGACACGTATGGAATGAACATCCTTGTTAGACTAAAAGCCTTGGTGGTGAGGGTTGTGTTTTGTTCACTTCCTGGGATGGAGCCCTGCCACATAGTAGGCTCTTTATAAATGGTGTTGACTTAACAAACAGATTGATAAATGATAAAAGAGATCCCGTATAGTTCAGGGTTAAAAGCTCAGATTCTGGAACCACAAGCCTGGATCCAAATCCCAGGACCTGTGTGACCACAGGCAGGTGACTTAACTTCTCAGGAGCTCGCTTTTTCCATCTGTATGATGGGTGCAACATCCCTCAAGATCGATGAGAGGATTAAATGAGTTAGTATTAAATGAGTCAGCAAAGTACTCACAACAGTACCAGGCACACAGTAAGTATTATTTCATTGAATTTCTTACAGGCTGTGACATCAGAGTGTGGCACTGGGGTTGGGATACCCTCCTCACGATTGTTGCCCTCTCCTTACACCACACTAGAGGAAACAAAACTAGAAAAAAACCTAAAGTTTTGCTGTGTCTGCATTAGCGTGAAACCCCCTCATTCTCATTCTCTGCTAAAGTGTCTTTGTAGCTGGAGGTGGGGTTGGTGGGCTGCTAGATCTCACTGTTTGCACAAAAAAGTGCTGAGATCCTTAAAAATCTCCCCAGAGAGGATCGAGAAGAGATACATTCTGTTTTTCCTGAAGCAAAGCTGACAGTTTATCACTGCCTGCCAAAATCTTCTGCTAAGCCATCACTTCTCAAACTTTGTAAACCCTCTCCCTGACAGCCCCACCAGAACAACAGGGCCCAGAGTCCTTTGAGAGAAAGGAGTTGACAGGGTTGGATTGGCGGCCTGAAGCCAGGTGCATTGTGCTTCGGTGAGGAGGGAGGGACAGCTGTGACTACGGTGCACAAGCGTCTGCAAGCTGCCAGAGGTAGGAATCGGCAGTCTGCTAATGGCTACCATGGTGGGCCAATTGAGCTCAGAGGGACTGCTTTACACGTGCTTAGAAAGCTAGCACTCCTTTCTTTGTTTTGTTTGCTCTTTGTTTATTTCTTTGTTGTTCTTTTCTTTGTTCACTCAACAAATCTTCTAAATCTTCTAAGCGCTTACTGTGTGCCAAGTGCTGGGGATGGAGAGGTGACCAAGATAAATGTCTCAGCCTACAGGGAGCTTACATTCTATGATCAGTAGATATTCACGCCTATGGATTCAATACCTACTGAAAACACTGCTCGCGGGGGAATGGTTTGTGGAACGATAGCAGATCCTCAGGGATTCTCTCTGAGACTAAGTTGTAACATGTCCAGGGATTTTAAGCAAGTCAGCAAGAATCACTTGGCTTCTTTGGTTGTGGAGAAAATGTGACAGGAACTATTGTTATCATGTGTGAGTCTCAATCCTGGCATTGGGAGGCCCAAGACTCCTGTCAGTCTGTGTAGGACTCCATGCTCGAAAGTTAGGGCTCCATACTTCACACCCATCAGGATGATCACAATAAAAAGCAAAATCAAAAACAACAACAGAAAATAGCAAATGCAGATGTGGAGAAATTGGAAACTTTGTGCACGATCTGTGGGAATATAAAATAGTATCACGGCTATGGAAAGCAGTATGGAGATTCTCAAAGAATTAAAAATAGAATTACCATATGATTACAACAATCCCCACTTTTGGGTATACAACCAGAAGAATTGAAAACAGGATCTCAAAGGGATATTTACACACCCATGTTCATAGCAGCATTATTAACAATAGCCAAGAGACAGAAGTCACCAAATGTCCACCAAGAGATGAATGGATAAACAAAAGGTAGTATATACAGGCCATGAAATATAATTCAGCCTTTAAAAAGGAAGGAAATCCTATCACATGCTCTCACATGAATGAACCTTGAGGACTTTATGCTAAGTGGAATAAGCCAGTCACAAAAAGATAAATATTGTATGATTCCACTTCTATGAGCTTTCTAAAATAGTCAAACTCATAGACACAGAAAGGAGAATGGTAGTTTCTACGCGCTGGGGAGTGGGAAAGTGAAAAAGAGCTGCTATTTAATGTGTGTGGTTTCAGATTTGCAAGTTGAAAAAGTTCTGGAGATATGTTTCACAACATTGTGAATATACTTAACACTACTGAACCATAGTCATAAAAATGATTGATGTTAGGGGTGCCTGGGTGGCTCAGTTGGTTAAGCGTCTGACTCTTGATTTTGGTTCAGGTCATGATCTCATGGTTTGTGAGTTCAAGCCCCACGTTGGGCACTGAGCTGGGAGGGAGGAGCCTGCTTGGGGTTCTCTCTCTCCCTCTCTCTCTGCCCCTCCCCCACTTGCACGTGCGCGCGTACTCTCTCTCAAAATAAATAAACTTAAAAAAAAAATAGAAAATGGCTGATGTTAGATTTTATTATACACATATATATTTATCACAATTAAAGAAAAAGAGTTAAGGCTCTAGTGGCCAAATGCTGTGGCTGCTGCCTGGACCCAAATGGAGGAGCGAGGGTGTGTGTGTGTGTGTGTGTGTGTGTGTGTAGGGGGTCGGTGCGGGGGGAGGGGTGGGAGTGGGTTCTGCTCTACTTCCATCCTGTTCCAGAGGTCCTAGATGTTGGAATTAACTTGGTCACTAGAGAGTCTGGGGTTATTTTTACTCGGACTAGGCCCCCAGAGGGAGTGAATCAGGGCCCACTGCCTGGTGGTTGTCCCTGCCAGGTCTCAAGGTCCCCAACTTTCTATCATAAGAGAAGAAATAGAATACAGTGCAGAGCAAGCTTTCAAGAGTCCACATCCCGCCTCTGCCATTTACAGCTACGTGGCCTTCAGCACAGTACCTAAGCTCTCAAGTGCCTCAGTTTCTTCATCTGTAAAATGGGGGCAGTAATAATACATCATAAGCAAAGAGTGAGGACTGAATAGTCATCCTATGAAAACCCTTCAACTTTTGCCTAGTGTGTTATGTTACTGCTTAGAAAGGTCAGGGATTCTTGACCAGGTTAAAGCATGTATGGGAGAATTCACGTTGCATCTGAAGAAGCGGGCCTCTGGGTGGATGGACATGGGTTCAGTGGGAAGAAAGTGTGGCTACTTCCCAGGTTGGAAGGCATGCACTATCCAAAGCCACTTTGTTCAGTCTTGGGAGGCCAACCTAAGGGCAGGTTGGAACGGCCGGTGCCCTCCCCAACCGTGCCTCCCCTGGGCATATTTCATTCCCCTTCTGGGCTCAGAGGAGGCGGCCCAGGTGTGTGGGAGGTGATAGGCCACACGTGCAGGAAGCTGCCAGCCCCTCAGGCGGGGGCGGGACACATGCCATTTCTGGGGCTTGGCGCCTCCCATCCAAGCTCCAGTCTCCTCTGAAGAATCACCCAGACCAGCTCCTGAGGGCGCATCTTAAAACCGGTTCTCCCAGCTATTCACCCTGCAACTCCTGACAAAACACACACCGAGGTGGAGCTAATTAGGGTGAGATGGGCCATCAGGACTCCTAGGGGTTTGGTGCCAGCTTCCCCGCAGGTCACTCAGGGGTTGGGGCCTTGCCACACAACAAGCAGGCCCCACCTCTGTGTCTGGGAGGCAGCTTCTTTCACAGAGCCCACGGCCTCCTCAGGCTACCTCAGGGGGATGCCCCCTGGTTTGGGGGAGCTTCAGAATCCTGCAAGGAGACCACCGTGTAATCGTTAACACCTAAGGATGAAGGATTTAGATAAAGGACCACACCTTGAGCACTTTGTCTCTGGAGCCAGGCACTTTACAATTGGCTCCAATTGGTGGGTACAATGATTATGCCCATTATACACATGAGAACACTGAGGCTCGGGGATGGTAGGGTGCTTGGTCAAGGCTCCCAGCCTGTAAATGATGGAGTTGGTACTTTAAACCCAGGTCTGTCAGGCTGCAAATTCCACTCATAGCTGCTTCCTCTTTCTGCCTCTCCCTGAAGGTAAAATGATCTGATGCTACTACACTTGGCTAGTATGTTTTGCCCTGCCTGTCATATGCTTATAGGCAATTCTAGTGTTAAATGTTAATGCTGAGAGCAGTGCACTCAGGATGTAAAACAGTCAAAATTTTAAACTTTAAATCTCTTCACCTAAGGTAGGATCACATTAGTCCTGTTTTCAAAACTCTTCAATGACTACTTACCAGATCAAGCCCAAACTCTTTGGCCTGCAGTACAAAGCAGTAAAGAGACCATGAACTCCTGTTGCTCTTTTCACTTTCAAGAACGATCTTCGGTCTGGAAAGGGAAAAATAAGCCTACTGAGTTGGATTTGGAGCCTGAGGTTGGTGCAAAGATGCCCAAGACAGGGTTGGAAGAGAGTCCAGATTCCCTCCCACTGCTCGTCAGCCCCAGCGCAAGGTGGAGACGGGAGCCCCACTTGCTCTGTGGCTATTGTTAATCTTTCATAGATTGTAGCAAATGTGAAAGCAATCCAAAGACTGGGGTGGGCAAAAGTCCTTGTTTTCAAAAGGGACAGTACTTGGATTCTGCAAACTAGATACCTACAGGCTTGAGGGGGAGTGCCAAAAAAAAAGAAGCTGTGGGGGTCCACTCGTAAAAATCATGCTGGCCTCACTTCATTTCCTGCTCTGATGGGGTTGTTGGGCTGGTAGGTCAAGGAGAAGTGAATGATGGTATATCCAGAGTTAAGCAGGACAGCTGGTAATATCTCTCATGACTTTCTTGTAGGCAAAATTGGGATATTGTGAGCTAGATGTGCTTTTATTTAGAAGAACTCATAGCCAGTTGACTATGAAGCCTGATGAACGCTGACTAATGTAACTCAGAGGAAGTCTGTAGTGGTGGGCCACAAGTCTCTGCCCAAAGCTGTGGTTTTGGATAATTTTATCAAGAACAGAAAGGGAAGGTGATGCAGCATCGGCAAGGATAATTAACAGCCTGGATGCAGAAGTAGGATCCAGACCTCCTGAAATCATGGGCAGGATCTAATAGGATGACAGTGAATTGGAATAAATGAAGAGTTTTGGAGTTTGGTTTAACTAATCAATGACACAGGGTGAAAGGACTTAAGGATTTTAGTGGACTAAAAACTCTATGAGTTAATAGAAATCAAGCCATAGGAAAAGGCGTGAGGCTCCCCTCTGCCTTCAGGATGTCAGAGACCTCCATAGGATCTGATTGAGATGGGTTCTGACTACCATTTATTCGACAGATTCTGGAATGTGCCGTGGCCTTGCCCACCTCCCTACCTCTGCACACATTGTTCCCACTTCCTTCTCTAGCTCACCTGATGGGTTCCCTGTTCACTCTTTAATGTCCATATCCCAACCACACCTGCCACAGAGCACTTGCTCCTCTGGGCTCCCTCATGGCACTCACATTCATTTTGTTCCAATGACCCATTCCCCTGTATGTCTGCTTCACTGGACTATCTACTCCTTGAGGACAAGGGCTTTCTCATTCACAGAGTGAGTGTTCAACAAGTGTTTATGGACAGGGTCTCGCTAAGGGCTAATCCTATCTTTTGCTGTATACAAAACAAGAATGATGGGCAGAAATGATTTCCTAATTCTGCTCACACATAGAAGATCAGACAACTTGAATATGGATTTCAGTTCTGGGTCCCACTGTTCAAAAAAGACAATGAGATGGGATGGAGTGACCCCAGGCTGAGGGGTAAAGGATTTAGATGATCTATCACATGAGGAAAAGCAAAAAGATGGGAATGTTCAGCCAGGAAAAGAGAAGCTCTTGGCCAAGGACACAGGAATGTCTTTCTTTCAATGTTTGGGAGAATGACAGAATGGCCCCTCACTGTCTTGGCAGGTGGGGGTGTCAGAGACTTCTTTAAGCACTCAGTGAAGCTCTGGACACGCGTGCGTGCGCACGCACACACACACACACACACATATACACACGTGCTTTCATGGAATGGGAAGCAGTTTAAGGTGTGGTTAAGGGCCCAGCTTGAGACTCAGACTTGTGGATCTGAATCCTGGTTGTGCCTTGGGCAAATTGCTTAACCTCCTTGTCTGTTTCTTTATCTGTGAAATGGAGATAATGATATTGATCACCTCATAGGAGGATTACATGTGACAATACGTCAAATGTGTTTAGAACCAAATATGCCAAAATTCCATAAATGTTAGCTCAGAAATATCAAAGGGTGTGCTGTCCTGCAAAGTCTAAAGGAGTTTGCTCAAGAGTGCTGTAGATACCAGATTCAGAAGCCCCGGACCCACTGCCTGTGTGGGTATAGAGCTCTTGTGCATCCTGGGCCTATGAGTATCTTTTCTCCCCGCTTTGCCTGAGCCCCATACTCTCCAGAGCCCAGCCTCTGGTTAAAGAACTAGCCCACTTCTGGCCCAGGTCTGCACTTAACAAGTATGGCAGCCCCTAATATATGAAAGTTACAAGTCAAGCTAACAACCACTAAATAAAATATGTTCTATCCTTACAACTCAACAGTTACAGGCTCAAACTGAGAACTCCTTGAAATTCTGTGCCAGAGTGTCATGGCACGTGGAGAGCTGACCCCAACACCCAACCCCTGGAAGGCAGCCTGTACCCCTTCTTTGTACACCCCCAGTTACATCCCTCAGCATGAGGAGCTTCACATGCAGGTGTGTGGACACACCAGGAGTGTGGTGTGTAAGCCATGTTTTTAACCATAATCCTTCTTTCCCTCCTCACTCCTCCATGAATGGTTGCCCCTCACTAGCACTGTAGGCATGGCCCTCCCTCAGGTGGGGCAGAGCAGGAGGAAAGACCAATGAGGCCCTGTAAATGTGCTCCAGCCTCCTTGGGTAGGGAATTTGATGTCTTGATCACTGAGAGCAAGGTGGGGGATGGGAGTTGCCAGTTCCCCTTGGCTCTTAGAACCATGGCCTTTTATTATTTTTAAATGTTTATTTATTTTGAGAGAGAGCGAGAGAGAGCGCATGTGCGCATGTGTGAGAGAGGGTGGGGCAGAGAGAGAGAGAGAGGGAGAGAGAATCCCCAGTAGGCTCTGCACTGCCAGCACGGAGCTCCATGTGGGGCTTGATCCAACAACCATGAAATCATGACCTGAGCTGACCCCAAGAGTTGGAGGCTCAACCAACTGAGTGACTCAGGCGCCCCAAGAATCAGAGTGGGGGCACCCCAGCCCAAGTCCGAGGGCAGCACTGTGCCTATGAATCCTCAAAAGCCTGTGTGCTTCCAGTCTAGCTGCACCCTGCCCATCCTGCCCAACATGATGGGTTTAGAGTGGGGCCACATGTTTGCCTCCAGGGAGCATTGCTTAGAAAGAGGAAGATAAATCTATTTACTGTGGGGTCAGTTTAGAGAAGGATATAAGGTGGTGACACTTTGGAGAGAGGGACAGCAGGGGCAATGCCTGAGGCCTTGGAGACAGCCAGGGAGATGGCAGCCCTGAGCCCGGAGAGGCCTCTGTGTGGCAAGAGGTGAGAGAGAGCTAGGGATGGGAGGAGGCAGGGCATTTCCTCCCCCTCCCCCTCTGCCTTGGGTGTCATCTCTGGTGGCAGCTGTCTTCTCGAATGCTCCTGGCTCCCCTGTGGCCCCACTTTCCTTCTAGTGACCTTCGTGCTTGTGCTTGGAGAGTGCGTGCTTCCTGTGACACTCCAGCCTCAGGCAGTGGTGGCTTCCAATTGTTGCTGCTCCCTGGGTTGCCTCACTGTCCCCTGGTTGACTTCCTAACCTTTCCAATCATCTCGAAATCAATTCCTTGCATTAAATTCCTCCAGTTTCATATGCTCAAAAGTCAGTTTCTGTTTTCCTGAAACCATGCACTGAGCACTTTTATGTATCAGCTGATTTCATATATCGTCAGTTTTAATATTCAGACTCAAATGAATGCATGTAGCATTTATATATAGAGAGAGAAAACTGAGTTTGAAAGATACAACATACATGTCTAAGCTACATACATGTCTAAGATTACCAGCTAATAAGTGGTAGAACAGCTAGGATTTGAATCTAAGTTTGCTTCACCCCCAAGTCTATTCTCTTTGCAATAGGCCTTACTGCTTTCTTGGACAACGTGTCGGGAAACATTTGAGGCAGTGTGGGAAGCCAGTAGAAGGAGAGTTTTGGGGTGAGGATGGCTTTTGAACTCCCCAAATTACTCCAGCAGACACCTCTTTGATGTTAGGGAAAGCATAAACAAGTATAACTTTAAAAATTCTCATTTTAAGTCCCCCAGGTGGCTCAGTTGGCTGAGCATCCGACTCCAGCTTAGGTCTTTATCTCATGGTTCATGAGTTTGAGCCCTGCATCAGGCTGTCTGCTCCCAGCACAGAGCCCACTTCAGATCCTCTGGCCCCCTCTCTCTGCACCCCCCAACTTGTTCTCTCTCTCTCTCTCTCTCTCTCTCTCAAAAATAAACATTTTTTTAAAAGTTTTTAAAAAATTCTCATTTTAAGTATTTTCAGGATATCTGAATAGCAAGAAATCCCACGGAGTCCACCCCAGACTTCCATTCAGACTGCTGGAAATAGATGTAAATTGTTAAGCTGAATGGAAAGCTGGGTGAAACACTATGATTTTTTGAGAAACAAGAAGCCTGGCTGAAAGGAAATGCCTGCTATCATTAGACAGTTTTAGATTTCATCCACTTAATACACATGGAAATAATTCTCCCCCCTCCCCTTTCTCTCTCTCTTTTTTTTCCTTCAAACCAATGGCTCCCAGCTGATGCTGGTGCATCACAAGCCAGATTGGGGTGATTTTTTTCCTGAGGCAAAGAACCTGGGTCTTTTCCTAATTCATGGGGGGCTGGAGGGGGTGAGAGGGGGAGGAGAAAGTGGGAAATTCAATTCCTAGTATAATTTTCTTCAATTTGAAGAATTTTCTTATTTAATTTTTCTTAAAAATGACCTGAGATGCTTATGCAAGCCAAAATCTAGACTCTAGTGTGAGGTGCCATTTGATTTATCAGGAGTGTACTTGGGAATAATGCCATATGCAAGTATGCAAATATGCCTCAGAGTGGCAGGGCCGCAGTCACGCTGCCCTAAAAACAACCTCACAAACCTCTGCGTTCAAAGGCACGCCCATATGGCCGCCTGCCTGCATGCACTATTCGGATTCCATTTTAGGAGGGAAGACATTGTGAGGTACAGTTATGGTGTCTCCCAGCTTCCCGGACTAGCTCGGCCCCAACTCATGTGACCCTCCGAATCTACTGTTGCACACCAGACCGGGAGTCCTCCCAGCCCCCATTTTGGTTCAGAAAATATCGCAGTCCCAGGTAGAGGAACCTGCTCCAGGTAGGATGACCCACACACATCTTGGAGGGCATTGTTCTGGAGTGACCTAGAAGCATTGAAAGGACTTAGGAAATGCCTTCCTTGCTGGGGTATGGGGAAAGAGGCTCTGTTGTTGGTCAATGTCTTTCTCTCCATCACTCCTTGCACTGACCCAAAAGGTGGCCACGACCTATGAGTGGATTGGTAAAGTTCTTCAGTTTCACCTTTTGAGCCTGGTGAGTCTGTGTCAGGTCCGTGGCCTGGAGAATCCCTGAACATTTCCTTTGGAGCCTGAACTTCTCCCTCCCCCAGATGTTTGCCCCCTGTGTGAGGGAAGAAGACTCTTGTCAAATTAAACACAAGGAATTCACAGCTTATTTTGCTGTGTGCTTCGCCAAGGACAAAATCAATTCCCACCAATCAATAGTTGGTGGTGTTTGAAGAGCCTATCCCAAACCCCATCTCAGCAAACCAGGGCACTCTGTTCAATATTTGCACCACATCCAGGTAGGGGTCAATGGGACTTAAATCTATCCTGCAGGCGATTGTCTTTTATCATTCCTAATAAGTCACAAGAATTGGCAGATGGCAGGCCAGTTTTTCAGAACAGCCAATATTTAATAGACTACCTCGGATGATTAAGTGAAATGATTTCTTGGAGTGGTCCCAGAGATAGCTCTAAAAGTTGTCTTGGCTAATTATCTCAAAACTAAAGGAGAGAGTCATAATGCCACTTGCCAGTTAAATTTGGTTTCTGCCAAGAGTAGGGCTTCTTAATTTGGTATCTACATGCCCAGAAGGTCCATGGTGAGGCCACAGACAGACAGTGCCTTGGGTTTACATAAAGTTCTGTGCATTTGTATCAATCATCATCAGATTCCCACTGGATCCACGACCCTACAGAGGATAAAACTGCCTACCTGGGGCTTTGGTACCATTCATTTTACAGAACCATTTCTACAAGCTCTGATTAATTTTCCATGTTGATCTCTGCTTTTATCCGCTTACCCTGGGTGGCTTTTGTAGATGGACCCAAGAAAACTGCCGGATGATTTATCAAACTGTTTTTGCAGCTAAGTAAGAAACTGCATCACTTGTTTGGGAAGCTAACACCTCACTGCCTGTTCCTCCCTTCCCCTGCCCAACATTAAAATGTTCACATCTAAACCTGGAATAGTGTGGTAATGTTCAGCGTCTTCAAAATAGAGGCAAACCCGAGCTCCCCCCTCCACCCACAAATTACATTTAAAGTCAGATTTCCAAACATCTGAGGACAGTGTCTGTTTCGTGTCTCAGTGGGATTACTAAATTACGCTTAGCTCCCTCTGATGAGGTCTTTCCTTCCCACACCCTGGCAATCACTTGCCAATTAATACAATCCAGTAACCACCGCATGAACAACTTTTAATTTTGAATATCAGGTTGTACATTTTCTTCACTCTCTTCCACCCACAATTTCCTGAATTTTCAAGGCCTGGGCTTTCCTCTCTCTCCTCTTCATATTCAGCTGAAAACCGGGCAGGGCTGGGGTAATGAGGAATGTTCATGCGAACATCTGGGCGAAGGACTTCTGCCTACTTCCTTCCGCCATGTAGTAGTCATAGAGGCATAGGCAGTGAGGTCAACAAGGGCTGCATAAAAAGCCTCACAAATCTGAGAGCTGGGTCGGGTTTGTGAGCCTTGAATTGCGGATCAGAGTGACGGTTTTCCTGCTACTCTCTGGTGTCTCCAGAAAACAAAGCTCCCTTGTTCAGGTAGCTCAAAGCTCTTTAACACCTACCTGTTCATTCCCTCTTCCCCTCAAAGCCCCACCTGGGAGGGATGCCGAGTGGGGGTGGGTCATTACCACCTGCACGGTGCTGTCCTCCCGAGGGACTTCCACCTGTGTCTGTGTCCGTTTTTGTCCCAGTGGCCGGCTCACCTTGGGTGGATGGAGGTAATGATGACTCCCTTTCTTTCTCTCTGCCACTAGTTGTGTGACCCTGGACAAGTCACTTAATTTCCTTCCACTACTGTCAAATGGCAATAATGATGCCTACATTACTGGGGTGCTGAGGTGATTAACTTGCATGAAATGTATCAAGTGGTTAGCATTCTATGTTAGGTTTCTTCTCATTTGTAGAGTCGGGATGATAATACTTGACAATAATATCATCCTATGTATTAATAGCCTACGAAGGGTTGGGTTCTGTGGAAAGCTGCAAGGAGTGAACATGACTGAGTTTTTCTAAAAATGTTTGACTTGGAGGTTGAAACTTTTGAAGTATAATGTCACTAAGACATATGTAAAATTGCCTTCCTAAAGCTCGTACCTTTGGAACCGAAGAGACCGTGATTGTGAAAGAGTTCTGAAATCAAATGTGGCATTTGGGAGACTCTATAGCCTATGTATTCCTCTTGAAAGTTCACATTGTGCACTAGTATCTTAAAGTCCTGTGATTTAAAAAGAATGTTTAACTATGATTAACTCAGTGTTTGCACATTGATTTGACCACTTAATAAAAAGGACCCTTTTATTCGTGTCACACTGTTAATGTCCCTGATTTGATGCAGCGCTTTGAGATATGCTAAATTACCCCACTCCCAGTGTAAGCTATTCCGAGGATTGGATGACACTAATTGCTGTGATAATTTTAAAGATAGATCTTAAATTGAATTGGAAATCCAAAACGGGGGTGTTCTGTGACTGTATATTTAGTCATCAGGAATTTTTGTTAACTATGATTTTGAAAGACGGTCTTCTTACAAAAGATGGGTTTTATACCTTCTGGATTCAGATACGCCAGCATCTGAGCATTTTGTTCAATCAAAAAACAATGGGGGCGCCTGAGTGGCTCAATTGGTTAAGTGCCTGACTTCGGCTCAGGTCATGATCTCACAGTTCGTGAGTTCGAGCCCTATATCGATCGGGCTCTCTGCTGTCAGCACAGAGCCTGCTTGGGGTTCTCTGCCCCCCCCTTCCCGCCCCTCCCCTCTCATGTGCTCTCTCAAAAATAAGGAAACATTTAAAAAATGCCATTTGGGGATGTATATGCCTTTCTATCTAATTGGTCTGCTACTCGGGATCATCAAGGCACACAGGAAGGAAGTAGAGAGGCCTTCATCCAGATATTCACATGAGTTCTTTTTCTCCGCCCTGAGTAGAAGTGGCATTGGGGTGTTTGTCATCACCGTGGTGAGCACTTTGTCTTCACTCTCGAGGTCCCACACCAGAGCTTCAGGTCTAGCAGTGTGTGCAATGGTGTCCACCGTTCGTACTTGCTAGACACGACGTGGTGCGCTTTGACCCTCACCACAACTGTCCCACGTAGGTATCATTCCCTCTATCTTACATCTGAGAAGATGGAGGCCTGGAATGGTTCTGTCACCTTGCTGATGGTCAGATGTATAACTAGGTCTCAAAGGCCACGTCTGCTGACTGAAAAGCCTGTGCTCTTTCTAGTCCTTAGGATATTTTGACACCTCTTCCCCCCGAGAAGTCTGGAGCCTTCCGTGATGGCAGGATCTCATATGCCACACTTTTTCTTACCTCCATGAAACTACATCTCTCTTAGGGCCACAGACTGTATGTGTCCCCCGGCGCCACTCCCCCAATTCAGATGTTGGAGTCTCATCCCCAGTGTGATGGGATTAGGACGTGGGGTCTCTGGGAGGTGATGAGGTCGTGAAGGTGGAGCCCTCATGAATGGGATTGGTGCCCTTCTAAAAGAGGGCCTAGAGAATTCCCTCGTCCTTTCTGCCACGTGAGGACACAACAAAAAGACAACCATCCATGACCCCAGAAGTGAGACCTCAGCAGACATCGAATCTGCTGGTGCCTTGATCTTGAATTTCCCAGCCCACAGAACTTTGAGAAATGACTTTCTATTGTTTATAAGCCAATCTGGTATTTTGTTATAGCAGCCTGAATGGACTAAGACACTTAGTAAAGGAGGAAAACCATTTCACCATTTCAATCAATACAGAAAAAGCATTTAATAAGAGGCAGCACCCATTTATGACAGAAACTCTCAGCAGGGCACCTGGGTGGATCAGTCCATCGAGCATCTGACTTCAGCTCAGGTCATGATCTCACAGTTCATGACCTAGAGCCCCACAGGGGGCTCTGTGCTGACAGCTCAGAGCCTGGAGCCTGCTTTGGATTCTGGGTCTCCTTCTCTGTCTGCCCTTCCCCTGCTTGTGCTCTCTCTCCCTCTCTCTCTCTCTCTCTCAAAAAGAATAAATAAGCATTAAACATTAAAAAAAAAAAAAAAAAACCTCTCAGCAACTAGAAACCTCCTCAAGTTGATAACGAGTATTTACAGAAAACCAACACTTAACGTCATACTTAATGGTGAAAGATTAAGTGCTTTCTCCCTCAGATCAGAAACAAGGCGAGGATAACCGTTTTCACTTTTATTTAATATTGTACTGGTGGCTCTAAACATTGCAATCAGGAAAGAAAAAGACATGAAAGGCATAAAGATCCAGAACGAACACATAAGGGGCACCTGGATGGCTCAGTTGGTTGAGCATCTGACTCTTGATCTCTGCTCAGGTCTTGATTTCAGGGTGGTGAGTTCAAGTCCTGCATTGGGCTCCATGCTGGGTGTGAAGCTTACTTAAAAAAAAAAAAAAAGGAAAATATAAAATTTTACCTTTTTGCAAATGTTATGATTGTTTATATATAAAATTCCAAGGAATCTACAAAATAACTAGAGGAACTAATAATTGAATTTAGTAAGGTCACAGGATACAAAGTTGTTATAGGAAAATCAATTATATTCTTAAGTACTAGCAGCAAAGAATTTGAAAATGAAACTTCAAAAAAATGTTTTTAAGTTTATTTATTTTTGAGACAGAGAGAGACAGAGCATGAACGGGGGAGGGGCAGAGAGAGAGGAAGACACAGAATCGGAAGCAGGCTCCAGGCTCTGAGCCATCAGCCCAGAGCCCGACGCGGGGCTCGAACTCACGGACCCTGAGATTGTGACCTGAGCTGAAGTCGGAGGCTTAACCGACTGAGCCACCCAGGTGCCCCTGAAAATGAAACTTTTAAAAAGCAATTCCATTT
The DNA here is from genome assembly GCF_007474595.2 of Lynx canadensis. NCBI lineage: Eukaryota > Metazoa > Chordata > Mammalia > Carnivora > Felidae > Lynx > Lynx canadensis. Next base: position 98,677,162 of record NC_044307.1, read on the forward strand.
ATAACAGCACCACAAAACATAAAATTGTTAGAAGTTAGAAATGAATCTAATAGAAATGTCCAAGTCTTCCATGCTGAGAGCTATAAATCATTGCTGAGAGAAATTAAAGAAGATATAATTACATGGAAAGCTATACTGTGTTCATTGATCAGAAGATCCAGTATTTTCCCTGAACTGGTCTACAGATTCCACATATTTTCGATCAAAATCTTAGGAGGCTCTTTTCTAAAGACTGACAAGCTTATTCTAAAATGTGTGTGGACAAGGGGAGCCTGGGTGGGCTCAGTTGGTTGGGTGACCGACTTCGGCTCAGGTCATGATCTCATGGTCCGTGAGTTTGAGCCCCGCGTCCGGCTCTGTGCTGATTGCTCAGAGCCTGGAGCCTGCTTTGGATTCTACCTCTCTCTACCCCTCCCCTGCTGACGCTCTGTGTCCCTCTGTCTCTCAATAATAAATAAACGTTAAAAAAAAAAATTAGGGGCACCTGGGTGGCTCAGCCGGTTGGGCGTCAGACTTCGGCTCAGGTCATGATCTCGCTGTCCGTGAGTTCGAGCCCCACGTCAGGCTCTGTGCTGACGGCTCGAAGCCTGGAGCCTGCTTCAGATTCTGTGTGTCTCTCTCTCTCTTTGACCCTCCCCCATTCATGCTCTGTCTCTGTCTCAAAAATAAATAAACATTAAAAAAAAATTAAAATGTGTGTGGACACGTAACGCACATAGGACAACCAAAGCTAACTTTAAAGAGAGCTGAGTTGGAGCACTTACTCTACCTGAGAAGTCATGGGAGGAGATGACCCAGCCACCTGGAGCTTGAACAATAAAGAAAGGAAGTGAGACTGATATACTCACCAACACTCTATTCAAAAGCTTGATTTGACAGGTACACGTAAGAGAAAAAGCATGGAATTCTAGGAACAGCGAGAAAGAGTGAGTATAGGGAGGACTCAGGGAGCTAGCCTTGGACAATTTGGACTTTGACTCTGAGAGCAGAGCAGCAATGGGGGATTTAGAGCAGGGGAGTGACATAGGTGGGGAGTTTTAATAGCCTTCCCTGGGCTCTGGAGGGGAGATAGTGAAGGCAGAGGAGGCCGGTGGTCCAGAAGAGAGAGGATGGGGCCTGTGTTGGACAATGTGTTCTCAATCCTGTCCTTGGCCCCTATCACAGTAGCCTGTGACACTAAGCGGTCTCCCAGGAGGATGGAAACGGTAGGTCTCCTACCCTTTGTCTCCACACCCACCCCTCCCGCTCAGGCGTTCTGTATTGCCATGAGCATTGTCCGTCTGAGCTGATCTCTGAGAGCCTCAACCTGCGCCCCTTAAAAACATGTGTGGGTTTTGGTTTTGGCCTTTCCTCAGCTTTTGCCCCATTGAGTTGGAATTGCTTTCTGGCCTTCGACTTTTGGGACACAGAGGCAAATGATAGGATAACTAGACAATATTGGACCTGTTAAAAATCAAACAACCTCTAGGGCTAGGATTCTCGGGGCAGTTGTAGGGCTGCGTGCAATCACACTGTTCAGTTAGGATGAGCACGATAGAGCCTCCAGGTAGACAGGTCCTCGTGGCCCCCACAAGTGGAAGAGGAAAGCAGAAGTATAGATCCTCTCTCCTGCAGGAGGCCGGTTGTCCCATTCCAAGAGACTCTCACTTAAGTGGTTTGCGACCGAGGGCAAATTTGCCCTCCGAGAAACGCTTGCCAATCTCTGGAGACATTTCATGGCTATGACTAGGGGTGCTACTGGCATCCGGTGGATAGAGGCCAGAGATGCCACTAAGTATCCTACAATACACAGGACATCCTCCCACAACAAAGAATTCCCCAGCCCCAAATGGTAGTAACGCCAAGGTTGAGAAACCCTGGGCTAGTGAGAAAACTGGGTACAAATTCCAGATCTGTCATTTATAGCTGTGTGACACTGGGCAGGTCAGTTACTTTTCTGGGCTTGTTTCCACAATGAGGATGATAGTGGTTAGTACCCCATAAGGCTGTTGTGAGCATTAAATGAGTTCTAGCATGTACAGTGTTCAGATCAGTGACTGGGCCACGTGGAAGCCCTATCTCGGAGTTTGTACTGAACCATCCCTCATTAGAATCACATGGATGATCGTGACCCGGAAGAGTCCTAGGTCTTCCCCCAGGAACAACCCCATCCCCAGATAAGTCCTCTCTTCTCTGGGCTGTACATGTCCCTTCTCTTCAAATGACTCAGCTCCTAGGTATTTTACCATGCTGGCCTCTTTTCTGGAAGGATTCTAATGTGTCAGGATTATAATAAGCCTCCCACAATTGTACCCAACAAACCTGATCTCCTGAAAGTACAGAGGGACCATGCTATTACCTCACTCTGTTAGATGAACCCTTTGATGGATGTGTCTAAGTGGGGTTGGCTTTTACTATCAGAGCTAAGTGCTGCAATTGGCTACTTAAACTTTGACCAGCTGGGGTTTCCTTGCGGTTTTCTGCAGAGGAGGAGTCCCAAGGTAGAGAGTGTTCTGGGCAGAAATTGCAGAGAACATGGCTCTCTCATGACAAATGCTGTACCTAAAAAGAATTTCCCACCTCTCCTGAAAATTCAGTAAAACAAAACTCTGCTTTCCTTGAGGTTAAGTGCAGTGTTGTTGAACTGGAAAGAACCTCATGGAAAAGCCATATCACCACGAAGGAGACCCTGACACCTGCATGCCTTATTGGTCCCCCACCATTGCCTCCTAGGTTGGTTCATTGCTCTGATTTACTGTTTTTATCATTTCCTAACACCTCAGAGAATAGCCTCTTCTAGAGCAGGAGCTCATAAAAGATTTTCCTTTGTCTAACAGCTTTATCCTACAGCATCCTGGAGAGTGGCTGTTTGACCCAAAAAATAGCAGACTCTGCTACTGTAAATAGCAAGAGCAAGTTCACTTCCAAACTTTCTGAAGTCTTGGGGGAACTCACTTAAGCATTCCTCCCGTAGGCTTCTGAGAGGGTCTGTTAAGCTGTAATGGCTTCAATTTGGTCCAATTAACCTCACACTGGGCTAACTTCTGCCTTTAGCTGTGTGTTGGCAGCTACTGCTGATTCCAGGTACAGTAGTGGGCAGGGAACAATGGAAACTTAGTGTATCACAGGAAAAAATACTAACCATGTCTCCAAGCACAAGAGAACAAACAACCTGGCTGAGGCAGGCTGATCAGAAGTGCACAATCCATCCAGAAATCTTCACAAAAGCCAAATCAAGTGGAAATGAAGTACATGGCCAACTTCAAACGTGAGCGAGATTTGTTTGTTTCATATTGTCAGTCGTCTTTTACTTAGAATATGTTGATTGGCTATTATTTCCAGCTCCCTGTGATTAAGGAAAGTCTGAACCAATTTCTTTTGAAAAAAAAAAAAAAAAAAAAAAAAAAAAAAAGCCTTTTTCTAAAAACCCAGTTTTCTTTGGGTATCCTTCACTCTAAGCTTAGGCATTCTGTGTAAGGCTGCCCCACCCAAGCAGGGCCCACAGCTTTTCTGTGGGAGACCCAGAGTCTGTTGTTTCCTTTCTCACTCAGCATCCTTTGTGGTCTCCTCCACATCCAGGGTGAAGCTCTTCTTTGCACACATCTGAATGGTGGTTTTTAACTTGAGGGCTACAGTTTATAACTAGCTAATGAGAAGTCTCAATAGAACCATGGGCACAGGGCCTGGAGGGCTGAAGGCCTCTGACCCAGCCATTCACATTCTATAATGTGGAGGAATCAGGACCCAGATTCTTTTTTTTTTTTTTTAATGTTTATTTACCTTTGACAGAGAGAGAGAGACAGAGCATGAGTGGGGGAGGGGCAGAGAGAGAGGGAGACACAGAATCCAAAGCAGGCTCCAGGCCCAGAGCCATAAGCACAGAGCCCGACACGGGGCTCGAACTCACAGACTGAGAGATCATGACCTGAGCCAAAATCAGATGCTCAACCAACTGAGCCACCCAGGCGCCCCAGGACCCAGATTCTAAGTGGGGTTCCGCAGAACCCTGGGGTCCCTAGGGAGTGAAGGGGAGGGTGGCGGTGGGAAAGGCTGAGCAAATCCCAGCCCCCTCTTCCTGTCCAACCAGAGCATCTCCACTTTGATTTTTAATTTTTCAAGTTTAGCATATATTAAGAAAACTGCACGGGTCATAAATGTAGAGCTCAATGAGGCTTTACAAACTGCACCTACCTGTGGCACCAGCCCAGCTCCAGAAATAGAACATTTCCTGGTCCCCTGGAACACACAGGCTCCTTTTCAACACTGCCCCTGAAAGGGAGCCACTCATTCTCCTGACTTCTAGTAGCATCACATTGATGTATTTTATATATCGGGGCCCCACATAGATATTTTTTTTTTTACTTTTTATTTTAAAATAATTATAGATTCCCAGGAAGTTACAAAGAGAATACAGAGAGGCATTCTTTTCAGATGTTCAAAAATCTTTTTTTTAAAAAGGAGTTTAAAAGCCAATGGCGTAGTAGAAGAAAATGGATGGGTTTTGGAGCCAGGCCTCATGGGACTGAATCCAAATTCTTTTCCTGACCAGCGTGTGACCCAGTGTGTCCCTTATCTGTCCTGAGCTGCAGAGAAGTATTCATTCTAGTTTCCTGCAGTTGGGAGGAATCAAGGTGAGACAGTTTATGAATGTGTACACATAGGGCACTAGCTGAAGGTCAGGCCTCCCCGGGGCTCCAAGTGGAGTGATGGATGGAGCGTGGACGTTCCAGCAAGGCCTTGGCATTTTTTGGTTTCCGATCAAGTATCACCGAGCACTCAGCACCCCAGCTCTTCCACCATTCTTCTGCCTCCCACAAATGCAACAGTGTCTCCCTGTAGCTATTTGGGCAGGTGGGGTGTGTAGGAGTTACTGCCTGGGCAGGAAGGCAGGGAGGGCTGACCAAGCAGGCCCAGGAGGCATGTCCCTCTGAGACTACTCTCGCCAGGCCTGTCTTTGGTCCCTCACCTTTGGGCTGGCCATTGTGAAATCAGCCCTGCTCACGTGCCACCTGGAAAGGCCACCCACCCCCCATTTCTGGATGGGGGAAGGGTGTGGCTCACTGGTAATTAAAGGAGAATTCCCATTGTGGATGAGTGACAAAAGACAGCCTCAAGGAGTGTCCTTACTAAATCCAAAGGAATCTGACCTCTCATTATCGGGAGGGGAGCTGAGGGCGACTCTTGGCCTGCTGGCCCTGAGTCATCTCAGGGAAGACAAGCCAAGCCCACATGACCCATCTTAGAGGCCTGAACCTGGGCAGACAGGTGCCTGGAGCCACCCAAGAGATAAAATCTGGGCTGGCCGGATCTGCCAGTGGTTAACAATGGACAAAGGCTGTGGTTCGTCTCCTGTCCACTTTGCCCACCTCAGGCTGCACCTGCCACACCTCCAGACCAGGAAAGGGGATGGACATAGAGGAAGAACTCTGTTCCTCTGGTAGCCTGCCATCTTTCTGGCTTCAAAGTGTGGCACACAGCAGTGCCACCTCTGGAGACCAGCGTGTGGCTCAGTCTCCCTTTGAGGCAGCCAGGCCACTCTGGGAAATACCTCCTGCCTCTTCCCTTCCTTGGCAGTTAACCTTTCCAGGATATCTTAGGGTGGCAGTCTTAAGTCTAAGGTCATGGGCCTGTGGGGCAGAAGGGGTGAGGATGTTGATGGTGATAATGACAGTAATAGCAATAATAGGATGGTTGGGAGAGGCAGTGAGCAACAAGGGAGAGAAGAGGGGTCCTGGGTGGAGCCTCAGGTAGCCTGGATGCCCTGCTACTAATCATGGCCGCCATCACTTATTGAATGCCTACAGGGACCGTGCGTTGCGCTGAGAACCCTGCATGTATTGTGTCCTTCAATCCAATAACACTATGGAGGTCATTGTCCTAATTATGATGTCCTTCAAGTAACTTGCCTAAGGTCGTGTAGCTGGTAAGAGCTGGAACACGACTGACGTCTGTGTGGCTCCAAGCCCTTTCTTCCTTCTCCCTCCTGGCTCCTTATCCACCACACAGAAACTCTCAACTTTTCCAGCTTTTTCTTCTGGAAAGGGTTTATTCTTTAACTGCCTGCTACACCTGTTGCAGATGACTGACACCTGTTAAAGCGTAACAGCGCGTTTTTTAGGAGCCTGGGTGATACAGCAGCGACCAACATCTCTGTAGAGCTGTGGTTCTCAAAGTGAGGATGTTGGCATGTGCAGTTTGCAGACCCCTTTCACAATCATTATCTCCTTGCTCAATAGCAGTGCTTCTCTGACTCCACAGGGCGTTGGAATCACCTGGGGGACCTGTTCAAACACAGATTAGCTTGACCACAACCCAGAGTTTCTGATTCTGGAGGTCTGGGTGGGGCCTGAGGATTTGCATTTCAAACAATCTCCCAGGTGCTGCTGCTGCTGTTCCGGGAACCACACTTGGCGAATCACTGCCTTGTAGCAATCCTGTAGGATTAGAAGCACAGGGATTATTGTTTCCATCCTTTATTTTTTTTTTAATTTTTTTTTAACGTTTATTTATTTTTGAGACAGAGAGAGACAGAGCACGAACGGGGGAGGGGCAGAGAGAGAGAGGGAGACACAGAATCAGAAGCAGGCTCCAGGCTCTGAGCCATCAGCCCAGAGAGCCCGATGCGGGGCTAGAACTCATGGACCGCGAGATCGTGACCTGAGCTGAAGTCGGATGCTTAACCGACTGAGCCACCCAGGCACCCCAATTCATCCTTTAGATGAATACATTGACTTGCAGGGAGGTTAGGTGACTCGTGATTGGGTGACAGAGTTTTCAGAAAGCATAGGAGGAACTTGAACCCAAGATGTACACTACTTCTTAACAGGTCTGTGCAGTACTGAGATTTCTGCAGTTATGATCCCTCCAAACGATAGGCGTCTTTTCTGGGTCATCTGGGTGACCACCGAGGCCTGGGTGCCGCCGGCTCTGCGTTTGTGTCTGTGAAGGCATTGCCCCTGGTGAGGGACACCTGGGCCTACCCAGAGCACGTGGCAGGAAAAGCTTGCCAGACTCAAAAGTCCACATTCACATGCCTGCAGACACGTCTCACACGTCTGTATCTTTACCTTGTTTTTTATCTAACGGCTTGCAGCAAGTTCTGGCCAGCAGGACAGGAACCTTATCTTCAAGTGGAAAAGGCAGAGGTTTCAGATGGTCACGGTTAGAACTGGCTTCAAGGCTCTCAAGGCTTACTCCTGGCAGAGCTTTGGCTAGGCATGAGTCTGAAGATCCAGAAGTGGCCAAAGAGCCCTGAGGTTATTCATAATGCTGTTTCCCCACAACGTGTCCAGAGCACAGCACCACGTGCTAAATAAAAGTGGCGCGAAGTCCAAATGCAGAAACAGATGCGGACCCACACATTTAACCTAGCATTGACAGTTTAGTTTCGGCAAAGCCAGACGCTAACCTAAGAGCCGTGAAGTTTAAGAAGTTTCTTATGACATTTCGAATTTAGCTTCCGTTTAGTTTGGACACAGTCAAGAAACATAGTGAAAATCATTGAAATCAATACTGAGGGGCTTGAGGGTTTGCCGCTGTTGTTTATTAAACAGAGATACATACTTTTTTCTAAGTTTAAGAAATTCTCTATTCATGCTTCCCCCTTTAAGGCTATATAGTAAGATCTCTAGGGATGGAGAAGGCAAATCCCAAGTGCCACGAGTCATCTTACAGAGGTGAAATTGAGCTACAAGAACACGATGAGAAGCTTTGATGAACGGAATCAAAGAACATAAATTATAATAAACTGGGGTAAAAAGCCATTGAAAAAGAAAGAAGGGGGCGCCTGGGTGGCTCAATTGGTTAAGTGTCCGACTTTGGCTTAGGTCATGATTTTCCAGTTCTTGTGTTCGAGCCCTGCACCAGGCTCGCTGCTATCAGCACAGAGCCAACGTTGGATCCTCTGCTCCCCTCTCTCTCTGTCCCTCCCCCACTCATTCTGTCTCTCTCTCAAAAATAAATAAACACTTAAAAAGGAAGTATGAAAGAAAAAAAGAAAGAAAGAAAGAAAGAAAGAAAGAAAGAAAGAAAAGAAAGAAAGAGAGAGAGAGAGAAGTGTTTCCACAAAGCACCCTGTGGCCTGGCAGGGTGAAGGGTTACTGGCTCCCCAGGGACCAGGGTGAGGGGTTTTATGTCTGGATAGTCAAAGAGTAACTTAACAAGTCTTCCTGGCCCAGTGAAAAAGGACATCAGATCTAACCGCAGGTTTGTATTGTAGACTCTGCCCTACCATTTTCTAGTCACATGACTTAGAATAGCTCACATAGTTTCTGAGCCTCAGTTTTATGATCTATAAAATGGGGATTGTACTCAAAGTGCTTCTCTACTTTTAAATGAAATAATGTAAATGAAAGCCTGACTTAACTGTGAAAGGTCATACAAATGTTCATCCTTACTGTTTTCTCCCAGCTTTGAGATATAATTGATGTATAACACTGTATAAGTTTAAGGTGTACAACACAGTGGTAATTTTATACACACACACACACACACACACACACACACTTATATTGCAAAATGATTACCACAACGAGTCTAGTGAAAACATCTAACACATCACGTAGTTACAATTTTTTGCATGTGTGGTGAGAACTTTTAAAATCTACTCTCGGGGCACCTGGGTGGCTCAGTCGGTTGAGTTGCCGACTTCAGCTCAGGTCATGGTCTCACGATCCGTGAGTTCGAGCTCCGTGTTGGGCTCTGTGCTGACAGCTCAGAGCCTGGAGCCTGTTTCAGATTCTGTGTCTGCCTCTCTCTCTGACCCTCCCCCATTCATGCTCTGTCTCTCTCTGTCTCAAAAATAAATAAATGTTTAAAAATTTTTTTAAAAAATAAAAAATAAAATCTACTCTCTTTTAGCAACTTTCAAGTATATAATAAGGTATTATTAACTATAGTCACCACACTGTACATTACATCCCCAGAACTTACTCATCTTATAGCTGGAAGTTTGTACCTTTTGACCGGCTTCATCCATTTTCCCCACCCCCACCCTTGGCAACCACCAATCTGTTCTCTGTTTCTATGAGTTTGATTTTTTTAGGTTCCACATATAAGTGAGATCATCCAGTATTTGTCTTTCTCCCTCTGTACTGTTTTATAGGTCCATTTTTAAAGCTCTTATTGGCTGACCCACCGACTTCTGTAATTCTGCCCTTCCCCCTCACTGCCCCTCTGCCACATTCAGAGAGTAGGACCAGCCACTCAGTCCCTACAGCCATGAGGGGCCAGTTTTATGGAGGCCACTTTCCAGGACTCTCAAGGGAGGGTAGATTCTATCTTGCTAGACCTGGGCGGGGCCTTGGAGGTCTTCTGGTCCAATACCTCCTTGTGAGAGATGAGGAAGTGAAACCAGAGACACTGGACGTGACCTTCTAAATGCCACAAGGGAGTTAGTGGCAAGCCAAGAATGTACTCTCTGGGATTCTTTTTCAATAAATTCTTTTCCCCATTCTTCCTGTTATACACAAGAATGGAAAAAGGTGCCAAATTTTCTGGAGGTTCAAGATCCCTTTGTCAGAGGTTGAAGTACACAGAAAAACCAGAGAACCCTGCCTGGCAGGATGGAAGATGCCAGTCAGGACTCCTGTTGTGTCCAGGAATAGAGGGCAAGATGGCAGAGAGTAGACATGGAATGAACCCCTGGAACTGTTCCAAGTCCTTAGAGGCTTCAGAATGAAGGCTGAGGTATTTCTGTTAAGGATATGCTGAGAAGACTCTCCCTGTTTTGGTAGAAAAGTTCACTTTTTTCCTTCTATTTATATCCATTAAAATGGTAATTTCAAAGGATCACTTGTGGGGAGGGGAGGAGGAGGGCCTGTGAGGAGCAGGAGAGTGAGTCATTCCAGAAAACCTGAGGGGCCCCGGGATGGGGGGAGAGGCTAAGGATCTGAAACCAGAAAGGTCAGGCCCTCCTTAGTTACAGGATGTGTCAATCATTTCAGCTTGGCACATGGAAGTGAACTTACAAGGTCTTTCACGCTGAAATCAGGAACCTAAGACTTTAGGACATAGTGAATTTAAATAAAAATTATTTGGCTGGAAGTTGAAAGAAAAGTGAGTTAAAAGGATAAACACATTTAGAATATGTAGAATCCAGAGAAGTTAGGCTAGGCAATACCTTACGAGGGAAAGGTTTTCTTTCTTTCTTTTTTTTTTTTTAATTTGTAAACCATTCTATCAGAAATTCATATGTGGAAGATGCTGCTGAATGAAATGTTTCAATAGTAAATGGTTTTAGCTATTCAAAGATGTAGATATTTATCAGAAACACAAAAACTGTCCAAAGCACTTTTTCAGGTCATATTATACAGTTAGAAGCCTAGAATTAGTCTTGAATCAGATGTGGCCAAGAGATTATTGGTATTTAGAAGACTAAACTATCCTCAAGAACTATGGGATGTATTCAGTAAAAATACATACATACATTGTATTGTAAAAATACAATAAAAATACCTTCAGTCTCAATTCTGAAGGTAGATTTCTATTACTAGTGGTGACTTTTAACTTCATTCTGATTTATGGTATACGTGAGGCTTAGAGTTTGGCTCATAGCAGACAATTCAAGTACTGTTTATTCTCCGATGTATCTCCAAGCTTCTGGAACTATCCTCTCCTCTAGGTGGTCAGTCCAATGAAACTGAGTCATCCTCATGGGGCAGATGCTTGATAATTCAGCCACACCCCCAAGTTTAAACTCCAGAGGCGGGGAGAGAAACTTACGCATGATTCACATCACTTAATCTTTGACTCTCTTCTTAAACTGTGACTTCATTTCTACCAAATAGCTCTGCAGTGGTTCGAACCTGTCACTTTGTGGCACCCAAAACAGTTCAGGAATGGGAAAGAAAGGCTGTTTCTGTTTGCTTTCCAAACCACATGCCCACGTGAATCTGGAAATCTATATACTCCCACGTTCACGTTAGAAATGCTCGCTTTCCCCTGGCGGTGTCAATTCCACGTGCTCAGCTAATTTATATCATTGTAGGCAGGTACAACCCTGTGAGCCACATCAGAGCACGTTAATGCTAACAAGACCTGGATCTGAGGAAGCCGCTTTGTAGATCTCTCCAAGTTTCTGCAACCCAGCCATTTGCCTGTAATAAAATAAACTGAATGTGCGTACTCTGCTTTAACTTCTTCCAAGTGTCCCACAACCGGCTGCACTGGAGGCCAGGAGTGTGAAGGAAACTCACCACCTTAATCACTTCCTTAACCCTTCATACCAGCAAGGAGCCTGACTCACCAGGTCTCCAGGTCTTCTGATGAGGCTCCAACAGGAAGTGGGCACAGCTGCCTTCTCCATGAATTTGAATAAACCGTTCCTTCTGCATCAGGTGGGCTCCCTTTTCACGTTGAGACCAAATGTCTCAAAGTTCTTTTTTTTTTCAATATATGAAATTTATTGTCAAATCGGTTTCCATACAACACCCAGTGCTCATCCCAAAAGGTGCCCTCCTCAATACCCACCTTATAGGCAGGTAGTTAGTCCCCGACTAATTCATACGCACTAACTTGGTAAATGTTAAGATTTGCTAAGAACCTCAGGCTGGACGCACCCTGGCAGAGGAGTAGGGACAAGAAAGACAAATGCCTATCTGTTGGATGACCCTTAAGATAAGAGGCAAAGAAGCCAAGCTTTTACTGCAAGGTGGATGCAGTCTTTGTAACTGGCTGATGAATGTTTCTCACTCAGAGCACCTAGGGTATGTGAGAGGGTGGGACAGGAAGGACAAAGAAGTTTAACTCATATGCCTTATACTTTTTTTTTTTTAAGTTCATTTATTTATTGAGAGAGAGAGAGTGAGAGAGAGAATCCTAAGCAGGCTCACACTGTTAGCACGGAGCCTGGTGAGGGGCTTGAACCCATGAACCATGAGATCATGACCTGAGCTGAAATCAAGAGCCAGACGCTTAGATGACTGAGCCACCCAGGTGCCCCTTATGTGCCAAATCTAAAGAGCTGCTCGTGGCCACTTATAGCACTTGTTAAGAGGGATTCTGGGGCATTGTCCAGACTCCGTAGGAAACAGATCTGTGATTGTTTCTTTGGGTCTGCTGTGGGCTCCAGATGAAGGTGCAGAAGTATCTAGCATCCTGGGTAGGTGTACCTTAGACAATGGCCAAGAATTCTCCTGCTCAATTTTTCCAGCAGGGAAGCCAGATCAAATTTAACTTGGCTTCCAATTCCACAGGTTTGCCCAACACCCAACACCACCTGAAAGAAACTCCTGGAGGCTGCATAAAAAGGAAAAAGTCAGGCTCCAATCAGGGACATGCCTTGGAGAGCTGAGGAGATTCCTTAAGCTGTTGTGGCTTCCTTATGCTTGTTACTTTGGGCGCCCACCATCAATTTCCACAGCGGGATTAGCCGTAAGTTCTTTAATGGGGAATTTATTGCTGATTTTCTTGTTTTGAGGAATGAGGCAGAAAGGAGTTGCTAGGGAGACTGTGCCTTGCCCAGAAGCTGGTCATGGAGGAAGAAAAGTGCTCTTTGTCCGGTAGCAGCTCTGGAATGGAAAGAAAAGCAGCTCAAGTGCCTGGGGCCTGTGTCCCAGGAGACGTGCTGCCCACCTGGGCAGACAGGTGATGATGAAGGGGGTGGGCAGGTGAGAAGAGGGTGACAGGGAGACTGAACAGGTAGGAGTCCTGTGTGATTTTTTTTTAAATTACAATTATCATGCTTTCTGACTTTTATAAGGTGATGGTTAACAGGAAATATTGATAGTTTGGGTATGTCTGTGGCAATAAAAAGAGCTGACTTACATTTTGGGCAAAGAGGACATCCATGTAGGTATGAAAATATCAGCTTCACAAATGAAGACTTTGCTTTTCCTTCTGTAGAAATAGCTAATTCTATAAATTTATACAACTATGGAAATGAACTATCGCATGCTAAAGAATTTTCTTCCTGTTTGTTTTTTGTTTGTGAATATCAGGGCGGCGAAACTGATTTCTAATTTCTAAATCACAAAAGTTTATATCCCTATCAAACTTGCTTTTTTTTTTTTCACCATTCTATATTCTTTCAAAGACACTGGGGGCATTGCCCAATTAAGTCTTCTAAGGTAACTCAGTATGAATTCTTTGCATGGCTCAAATATTCCTTAAAGAACGAATGGGAAACGAAGTATGTTCATTTTCCTTGAAATTAGCTGGGGCTATTTTATGAATTGAAATTCTTAAAATTAAATCATTTCACTTGAAAGAAACCAGAACTCATATTCAGTCTTGATGCTTCCTGCCTCCTGGTGAGATGGTAGACGTTTCCAGAAAATTGCCATGCCAGAGTTCCACAAGTCTGGTCTTTAAGCCTGTTTTCCAAGCCTGCCCTCCAGTTGTTTGTGGAGAAACATGCCTTTCATGGTAAATGGAAACATATCCAGTGTCAAGTTCCAAGCTCTTAGCGCTAAAATTAGAAAGTATTTCAGGGAAGGGGGGTGTGGTGACGAGTGTAGGACTGATGGTAGTTACTCAGAAACTCAAATTAGATGGGATTGTACAGATTTGTGTAATGTGTGTTTTGTTTTATTATTCTCATAAAGGCCAGGGACTTTCGTAAGAAGAGTAAAGTGGGGTGGGGGTGGGGGGAGATGTGCTTCCAGGGAGAGTATGAGAAGAGAACTGTGGTCCTTAATTTAGTTTATATTAAAGTAGGAAGCTCTACCCCCTGCCCCAATTCTTCCTACCTGTCAAATACTCTAGTTCTCTATTTTCTTTTTATTTTTACTTCTAAAAGCAAAAAGTGATGGATGGACGGATGGACGGATGGACGGACGGACAGGCAGACAGATAGGGGTGTGTGTGTGTGTGTGTGTGTGTGTGTATTTAACCTTGGGAACGTTCTAAAAATTTGCCATTGGGCCTCTGAATTTTCTCTGCCAATGAACTTCCTCCTGTCTTCTTCATCCTAGTGCACCTATCTCCAGGACACTGGACTGTCCTGACCTTTCTGTGCTTCTGAGCAAAACCATGATGGTGAGTGTCCCGACTGCCAGAGCCACAGAGATGATATGGGAGAGAGGAAGGGGCTGTTGTCCAGAAACATTCTCCTGTTGGGGCTAGAATGTGGTTCTCTTTTCCCTTTGGCTCTACCAAAAGGAGGAAGTAAGTAGAATAGGTCCTTGCCCCCAGTCCCAGGTAGCATGAGCAGTTTTTTTGCCCTGCCAATCAAAGTTTTCCAGACGCATTCTATGCCTGCTCATTTGTTTACTTCCTCCTTTGTGGAAGATCTTAGGTCATTTTATCTCAACGTTAGCTCTCCTCTTCATGTCTGACATGATTAGAGAGCCGTCTGGAGTGCAGGGACTGGGCTTGATTTACCGAAGTCTGTCTTCAGGGTTTGAGGCAGTGTCCAGTACATAATGAGGATTCAACAAATATTTGAACGAGCAAATTCTCTTTAGCACATGGTTACTGTCCTCAACTGTATGCAAGGCCCATACTCAGGCCTGTGTGTGTCGGGGTGGGGGGGGAGTGCCCTGGTGACTCGGCACCCACACCTTGCAAGGTCATAGTCAAGTGAGGGAGAGGAAAGGCATCTACTGTGGCTCTCAAGGCAGAAATGGCACCTGCCGACAGGTGCACATACACATGCACATAGTAATAAGATGCTTGTTGGTTAAGTTGGCATGTTTTAAATCCAAGATTTCTGAATGGTGTTTCAGCCTTTTAACCTCCATACTCCTAAAATCAGCCAAGTCACTCTGGAAGCTGCACTTTGATGAGTCCCTTCTCTTTCCAGTCTTTGTGGGGTCTTTGGCTTGAATCTAAAACATGCCCCTTTTACCCTCCCCTAGATTCTGTGGCACCTCTTTCCCATTTCCCGTGGCCCTTGCCCGGGGATACTTAGCCCACAGCTCTAGAGGCAGAGGTCTTCTAAAGAACAAATGTGTATGCTGTTTGCAACAATGGGTAGCGGTTGTAGTAAAACAGCCAAAATTAATCTCAGGTGGGGCGTGGGCTTTGTTCTGGAGAAGTCTATCACTACTGTGGGTCTATAGAGCAAGGGGATCTGCAGACAGGATTTACAGCCTGGCCAGCTGAGGAGGAGCTTGAGAGGAGTAGGGTGAAGGGGAGGAGGCCCATTTACTCTCAGGAAAAGAAAAATCCAAAAGGCCTGATGGACTTCTGTCGGTTGCAAGCTAGTGGTGGTGAGGGCAAGGGCAGGAGGAGAGGCTAGGGTCTGGTTCGGAGCTGCTGGAGGAACTGGAAATCATGGGTGGAGTCTGTTGCTTCATTTTAAACAATTAGGATGATGTTGCCAAAGGGGGAAAGTTTGAAATCTGAACCTTGTGGCAGAAGTTATTCGGCAATTCTCCATTCGTTTGGCATTAAAATGTGGTGTACATAAACACCCTTGGGTAGTCTGGAAACCCAGGAAGTCCCAGAGGCCCAATGGGGCCACCTGCATCTGGAATGCCCCCAGGTCTTTATTTTCATGGCTAATACATGTCCAAGGAGGGAGGGCATGAAGTGACTTTTGTGCCCCTCATCTGGGCTGAGGATGGGGAGCAGGGGAAGAGGGTGGTAGTGAGACTCTTCTGAAGCCTGGCCCTGGAATGTGGCCTCAGAACAGGGAGGCCTTTTGAGAAGCCAGGGAAAGCTATAGACTTCCCTTTGTGTTCACCCACACATACCGTAGACAGAGGTTCTCCTGGCTCCCCTGAGCCCACCCAAGGGCCCTGAGCACTTCATAATTCTTCTGCTCCCCCAAATTTGGCCTCCCTTCACCTCCAGAATCAACTCTTGAGTCTTCATCGTAGTGTTCAAAACCTCCCGTGGCAGGGCCCCAACCTCCCTCCCCAACCCCTCCCGTAGCTCATTTGGTATGGCCACCCTCAGGCTCTGGGCTGCTGTTCCTAATACCTGCTCTCCCCATCTGAGCCCCAGCCACCTCTCAGTTTTCCTTTGCTACCCGCTGTTTAAATGAGGTCTTCCCCAGCCCTTTCAGAAGGAAGTACTTGCTCTCTTCTTAACAATCTCTGGGTGCTTGGACTTTAGTATATTTGTCATATGATGCTGGCTATTACTTCACTGTCTAGGTGCGTCATATGACATCTATCCATGCCAGTGGAGGATGAGCCGCTTGAGGGCAGGCAGTGTCCTCAGGCTATCATGTGTTCCCCGTGTGAATGGTACTTAGGGTCCAGGGTAATGGCCAACTTTAAGGTTCGAGGGGCTTAGGAGATCGGAGAGAATAAATGATAATGGCAGAAAAATCTTAGCTACCTCAAGATTGGCAGGGCTGTGGGCAGGGATGAGCCTGTTAACTACAGATGCCTGGAGTCCTACAAAGATGCAAGAGGGGGCATGGCTGTGTGTGCTGGCAGGACCCCCCACCCCCACCATGGCCAGCAGAGCCCCAGATCCTGACACCCTGTGCGGGACTAAAAAGCAAAGGGAAAACTCACAGGATGCAAGATGGCATGAAATGGATTTTGCTTTCTTTTAAAGATCGTAATATACATTCTTTGCATATTGCATTGAGTAAAAAGTTTTCTGGCAAAAAAAACCCAAAAAACAAAACTACCGTCGTCCATATTTCATGCGAAGCTCCAGGCCTTTACAGCATTTTTGACTTACAATCTCCCTCTCTTTTTCTTAAACCAAAGGGTTCTTTGCTCTTTACCAAACAATTTAGGCCTTGTTCTCATTTTTCACTTGGGATGTTTAAAATGCTCTCGGGAAACAGTCCTACCATTCAGAAATTCCAAATATATCCGTGAGCCTTTATTATTCTTCAAGGTTACGGGAATTTTCCTTGGAAACTGTTTGAATTTGAGTGCAAGTTTCGCCTTTCACGGCTTCTCTTGCTTTCAAAATGAGTTTCAGTAAATCAAAGTCTCTGAACTTGTATTTACTTATTTGTTTATTTTGCCACATTCCGTCTGTCTAAATATGCGTGGTCATTAAAAAACAAACAAGCACAAAGTAATTTCAGGCCTCCCCCTAAATTTCCTTTTAAAAATTAACCGGGCCTGCCATTTGTTACCTTCAGCATTAAGCTGGTATTGACATTAAAAGATGAAGCCAACTGAACATAAAAAAGACATCTTTTGGCATCTTTTTTAAACAGTCTGAACAAAACCTCGAAAGCCGTCCCAGCTTTGCAAATGAGACCCCTGACTATGCCAAATTTTGGGAACTGTTTTTATGCCGAGACGCTCCTCCAAAGAGAAGGCGATCCTATGGGCTGTTGCGGGGAGAAACAAAAGCATGTGCATCTGAGGCACCAAGGGGAGAATGCTGCCCGTGTCACTCCTCACCTGACATTTTGGAGTGGAAAATGACAGTGTTGGCACAGTAGCCTCTCCCATACGGCAAGTGTGTTGGCTCCAGAGCCACTTCCGTGTCCCAGCAATCTGTCCTGCCCAGGCACAGCGCAAGCTGTGGAGGCCCGGCTTGGAACCAGTTTCTGCAAACAGGCTCCTGGGCTACGACAGGGAGCCAGGAGGAGGGACCAAGTGCAGCTCTCGCTGGGAAGGGGGGCACTGCCTGGCTGTGCTCCTGAAGGGGCAGACTCGAAGGGCTCCTAAAATGGGGGAGACCCAACACTGGCCTGTAACCGGAAAGGGCAACCAGTGGGGCCTGCAATGTGCCCTATGCTCTCGTCCTGTTGGGTCTGACCAGGTCTGGTGAGAAGCTGACCCACGAGGTCATCATACTTCCTCCTTTACTAGCTGTGTGTCCTTAAGGACACCATTTAAACCTCTCTGGGCCTGTGAAATGTGGATAATAATGTCAGCTCTACCTCCCTCCAGATTGCTGGGAAGAGTCAGACAGTCTGTGGCTAGGAAAGCATTTGGTAATTTGTGAAATGTCATTAAACAGAGGTGGCGTGCCATTATAACTGTCTGGGGGCTCTGTGCTAAGAATCTGTGCTCTGGTAGAGGGCTCTGGCCTCCAGGCAACAAGCTTTTGGCTTGTGTTTACTGAGACACTTAACTTCATGGTTATTTTTTCAAGGCCCATCCACATATTCTAGTCTCCCCTGCCCTCCTGCTTCATCTGGGGCCTTGGCCAAAGCACCCCACCTGTCCGTCTGTGCCTCAGCTACTCCCCCTGGAATATGGGTGTGCTCTGTAACTCCACCTGTCTTAGGGAGACCCATCAGAACGAATCCCATTCATTCGCTGAGCTAGCACTTATTGAGGGTCTACTTTGTGCCTGGCGCTTAGGGTAGGGTTATGAATAAAAGAAAACTTCTGCCCTAGAAGAAGAGCCAGAATGATGGGTCAGCAACAGGGCAAGGCAGTTAGGTTACAAAGAAACGTGGGGATGGTGCCATGGAGGCCACCGTGAGCCCTGCACTTAAATAGCGGCCTTAGAAGGGACCTTCTTGCCTGCTTAATTTCACTGACCCCTCTGCAAAAGAACCTGTGCCGTGCTCGTTAAGGAGCAATGGTGAAAGCGGGAACCATTTGCCCTTCTCACATGGGGTTGGTCTCCACAACACGCAGAGCCCCAGGGAGGAGGTTACTACACTTCTTATAGGGGTGTCAGGCCTATTGTACAGAGACTGTCCTGAGCAAAGTGCACCCGACGTAAGGTGATGTCACACATGGGCACTTTGCTAACTTACCTGCTGAAAGTCGTTTCTCACTGGGGCCAAAGTCACACTAAGCAGTTACAGTGTTTGATAAGGTGGTGGTGAATGATCAACCCACAGCGCACCTGGGAGAAGTCAGTCAGCCTTCCCTGAGTCACTGACTTGGTGACTTTTCCCGGCCACATCTCAAAGTTTGTGGAGAGGTCATCTCCTGTCCTCTGCCTGAAGCTGAGGGGAGGATTCTGTCTGGATATAGGTTGAGCAGGGCACTTGATGGTGGCCATAGAGTCAACCAAGTTAGAGATGCTTTCTTTCGTTCATGCATGCGTGCATCCTTCCATTTGCTTATAACTATTATATCAAATGGGCTGGACTTGATGGGGTTAACGGGAAACAGCTTCTTCTTTTTTTTTCTTTCATCACTGTCCTTCCAAACTGCTCTGTCTGATCTTCCACTGGTCAGCATCTCAGGCAGATCCCATACTTTTCAGTCCCTTGCTCTCTCCCAGCTCAGGCCTGACCCAACCTCAGAAAGCTTGCACAGCCGGTCTTTAATCTTTGTGTTATCTCTCGCCATTCATTAGCTGCTCCTGACTCCCCAAGGCAGGGCAGAGAGTGGGGAGAATAGGAAAAGAAGCAAATGGTCTTTTTACTTAGCTGGGCCTGCTGTAATCTAGCCGTTGGTGTCCTCTAAATACAGATGCTCAGATACTGCTTTTTTTCTCTCGAAAGGCACCTTAATGGGCCCCATGGACCTGTCCCACCCAACCCAGGGCCTATGTCTTGAAGTGTCTGGACCCGGAATGATGCCCCTCTGGCTGACTCTTATGACTCCACCCCGGTTCCAGTGCCAGTGGGATACTCCACATGGCCATCTAATGCCAGGTTCACCTCTCTCTGGCAGTAAGGCTGGTCCTACTAAGGGGATTTAAGCCTAGCTACCAATGACAGGGTCCACGTCGTCCACAGAGAAGTTTCTCACCTGTTGTCCCAGCAAATTCTGGAAGTGCAGGCCTCGTCTGAGAACTTTTTGTTCCCAAAGATGGTGGCAGCCAGGGCAGGCCTACAAGGCCGTGCAGTTCAGCAAGCATCCACCAGAGATTTTAATCTCTGCTCCTGGCACACTCCCCATTCTCTGAATGGTCCTCTTAGGGCCATCTTTACTTGACTCAATGATAGGACAAGCACTCCCTCCCCTCCTCCAATGAGACGAAAAGGAAATAAAGCCATGATACTTCTTACTAGAACTCCCTTACATTCAATCCAAAACTACATCTAGGTTCACATCTATTGTTTTGGTCAACTCTTTTTTTTTTTTTAAGTTTATTTATTTATTTTGAGAGAGAGAGAGAGCAAGCAGGGACTAAGCTGTAAGTGTAGAGCTCGACGTGGGGGTTTATCCCATGCACAAGATCATGACCTAAGCTAAAATTAAGAGTCAGATGCTCAACCGACTGAGCCAACCAGGTGCCCTGCCCCAGTTTCGGCCAGCTCTTAACAAGTCTTGCACGGATGAAGGCTGCATCTCTCTTTAGAATATGGGGTCACCTATTATCCATCTCAGCTTTGGGTATCAGCAGAAATTCTCAAACCACAGAAACATTCCAATTTAACTTTCTGTTATTAATCCATTCATTCATAATATTTATTCATCGAACACTTACCCAGCATGTACCATGTGCCCAGGTATACCCGGGAAGGAGCAAAACTGGCCTGGCCTTGGCCCTCTTCTGGGTATGCTAGGTGGATATACCAAATGCTGGCCTCTTGAAACCTCTTGAAACATCTAAATTTGATTATCGCAACATCCTACCAACTGGAACTCTATTATTCTTCATGGGTGTGTGACTACAAAGACAGAGAGATCTTCATGTTTGTAATAATGGTCCCAATTGCTGCAAGATCCCAAAGTGCCTTTGGAGTCATTGCTAATAACTTAATCATTGGTGTTGAGTATATGTTGTTGATATCTGATTCTTTAGCAAGTATAAACTTCCCTGCGCTTCTGTCTTAATACTAAATAGATGCATGCTCCAAGGCAGAGGTGGTTCCCTATAATCAGAATATATGCAAAATCCTAACACCCCATTATTTGAGAGACTGAGTTCAGTTTTCCTGTTTATTTATAAAGTAGTTTGTAATTCAACAAAAGACATATATGTATATGTATTTGTAAATTGTTCCCACTGTTTGGTGTATTTTCTTTTATTAGATTGAGTTTTCCTGGTTGAAATTTTCCTTTTTATCAAAAAAAAAAAAAGGATAACTCATTGAAATAATTAATTTAACTTGATTTTTTAAAGGCAAAGTCCTATGTTTTTAAAACACTGCTTCTGTTCCTGGGACTGCCACTCAAAAACATTCAACTTAGAATGTCTGCCTTGTTCCTGAAGTTAGATTCTATGTGTTTTGATTTTGTGGGGTTTTTTTTTCATCTCATTAAGCCTCAGCAGAGATGAAAAGTTTTGATCTCGTACAGGGAAAAACACCAGAGAATCTTTATTGTTGCCAACCATTACATTTAAAAAGTCTTGCTTTCTAACCCTGGTTCCCTGATGTAATATATAAATCTTGTTAACCTTATAAATATGACTTTTCAAAAGCAAGGAACTTCTCCTTTCTTCCTTTATTATGTCTAATTTGCATACCAGCACATAGTCCAAGTGTTGGCAGATAATAATATTTTAAAGGGCATCGAAGTATAAGAATAACTACATACTTGCAGATGTGTTATGAAATATACCCCATTAGTCACTTTATATTTGAAAGGCAGAAAAATAGGCACCTAGCAACAGCATGCCATCATTCAGGATTAGAGAAAAGCCATTTTACATCTAGGAGATATTACCCCCTCTTTTGGGGGCTGTCAGGCTAGTACATTTAATTACACAAAAGATCCTCACAAGAGACTCAGCTGTTGATTGTCCATATGCACGGTGAATGGCAGGAATGACATCCCCCAAAGGATGGCTTTTGGCAGGCAGGGGGCTTATTGGGAGCCTTCCAGACAGGTTCACAAGTGAGTTCTGTGCAGAGAGACTTCGAGGCTCTGCTTGAGAATGGTGCTTTCCCTTCTGGAAAGCCACCATCCCTCTTCCCTCTCTCCCCCTCTGAGTAGATTGACAGGAGGGAATGCACCCCCCCCCCAACCCAGAACCCAGAAATAAGGATCCAGCACCAAAGACCCACCTTCCCCCATCAGCCACAGAGCAGAACATCAAAATGCTGAGCCCACATTAACATCCAACTAGACTATATTTCCGGAAAGTTCTCTTCTCATACCAGTTAGGACAGGTAAGAAGTAACAGGAGGCAAGTAAAGATGTTGAAGAGAAGAAAGGTCAAAATCTGACATTCAGCTGGGAAGAAATTCCTTCAGGAATCTCTGTAGATGCTTGTATCTGTGCCACACAGTAGAGGGGAGAGCTTCAGGGCCCCAAAGGCCATTCAGCAGGCATTAATAAACTTAGGGGTTCAGACTGAAGATACATAGCCCTGCCCTCAAGCAGTTCCCTTTTGGACAGAGGAGCTCGGCATCAGAAATGTCCCAGAAGCAGTATGTTCTCTCTGCATCATGGAGACTTGGGAGCTGCAGAAATTCACATATGATCAAGTCAGCATCTTGCCTTCAAGTCTTGGCCTTTGTTGGTTCAGTAGAAGAATGGAAAGTGAAGCAGTGCAGTGGAGATTCACATGCATGGAGAAGCCAGAGCTTGGGGGAGATGCACTTCCTTCTCTACTTAAAGACAAAAAAGGAAAGAAGAAAGGGAGAGAGAGAGAGAGAGGGAGAAAAGAGTGCAAGAGCAAAAAATGGTACCCTTTAGAAGTAGACACTTGTGATGGTTGCCCAACATTGTGAGTGTAATTAATGCCACTGGACTGTACACTTAAACATTGTTAAAATGGGGCATCTGGGTGGCTCAGTCGGTTAGGTGACCAACTTCAGCTCAGGTCATGATGTCACGGTTTGTGAGTTCGAGCCCCGCGTCAGGCTCTGTGCTGACAGCTCAGAGCCTGGAGCCTGCTTCGGATTCTGTGTCTCCCCCTCTCTCTGTCCCCTCCCCTGCTCACGCTCTGTGACTCTCTGTCTCTCAATAATAAATAAACGTTAAAAATTTTTTTTTTGTTAAAATGGAAAACTTTGTTATATATAGTTTACCACAATTTAAAAAATACTGTAATATACGAAAACTCTTTGAATTGTACATGTTTATTTTAATTTTTAAAAACTTTTATTTTTATTCCAGTATAGTTAACATACAGTGTTCTATTAATTTCAGGTGCACAATATAGTGATTCAACACTTCCATACATAATCCTGTGCTTATTACAATAAGTGCACTCCATAATCTCCATCATCTATTTCACCCATCTCCCCACCCACATCCCCTCTGGTAACCATCTGTTTGTTTTCTGTTAAGAGTGCTTTGTTATCTCTCTCTCTCTCTCTCTTTTTCTTTTGTTCATTTGTTTTGTTTCTTAAATTCCAGATATGAGTAAATTCATATGATATTTGTCTTTCTCTGACTGCTTATTTTGCTTTGCATTATACATTCTAGCTCCATCCATGTTGCAAATGACAAGATTTTATTCTTCTTATGGCTGAATAATACTTCATTGCATATATATATATATATATATATATATATATATATATATATATCACATCTTCTTTATCCATTCATCCATCAATGGACACCTGGGATACTTCCATTATTCAACTATTGTAAATAATGCACAATAAACATAGGAGTGAATATGTCTTTTCAAATTAGTGTTTTCATATTCTTTGGGTAAATACCCAGGATCATAGGATAGTTCTATTCTTTTTTTTATTTTTTATTTTTTTGAGAGACTGCCACACATGTGCCTGGGAAAGAGGAAGAGGGAGAGAAAAAGAGAGGGAGAGAGAGAATCTTAAGCAGGCTCCACACACAACGTGGCTTGGACTCACAACCATGAGATCATGACCTGAGCCGAAATCAAGAGTTGGACACTTAATTGACTGAGACACCCATGCGACCCAGGGTAGTTCTATACTTAATTTTTAAAGGAAACTCCATACTGCTCTCCACAATGGCTATGCCAATTTGCATTCTCACCAACAGTGCACGAGGGTTCTTTTTTCTCCACATCCTTGTCAACACTTGTTGTGTCTTGTGTTTTTAGTTTTAGCCATTCTGACAGGTGTGAGGTGATATATCATTGTAGTTTTGATTTGCATTTCCCTGATGATGAGTCATGTTGAGTATCTTTTCATGTGTCTGTTGGCCATCTGGATATCTTTTTGGAGAAACGTCTGTTCACGTCTTCTGCCCATTTTTTAATTGGATTATTTGTTTTTTGGGTGTTGAGTTGTGTAAGTTCTTTATATTTTTTGGATACTAAACCTTTATCGAATATGTCTTTTGCAAATATCTTCTCTTATTCAGTAGGTTGTTAGTTTTGTTGATTATTTCCTTTGCTGGCAGAAGCTTGCTATTTTGATATAGTCTCAATAGTTTATTTTTGCTTTTGTTTCCCTTGCCTCAGGTGACATATCTACAAAAACGTTGCTATGGTTGATGTCAGAGAAATTACTTCCTGTGCTCTCTTCTAGGATTTTTACGTCTTTAATCCATTTTGAATTTGTTTTTGTGTATAGCGTAAGAAAGTGGTCCAGTTTTATCCTTTTGCATGCAGCTAATTTCCCAACACAGTTTGTTGAGGGGACTTTTTCCCACTGCATAGTCTTGCCTCCTTTGTCGAGGATTAATTGACCATATAATCATGGGTTTATTTCTGGGCTTTCTATTCTGTTTCATTGATCTACAGGTCTATTTTTGTGCCAGTACCATACTCTTTTGATTACTACAGCTTTGTAGTATAACTTGAAATCTGTAATTGTGATACCATTTTCTCTGGTTTGGGCTTTCTTTTTCAAGATTGCTTTGGCTGTTTGGGGTCTTTTGTGGTTCCATACAAATTTTAGAATTGTTTGTTCTAGTTCTGTGAAAAATGCTGTTTGTATATTGATAGGGATTACATTAAAACTATAGACAGCATTGGGTGGTATGGACATTTTGACCATATTTGTTCTTCCAATCCATGAGCATGAAATATCTCCATTTGTTTGTGTCTTCAATTTCTTTCATCAACGTTCTATCGTTTTCAGAGTATAGGTCTTTCACCTCCTTAGTTAAGTTTATTCCTAGGTGTTTTATTATTTTGGGTGTAATTGTAAATGGGGTTGTTTTCTCAATTCTCTTTCTGCTTCTTAATTATTAATGTATAGAAATGCAAGGGATTTCTTTACATTGATTTTGTGTCTTGTGACCTTACTGAATTCGTTTATCACTGCTAGCAGTTTTTTAGTGGAGTCTTTCAGTTTTCCTACATGTGGTATCATGTCATCTGCGAATAATGAATGTTTTAATTCTTCCTTACCAATTTGGATCCCTTTTATCTCTTTCAGTTTGTTGTCTGATTGCTGAGGCTAGGAACTCCAGTACTTTGTTGAATAAAAGTGGTGAGAATGGACATCCTTGTCTTGTTCCTGACTTTACGGGAAAGTTTTCAGTTTCTCACCATTGAGTGTATGTTAGCCATGGGGTTTTCATATATGGCCTTTATTCTGTTGAGTATGTTCCCTCTAAACCTACTTTGTTGAGCATTTTTATCATGAATGGATGTTCTACTTTGTCAAACGCTTTTTCTGCATTTGGTTTGAAATGATCATATGGTTCTTATCCTATTATTGATATGATATATCACATTGATTGATTTGCAAATATTGAAGCACCCTTGCATACCAGGAATAAATCCCACTTGATTGTGGTGAATTATTTTTTTAATGTGCTGTTGGATTCAGTTTGCTAATATTTTGCAGAGGATTTTTGCATCTATGTTCATCAGAGGTATGGGCCTGTAGTTCTCTTGTTTGTAGTTTCTCTTTATCTGGTTTTGGGATGAAGGTAATGCTGGCCTCATAGAATGAGTTTGGAAGTTTTCCTTCCTCTTTTATTATTTTTGGAAGAGTTTGAGTGAATTGTACATTTTAAGTGGGTGAATTATATGGTCTCTGAATTTATATATCAAAAAGGCCTTTTAAAAAAATGGCATCCACAACCAGTGTGTATGTGTGTGTGTGTGTGTGCGTGCGCGTGTGTTTGTGTGCACACACATGTGCCAACTGCCAATTTCTGAATTAGTCTACCTTGGGTAGAAAATGTCAGTGAGGACCAGACAAAGGCAGGGAGGAGAAATGTAACCTGTCTGCCCATTGTTTACAGGCGCTCTAGAGGAGGAAAGAAGTAAAATACAATAAGTGCTAAAGTGATATCATAATAGTACAGGCTCCACATATTTTTATAAGAGGGAGGATTCCACACCACAAAGTCCATGCCCAGTTCTGCTTTCTGTATGTACTTTGTCTTCAAAGTCAGAGGCATGGCCGGCTGTGCCTGCATAGGCTCATGAAGATGTAGTAATGGTCATGTGGTGGTGACCAAGCCGAAGCTCCTAGTTCTTTTTGAAATATCTGATTGTGCTTAGAAATGCAGCATATCACCTTTGATTATACCTTGGGGCCAGAGTTCCTGTTCTTGGAAGCACACTACCAAATGTCAAGGGCTCAAGGTAGAGGTGATGCTGGGTCTGGGTCAAAGACCTACCTCCCTACCTGGGAGACCTTGAACTGTCCTCACCTGGGATTCTTTGGCCATAAAATGCAGATGATGATACTTCCCTTGCCTTCTCCCTGGAGTAGCATGAGAAACAAAATCCAAACAAGATAACATGTGAAAGTGTTCAGTAAACTGTGAATCACGCACTGCCTTCGTGGAAGTTTTTCTGGATGCATGTAAGAGAAACCCAATAAATAAGCAAAAAGGAAGGCACTGAGTTGAAGGATACTGGAAAACCTCTCAGAAACCATGGGCAGGAAGTGAGGCTGGATCCAGAAAAGGAGTCTGGAGAGCTGGGACCACAGGCATCCCACCCCCTTTGGCTCCTCTGGTTTTCATTTCTCTCTCTCTCTCACTCACTCACTCACTCACTCACTCACTCACTCTTTCTGTGCAGACTGGCTTTTATTCTTCTAGCTTGTAGGGCCGAATGTGGTCATGCCATGGCACTATGATTACACACTCTACATTCAAGCCATGAGCCCATCTGTTTATATCAGGTCCTAATTCAGATTGGTTCAGCCTGGGCTGGGGGTTCGCTCCTTGTCTGATGAATTGTAAGTGTGGGCAGGAGTCACATAGGATAAACTCGGCCATCCTTTGTCCATCACTGTGGGGATGAGCTGGGTAGGTATCAGGAGAGGTACTGTCTACAAACATTATGACAATACCTGGTGATATGATTCCAACAGTCACTAGAAGAGTAAGATTCGGTTTTGAGAAACTCCTTTCATAGTGTCCCAGTCTCTGCTGTCTTCTGTGAGTTCTAGCATATAAGCTCTGTAGAGGCTGGCCACAGGTGGGCATTGAGGCCAAACTGAACAAAGGTGAGGTTGGAAGGCCCACGGGGTGCCTTTGGGGTCCTGCAGCCACCTCGATGGGTCCTGAAGCTCCCTCAATGTGATCAGGCTATTCTGCTCGTGCCAAGGGGTCTGTGTTGCATTTCTCACAAAACGTATTACAAAGGAGAGTGGGCACAAGTCTGAGAAACTCATCTTAAGTTAGCTTAAACAAAAAAGGAGATTATTCGGGGGCTCCTCTTCCAGATCCCTCTATCTCTTCCTGACTGCTGTCTTCTGAGCCATCCTATTTTCCAGCTCTCCACCAGAGACAGACACGGCAGGCTCTGCATTGATCTCCCATGAAAGGACAGTGGGAAGATGCTAAACCAAGGGCCGCTGATTCTTTTTTTCCCCTTCTTTTTCTTTCGTTGCCTGTGGTCTGCAATTACCCATTCCCCTCTTGGCCTTCATAGCTGTGAGAGGGTGAGCAGGTGTTGAGAGCAACTTTGTTCTTTTTGAGTCAATCTCATTACATGGAAAAGATCCAACTCTCTCTGGGTAGCTGGCAGCTCCTCCAAGGCCAGACCACTGGGCAGGGCTCCCAAGAGCAGTGCTAGCCTGGTTGGTGTCCCTGCCCCCCAGAGCAGGCTGCTTTTCAAACAGATGCACAAATAATTGGATGGCCCGGATAGACTGCAGTGGTGTGAGGTAGCGACTCTAGGAGGCTTGCAGAAAAGGAAAAAAGAAAATCTCAGCTGAGGACCCTTCTTTTATCCCACTCAGTTCTATGCTAGCCCTCAGTCTCTTCTATCCTCCTCTGCTGTTGAGCACAGGTGAGCCAGTGACTTAACCCTGGCCAGGAGACCTGCTCCGGCTACTGTCAAAGATGTTGGTGACGGGAAGGCCAGGTGGAAGAGTGAGGCCAAGCAGAAGACTTTTCCTTGCCCAGGATCAAACTGGGCAAAGTTCCCTGCAAGACTTAACCCTTAAGAAGCCACAAAGGTAGGGGGCGCCTGGGTGGCTCAGTTTGTTAAGCATCCAACTCTTGGTTTTTCTACTCAGGTCATGATCTCGCAGTTCTTGGTTTCAGCTCAGGTCACAATCTCGCAGTTTGTGAACTCGAGCCCCGCATCAGTCTCCGCACTGACAGTGCAGAGCCTGCTTGGGATTCTCTCTTTCCCTCTGCGCCTCTCCTGCTCGCGCTCCTCTCTTTCTCTCATTCTCTCTCAAAATAAATAAATAAACTTAAAAAAAAATTTTTTTTAAAGAAGCCACAAAGTTAAACAAGTAAATGATTACATTCATGGCTAGTTACTTAAGAATAGTAACTGATATCTGGTCCTTGCACCAGTCAGTTTACATCGATCGGTTCATTTAATCCTCATAGTGCTTTGAGGTAGACACTTTTATCAGTCCATTTTACAAATGAGAAACTGGAGGCAGAGGTTAATTATATAACATGCCTAATTTCACCAAGCAAATAGGTGGCAGAGCCAGGGTCTGAACCCAGAGAGCCCACCTCCAGAGTCCTACACAAACTCCCTCCCACATTATCAGCCTCCCAGGATGCAAAAAGAACCCTGCGGACAGGACAGGATGGAATCAATCTTTGCTCTCGCGGGCCTGTGATAATTTGCTTGATTAAAAGTTGCTACTAGAGGGGTACCTGGGTGGCTCGGTCAGTTAAGTGACTTGGCTCAGGTCATGATCTTGTAGTTTGTGGGTTCGAGCCCCGCGTCGGGCTCTGTGCTGACAGCTCGGAGCCTGGAGCCTGCTTTGGAATCTGTGTTTCCCTCTCTCTCTGCCCCTCCCCCACTCATGTTCTGTCTCTCTGTCTCTTCCTCTCAAAGATAAATAAACATTAAAAAAAAATTTTTTTTAGTTGCCACTAGAGAGGAAAATTATTTTAAAAATCTAACCATTGGAAAAAGTACTTTTAGTGGCTGAACATTTCATGACCTACCCAAAGCTTGGCAGTTAGTCTGCCATTCTGCTAACTTCCCACCAGGGTACAACTGGCCGCTCTCACTGCCAGTAACGGAGAAGGGCTGTGACCTTGATGTACAAGAGGGGGAGGAAGGCCGGGTCGTTATTTGAGCAATGTGATCTGAGGGGAGGTGCTGGAACATGAACAAAGGTGGGAATTATTCCCTAGCAGCTCACTGACGTTTATTGTGACTTAAAAATCTGTGAACATATGGTAACTGCTGGAAGCGCAGAACAGCAGTTGGAAATGTGTAGACTGGAGGACAAAACCAGACACTCCCCCTTCCCCACTTGGCCGCTGCCTCTCCCACAAGCCACAGAATGCTCCCAAATCTGAAGGAAGCCCAGGAAGAAAGTACAGGACAAAATATCCCCTTTTTCTCAACACCCTATGCATCAGTGTAAGGGCTTCCCCGCTCCTGCAGAAAAAGTTGGTGTTTTGGTTCTCAGCTATGGTGTTTCTAATGTACTGTGCCCTTCCCTGGATTTTGTTCAATCTTGTTAAGGCCACTTGTTTGCCTCACGTGGCTGGATGGGGAGTTGGAAATGTAGGGATGGCACTTTGTCTAGAATCTATGGTGGCCCTTGGGAATTCAGGATAAGCACTGTTTCTCTTGCCAGTTGAGGGAGCCCTACTGTGTGCTAGGCAACAGCCTTCGCTCCCGGTCCCCTCCCACTCTGTTCAGCCAGCAAACCCTGCATCTTCCTGCTCCTCTCGGACACCTTCGGGAGCATCCTGGTGATGATGACCACTGCCTTCTCTGTGCCTGCGGCTGACTCCACTTAGCGTCTGTCTTAGTCTGTTCAGGCTTCTATAACAAAAATCCCGGAGACTGGGTGACTTAAAAACAACAGAAACTTATTTCTCACGGTTCTGGGGGCTGGGAAGTCCAAGATCAAGGTGCTGGCAGATTCCATGCCCAGTGAGAGCCTGCTTCCTGGTTCACAGACGACTGTCTTATCGCTGTGTTCTCACATGGCAGAAGGGCCGAGGGAGCTCTGTGTTATATGCGCACATATATGTACATGCGCTAATTCCATTCACAAGGGCTCCATTCTCATGTCCATGACCTCATCACCTTCCAGAACCCTCCCCACCACCTCCTAATACCACCATACTGGAGGAATACATTTCAACTTATGAATCTACATGTTTTGTCTCTCTCTTCTAAATTGTAAGATGATGGAGGTTCAGAACCATGTTCTGTTCATCCGCTGCCTGCCCCACTCCATCAGCAAGTAGTGCCTACCGTGTCTGTGAACATATTCATCTTTGTATGCTCTGTGCTGAGCACACTGTCTCTGATCAGGGAATGAATCCACCACTTTTCAGAGACTTCCCTGGTTTCTGAATACTTTTTTCCTTTATAGGTGGCCTTGGGAACTAGGGGCACTTCTAGAATGGAAGCCAGTTTTGCCCCTGTCAGAGGGAGAGGGGCCTGAAAGTCAGTATCGTGGATAAACTAAGGCTCCCCAGACACCTACCCTTTCACATAACAAACCATCCCAAAGGGATCAGTCCAGGCAGCAGTTTCTTGTCTAAGCACAGCTCCCTAGGAAGTCCCATACAGAAAGTGCTAGTTTCTTATGTGATTTCCACTCTTTCTTTCTGAGTAACAGAGCCCCAGTACCTTCTGGATGGCATGCCTCCAGTGAAAAGACTGTTTCTCTGCCTCTCTTGTAGAAGATGAAAGCAGAAATCGTTGGATGGGACTTCTGGGAAAGCTTTTATTGCCATTCTATCCTACCTGCTTCCTGTTGTTTGGGATGTGGCTATGATGGCTGGAACTGCAACAGCCACATTGAGTGAGACCATGAAGGAAAGACTGGAAGAATCACAAAGACTCAGCCCTGATTTTCCTGATTTTTTTTGATTGACCAGAAATTACCCATGTCTGCATTTCTCACGACCGAGGAGAAAAAAAAACAACAACACTTATATGTCTGAGCCACTACAGTCAGTTTTCTGTTACTAGCGACCAAAAGCGACTCCTAATCGATACGCCAAATTAGAGGGAAGGTAGTTCAGTGATACTCAAAGGCCTTAGCTACAGGGAATCGAGCTCTTACGAAGCCACAGTTCTCAGAATTTTTTCCTTTGCTGACAAGTCCCAGCGTCAATCTTCTCTGGGTGAAGTGACATCCTTTTCGGTGTTCCCAAATTTAACTTCTTCAGTGAAAGTGAAACATGAAAGCCACTGGGCTCCCTCCCGAGAGGCAGTTTTAGGAAAGCAAGTTGTCTCCCTTTGACACGTAGTCACCTGCGAAAGCATTGCTGGTACCATGCTCACGCGCTACACGCTGAAGTTCGCCAACATCTGGCAGCTGAGATGCTACTTGCTTTTTTAAGCACAAGTAAAACCAAGCATTCAAATGTTCCCAGTTTAGCCTGTTAAGCATAATGTTGGGCGCCTCTACCTTGGCCCACAGCTGCCAGCAATTCAAAGCTCTCCCTTCTACAGACATTTTTAGTGTTTTTAAACACTGTGCATTCTCTTCACCCCCAAGTAAAGAGAGTGGTTGGTGAAGTCACATTGGAGGAATTTTTACAGAGGCAGTCTGTTGTGTCTCACCAGGATCAGGTGTCCAAAAGCTTTCTCTGAGGCAGTGGGAAGGTCCTCAGAAGAAGGAAGAAAAGGTTGCCCATGAAACCAGAAGCCCCATTTGCTGTTAGCCCCCTTTAAAGAGACTACTCCTCTCTGTAGCCAGGCCCTCATCTCCAGCAGCCAGTTTCCATGATAGTGGTACCATGGAGGTGGTGGTGGCAGAAATAGGAAACCCCACCTTCTTTCTGCTTCATAGCTGGGTGGGCTGAGGACCCGGGTCAGCGAGAGGCAGAGCTCTGGATGGAGCAGATGAACTCCATCCTCAAAGACCAGTCATAATTATGCAAATCCTTTCAGCCCCCATTGATGCAGCCCAGGGCCGAGGGGCTCTTAGACCACCCTTCGCCCCCCGACATTCTTTTTCTTGTCACGCTCCAGGTTAGTGCCACCTTCCGCAAAAATGGGTGGAACCAGAGAATATCCACTGTACAGGGGGCCTCAGAGATTGCCTCATCTTGCCTTCTAATTTGACACTTGGATAAACTGAAGTCTGTGCCAGAGAGATGACCTCAGAGCACATCACCAGTTGGTGGCCTCGCGTTAGGTCCTGGCCCATATGTTTGGCCCAGTAACAAATGATAACTAAGTCTTCTATAATGTTTAAAATGGGTAAGGTCCGTTGTAAGACGTGTGTACACACACAGGCATATTTAGTCTTTCCCATTTTGTGCATGAAGATTATAAAGCAGAAAGGGGTTAGTAACGTGTCCAAAATCACAGCTAGGAAGTCGTAGGGTCAGGATCCGAACTCAGGCAACCTGACTCTGTTCTCTACCATTACATTATACTGACATACTAATGTCCAGTCTTTGAGTATTCACTCCAAGTCTGGATGAGTTGTCTTTAATAAGTTCCTCGGCCAGAGGATGACTGGTTTAGTATCTTAACCCTGGAGGAGCACTTCTCAAAACAAAAACAGGAATAAATTCCATGGTCGAATACATTTGCAATGCTGTATTAAACCATGTCATACAGGGTTTTGTTTTTGTTTTTGTTTGTCTTACTACCGAACTTCTCAGAGCCTTTAATATGCTAGTGGACATTGTGAATTCTCTAAGAGTATCTAAAGGCACTTGCTAAACTTTTGGGACCACAGAATCCCTTCTGATGAGATGATGTTCATCACACATCACGTGGCCTCTGGAAACCTCAACTGAGTGAAACACACAAATTGTGTCTTATTATTATGAAGATAGTTTTGACCTCAAAGATGTCCTAAAATGGACTAAGACCTCTCCTACTCAGAGTTCCTTGGAACACACTTTGAGAACTGCTCTCCTAGAAAAATAAGACTTAAAAAATAAGACTTGAAGCACATTATCATGGAGCTAAATATCATCTTGCCCCTTGCAAGGGACAAAAGAGAAAAGCAAACAAAATAATATAGATGTGTGTTTAAGAATCAGTTACTCATTCTACTCATTCCTTATTTATTGTCCTTTTTTTCTTTCTTCTCTTCCCTTGTTTCTTCTTGTCATATAAAAATTCCTTGCTGTCTCATAGGATTTAAGGTAGCTGACTCTTCCAGTAAGTCAATATTCTTGTTGACATATTTAAGTAAAGTGTTATTGTTTTAGGGAGACTCGTGACCTTCCACTCTACCCCCTAAATTCTTCTTAACTAGCACCCTATTGGTCAACCTAAAATTCTATCATTAGCATTTTGTTTATTTGGGTAAGTCACATCTTTCTAGAAAGAGGCCTGAGCTCAGATACAATTTCAATATGGTGAGAGGTGTGAACTGAACGTATTGGGCTGCTACCTGCTCAGCATGTGCGTAAGTCCCTCAGATTAAGGAGCCCATCCAGGGAGAGAATCCTCAGGGACAGGGAGTCTGGTTGGGGAAGCACTGCAGTGAGTAGCTGCATGCAACCCTGGAAAATGAGGTTCCCTGGTAAGAAGTAACTTCTCTTTCCTTTTTAGAAAGATGTCCAAAGATACATTTTGTTCATTTAACAATTTTATCTAGGGCCTTTCCTTGATTGGAGGTCACTGTGTGTTGATCTAAAACCAGAGGTCTTTGAACCCGATCTCAAAGCTCAGGTCAAAGCTACTATGGCATTTTGGGTACTGCAGTCAAATTTGACAACCCATTTTTCCAGGTGGGAAAAATGAAATCTGCTTAGGCTGGGTGTGCCAGGATCTCCCTTTGTTATACTGGCCTGCAGCAATGTAACATTGCCCTATGCTCTCAAGGCAGGTAAATAGCAGGAGGATGTTCTGGTCCACACAATCTGGGCCAGACGGAGAATCACAGACTAGAGGGGACACTAAGTGTCCTCTCCCACCTGGGAACACCACCGCTGCCTTCCACGCTTCTTTGTCTTTCCCATCCTCTTAGGTTTTGGGGCTCTGTCTGTAACTGGTGCGTGAGAGGGCGTGCCTGTAAGGCAATGCTAACTCTGAGTCACCAAACTCTTTTACACTTGCCATTGTTGTGCACCATTTGCTGGCTTTAAGCTCCGGCTGTGTGTGAGGTGAGCCCTTTGCCGTTTGTCTCGTGTTGTATGGTTGGTGTGGTCCTTATCAAGGTAAACTCATCCAACTAAATGCTTTATAAACAACGAAACAAGTTTATTAGTTTTTCCACATACGTTAATACACACGTAAATAACATACATTCCTTTTAGAAAATTTAGAAATTACAGGTAAGAAAATGGAAAAGTCTTCCATAACCTTATTACCCAGACAGCCATAGCTGATTTTAGATCTAAATCCTCCCTGCCTGTCCTTTCTGTTTCTAGCTCTGACTTCATACCCAGCTGCATACCCGCGTGAAGGTCCCAGATGGGATCCATATGTGTCCAGAGTATAATTGGCCACTACCCCCACCCCCACCCCCTGCACTGATTTGCAGCAGTGGTCTACATAGGGAAGAGGCCAGGTTTTGTGTTTGGATTCTCAGGCCTGGGGGGTAAATGGAGTGGACAGCGTGGAGTCTGGCCCCCTTTCTGCCTGAGGGGTGTGTCTGACCCTGGAGGAGAGGGGAATGCGCTCCTCAGTTCTGGGTGGAATTCACTGTGGCTCCCTTCCAGTGAGGACCCAAACTACCGCTCCTCTCAGACAAGTGAAGGGAGGGAGGATGTTCATTCTCCGTAATTATTGAAGCTGCTCTTTTCTGCCGTGGCACAGCAGGGTCATGTAGCAGGTCCTCAGGTGGGGACACCATCCTCTTGGCCACGTGCCTGCCACAGCAACTCACGGTTCCTCCAGTGCTCACCACGGATGCTACTTTGGTATTCCTTTTAGATTTCTTAATTCAGCATCTATATTTAGTCTTTTCTGCACTAGAACACACATAGTAGTTAAATATGAAATCTAAGACGTCACAAACTAGCAGCCTACTACTCCATAGAAAACGTGTGGAGGACATGAGCGTTCCCAGGGAGTGATGAGTCACTGCAGGTTCTCAGGATGCCACCATCACTCTTCATTCTTCAAATGAAGCAGAGAAAGAGCTGAGGAAAGCTGGGCTCTTTTAAGGCCAAGACCAGTCAGCTAGAGTGAGGCTCCTCTGCCGGCTCACCGTCTCTCTCCAGGCAGCCCCTGCTGGTTTATGTGTTTATTTTGCAATTAGTGCTAGAAGGAGACTCATGGGGAAATTTTTGCTTGGGGGCCCAGAATTTATATTTTAGAACTCTTCCCCCTCCTTAGATCACCAGATTCTGTAGGAGGGTTTGAAAACAATAGCTCTCAGTACTCTTTCCAACAAGAGTTGGTACCAATCTTTAGTGGTTTCAGTATCCACAAGCACAGTCCTTCTCAGGCCTCCCTGTTCTTTGACTTCCTCTCCAGCAATCTTGCCCTGTATGGCATTGTGGCCACTCACACCCACGGCCATGCCCTTGACCTTAGCATTGCCAACAATTGTGCTCCCTTCATCTTCTCAATTTCAAGTATCCTGCTCTCTTGTCACAATCCCTCAATCCTCTGCTCTCTCTGATCATTCTTCAACCTCACTGAGATCCACAATTGATTGAATTCCCACATTTTCACTGTTCCTTACTTTCCCACCACTGGCCTCAAGTCCTCCCTGTCTTCCTTACCACTTGGATTCTGTGGTCCCTCATTACCCCCACACCCATTAATATATGGTCAATATCCTTTGACCCTTCATTGTACCTTCCTGGCAAAACCATGGCCTTGGCTGAATCTATACTCTGCCCAATATGAGTGTACCTGCACAACTGGGTATGGCTGGTTGGTCTTTATTTATTTTTTTTAATTTTAAAGTTTATTTACTTATTTTGAGAGAGAAAGAGAGCACACAAGCAGGAGAGGAGCAGAAAGAGAGAGAGAATCCCAAGCAGACTCCATGCCACCAGTGCAGAGCCTGATGCAGGGTTCAAACTCACAAACAGTGAGATCATGACCTGAGCTGAAATTAGGAGTCAGATGCTTAACTGACTGAGACACCCAGGTGCCCCCCTGTTCTTACTTTAAAGTCAGTATCACAGCGGCAGGTGGGTCCTTGGTGCTCAACTGCACTTCTATTCACTTCCCTACACCGCTATTCCCCCATTCTTCAAGACGATGATTTCATATTTTCTCTTCCCTCTTTAAGCCCTCAGTCTTCCTCCCCATCTTCATTTTCAGCCTTGTTTCTTCATCCAGAAAGAATGGCCTTGTTTTCTGATCCACTGAGATAATAGAACAATGAACTGAGAAATTCCATGTTTCCACCAACATACCCACCTGCTTGCTCACCTTCATCTCTGCCTGCCCATTCTGCCTTCCCTCCTAGGATAGGATGAATTTCCCAAGCTTCTTTCAGTGGTACAATGTGGTCCACAGTCCTGACTGGCAACATCAGCATCACCTGGGAGATTGTCTGAAATGTAGATTTATCAACCCCACTCCAGACCTGCTGGATCAGCCTCTCTAGGGTGGAGTCTGGGAATCTGTGTTTCAACTGTTTCTCCAGGTGATTCTTGTGCATGATGAGGTTTAAGAAGCACTGAGCTAGATCCCTTTCTCTCACACCTGCTCAAGGATATCCCTCCAGAGGTTGCCACCTCTCTGCAACATCATAACACTTTGCCCCTCTTTTCTGGATCATTTTCTATTATCATATAAATATCCCGGAAAAAAAAAACCCCTCGACCCTAAATCCCAGTTTAGCCACCACCCCATTTCTCGACGTTTCTTTTTTCCTTGAACTCCCCTCAATCAGTCTTCTGCTCCCACCAGACCCCAAAACTGATCTTGCTAAGGACATTATGATAGAAATTGGCCAGATGGTCACAAAACTGTATCCTCTCCCTGGGCACACAAATAAATGATGTTTCCTAATTTCTTTGCATCTCAATGAGGCCATGTGACAAGTTCTTGCCATAGAAACATGAGTGGGGGTAATGTGCCAGCTTCAGGCTGAGACATTTGAGTATGGGAGTGCTCCAGTATGGACCACCTCTTCCCTTTCCTAGGTGAGCTGGGAGTCACACGCTGAAGATAGAAAGAGGTTGAGTACCCAAGTTACCACACAGAAAGCCATCCACCAAACACTTGGTTGGACTACAACATGAGCAAGAAATAAGTTTTTATTGTGTGAAGTCAGTGATTTGGGGGTTATTTGTTAAAGAAGTAAGCCTATCCTAATAAAATTACCAGTGACCTTGAAATTTCTAAATCTAATAGTGAATTCTGTTTTTTTCACATGTGACCAAATAGCAGTGATCAGCAAAGTTAATCAGTGGTTTCTTTTTGAGAAATTTTCTTCACATACTTTAGGCCTTTTTTTTTTTTCTAATTCTTAACTCCATTTAATTTCCTTTGCTAATCTTCCTTTGTGTTAGCTTACCCCAGAGCTCAGCCCTTGTACCTCTTCTTTATTAGTACTCACTTTTCTGGTAATATCCTTGCTCTTGGCTCTAAATACCATCTCTACAAAGATACTCCCAAGTTCACATCTCTTGCTAGGACCCAAGACTTGCTTGTCCAACTGCCTGCCAGACATGTCCACTTGGCATCTAACAGACACTTGAGACTTAGCGTATCTGAGACCATACTCCTGATGCCTTTCATCCTGCTTCACCCACAATCTTCCTCTTCTCAGAAAAATGTTAATGCCATTCTTCCAACTGCTTGAGCCAAAGCCATGGGCAAATCCTTGATTCTGTCATTTCCCACATCCTATTACTATCAATTCCTATAGGTCTTGCTTTAAAAATATCCAGATCGGGAGCACCTGGGTGGCTTAGTTGGTTTAGCGTCTGACCGTTGATCTCAGCTCAGGTCTTGATCTCAGGATCATGAGTTCAAGCCCTGTGTTGGGCTCCATGCTGGATATAGAGCCTACCTAAAAAATCCAGATCCTCCCCTCCATCTCCCTATGCTCTGTCATATGTCATAGTCCAAGCCACCGCCATCTTCTCTTGCTTACATTTTGCGTTATCTTCCTAATGTTCTCCCTGTTCACATTCTTTCCTGCCTACATTCTGTTCTCAGCAGAACAGCCAGGAAGAGCTTTATACATATAAATTATCTCACTCTTCTGTTCCAACCTCTCCCCTTCCTACTCAGTGTTTTCCCAGATCACTCAATATTAAAACCAAAGTTCTTAAAATGGCTCTCAGGCCCTATGTGAACTGGTTCCCGATTACCTCTCTGACTTCATCTCCTCTGACTCTCTCCTTGGCTCGCTCCATTCCCGTAACACCATCTTCTCTGCTCTTTCAGGCATGCTCTTGCCAGGAACACACTCCTCCAGATAGTCATAGTTCACTGTCTCACTTCCTTCAGACCTACCTTAATGGTGTCACCTTCCCTGATACAAACTCAAGGTCACCCACACCTACTCTCCTTGTACCTCTTAGCACTTACCACCAGCTGGCACACTCTATATTCACTTATTTATCTGTTTATTGTTTGCCTGCTCCCATCAGAATCTAAGGAGAGCAGGAACTTTGTTTATTCTGTGTCCCAGGACATAGAAC
This sequence comes from Lynx canadensis, assembly GCF_007474595.2. NCBI lineage: Eukaryota > Metazoa > Chordata > Mammalia > Carnivora > Felidae > Lynx > Lynx canadensis. The sequence goes on from NC_044307.1 coordinate 98,715,663, forward strand.
CATGTTAGACATATAGTAGATGCTTAGTAAACAATTGTAGAATAAAGGAAAGGACAAATAGCTAAATGGCCAGCTATAGCCTCATTGGCACAGGTGAGGAAACAAGCTTCACTAATTGAGTTTTGCATGTGTGCTTTATCCCTGGAGAATCTGGAACCCTTTCTTGCTCTCCCCCAAATTTTCATCTTAAGAATCTTGTCTTCACAGCCTCTTGGGTATTCTACTTTGAGTTGTCCTGGGAGACGTGTCCACCTTCTCCCAGAGTAGGACTCACAGACACTTGTGACATCCTGTGTGAGCCTCCAGCACAAATTCTTGCTCATGAGGCTCCAGGGCTCCATTTTACACTGGGTGGGGTGGGGGTGGGGGAGATGCTGATTCCCCAAGCTGTTCTCCTACCAGGAGTACCTTGAGATCTGACCGGAAGACCAATGCATGGCACTGGATTCTAACTTTTGAAAAAGTGCGGACAAGAAATCATGAAACTTTCAGAAGAGAGGATGGAGGTTTGGAGGCCAGTTCAGTCACAGCTGAGCAAGACTGGGCAGGTTTCTAGGTGCTGCTTCCTGGTCCTCCCCACTCTGTCTCTGGGAAAGGTTGTTGGAACCAGAAAACACACAGGCTTGGTTGATGAAAAGCCTGTTTATTCCTAGTACACTGGACACTTTGTTCAGGAATAGTTCATCCATTTGAAAATATTGCCCTTGTAATGGTGCCAAGGTCGTTGCCTGCTGGGGTTATCAGCAGAGTACGTGCCAGCTCTGACTGGGGTATTTTAATAGGTGTATCATTTCCCTGCCAAAGTGACTACAGAACATTGCATAGCTAATTTGTATTCGGTGCTCTCCCTGCATGCATTCTTAATATTCAGTTTTTGTTGGGACTTTAAGAGAAAAAGGAGAAAGAAATGAATAAATAGGTTAGGATACAATGAACTGCTTTAAAAAGGAACTTTAAGAGGTACTGAGTCATTTTGGAGTTCTCTGTGCTCATTTGATGATAATAAACTTTGCAAAGCATTGGATAGCTTTCAAAAAAAATTATATTCGTTCTCTTCCTCTCGTGTTCAAATCAACCCTGTAAGGTAGGGAGGAGTGGCCCCCTATTTTAGGTGAGAAAACTGAGATGATTAGAAATTAAATGGCTTATATTGAACAAGGTCAAGGAATTCGATATGGTGCAATGAGCATTAGGGCCTGAGTCTCTTAATACCTAGGTCAAATCATGTCTATTCCATGTGGCGACCTGGGCAGGTATAGGGGGGTCCATGGAGGGGAAGGATCTGGCTGGGTTTGGTCAGAAACTCTTGAAGTCTAGAAGCAAAAGTGAGTAGAAAGAAACTTTGTTATTGACCATTAGAGCTCTGTGTCAGCCAACACGAGGTAATAGATACAGATTCTTGTCCTGAAATCTATGTGGAGACCCCACCTGCTGAATGGATAATGGGCATCCACTCAGGTATAGCAGGGCCTGTGGGAAGTAAGCATCCCCATGGCAGCCCCATGGCACTGTGGGAAATTTTCTGCCCTGGGCTTCAGGAGACTGGAATTCCAGTGCCAGCTCCACAGTGTGTAGGTCAGTTGTGTGACCTTGAGCAGACCCTGCATGAGAGAAATTTGATCACATCTGCTCATTCCCCTGGTTTATTCAGCCAACTTTTATTGCAATGTATCCGTGGCTGGAATAAAGAAATAAAAACCGACCCATCAAGTTTGTGAATGCCACACAGCTGGAGAGTGTAGCTTATAATGAATGACACATGAAAGATCAGGTTTCTAGATGATCTTGAGACTGGTTGGAACATTAGGATGAAACCCTAAGGTAAATGGGCAGAACCACACTCAAGTTTAACAATAACTGCACCAGAGGGAGCATTTGTTATTGATCCACACCTTTCTTACTCTTAGAAAGGATTTGGGAGGGGCACCTGGCTGGCTCAGTCAATAGAACATGCAACTCTTGATCTCAGGACTGTGTGTTCAAGCCCTGTGTTGGGAAGGAGCCTACTTAAAGTAAAACAAAACAAAACAAAAAGGATTTGGGAAAGCAAAACTCACATGCTTGGGCTGGAGAATATTGATGAGTTTCGGTTGATGACTGGAAGCTCAATATGACTGGGGTTGACAAAGTTAGTGCAACCATAGGCTCTATGACAGAGGTGCAGAGCCTAGGAGGACTCACCTTGAGCTTGCATGCACAGCCATGTGGGCATTGGGCTCCAAAAGAATGCCCTTTGAGAAAGTCTTTGACAGATTGGAGATGGGGCAAATGGTGGGGTAATCAAAGTCTATGTCAAGGATTATATGGCCTGTAAAGGGGAATACTCAATGGGGTGACTTGATGGTGGTCTTTATATAATTAAATGATCACGAAAATGAAAAAAACAGAGTCTATGCAGAAAGCTGCTGGATCAGAGCTAGGCCAGTGAATGGAAACTAGAAGGTTTCAGAGTTTAGCGGTAAAATTGGGGGCAGGAGGCCCTGGGAGGAGGCAGTGAGCTCCTTCCCAGCACATGTGCAGCCTTCCCGGCAAGGACTACCCTGTGTGGGGTTGGAGCTAAGGGAGGTCACTTGACTGGCACTAGCAATCTAGGAAATGAGAGAATGTGTGTGACACGACATATAAACGCTCTGCCCAGGTTGTACTGTCTGAGAGAGGAGCCGTAGAGGCTGCCCATGCCTGCCTTCATCAACACACATTATTCTCAAGGCAAGAGAGAAGTATCTGTCTACACTCACTCATCACTAGTCTTAGAGTCAGTCTCTATGCTCTGCCCATCCCTCTGAACGTGCCTGGAGACAATAATGTCGTCCAGACCAGACTTTTGATCGTGTTTTATTTCCATTTAACAACTGAGGGTACTGAAGTTCTAAAACCTTCATGATGGGGAAGAATTCAGAGGCAGCTCCTAAAAGAGCTCACCCTTGAGTGTGAGTCCGTTCTAAGTAAGTCAGGTGGGTTGGAAGGTTTGTGAACATGAATTTATTCGGATATCTTTTTTTAAGGGAGTGATATAATTAAGGGTTGAGATTTTTCTATTTTTCGTTTTAGAGGTTTTTTGGTTACCTAATAGATCAGCCTAATGAATCTAGAGAAAAGAAATTTATCTTTCAAACAGAAGTATTTAGGTGCATGAGTAATGAACTAAATGCTATTGGCACAATGAAGCTTACCTCTTAGGCTGAGAACAGTGTGGAAATCATGCCCGAAGCTTCAGGGATGAAACCAGATAGGCTTCTGACTGTGGGACCTTCCGGAGCGTGTATTTGCATTTTGGCAGGAAAATATCTGTGGTATGCACACCCATGCTGTTTGTTCCTCATAACCCACAGTTGGGTTTCATCTGGATTCCCCCCCCCGCCCCCACCTCTAACCCATCGTCTCTTGCTCTAAGAATTGCTACTGCCCCTGCCCAAACCCACAGGGGTGTGCTTCTGAGGCAGGCTTACATCAAAAGGGCCTGCCCCACTCTTGACTGGGGGAAGCCATCTTCAAATTGGGCTGGACCAAGCAGAGAATGTCTCCTGGAGAATGGTGTTGGGCCTGGCCAGTCAGTTGGTCAGTGGCTGGCTGGAGCCGGGCATGAAATGGAGCCAGGGTTGAACCAGACATTTCTACCTGTGCCTTCAATCAAACAAAAATCTCCCTCTCAGTTATAAGAGCTAAGAGAGAACCTGATATGGACAAGGATGCCTTCCTTCTTCCGCTCAGTAATTGTGATTTCCCTAGGGTGTGACTGCTAACGACTGAATTCTACCACAATAAGAACCTGGATGCTATTGGAATTTATTAGACTCCCTGTCACTAGAAGTACATGTAGGTGGTTTTGAGTTCAAGCTGATAGTCACGAACAGGTGTTATAACCTCGAATTTTGTTTGAGACAGTCTGCTTCCTCAGCCTTTTAGAAGAGAGGTACAAGTAGGCCATGGGCTGTGTTAGTGACTAATCTCACAGGGCTCCCCAAAGGCTTCTATTCAGGTTTTTTAAGTGATAGGCATGCTAACAGGGCTGATGCTTATTACTTTGAATCAGGTACTAATGCCTTATTCTTGTTATTACTTTCACAAAACATGAAAACTCATTCTGAGATTAAAGGGTTTTCATCATTTTTAAGATAATGGTATATCAACGAGAAATTGTACTTGGCTGTGAGTAACAAAGACATGAAAAACAGACCTACAAAATTAGAGGCTTTATTTCTCACATTAAACAGAAACCTTAGGGTGGCATCCAGGGCTTGGTATGGTAGCTTCACGGCCCAGTTTCCTTCCATCTGCCATCCTTAGCATGTGGTTTCCATCCTCGTGGACATCAGATGGCTACTGGAACTCTAGCCATCAGGGCCACATTGCAAATGGAAAAAGGGGAAGGGCCAAGAGCAAACTATGCATGCCAGTTAGTTGGGTCCCACCCAGTAGCTTCTACTTATATCTCATTGGCTAGATTTAGTTCCAAGGTCATCTGGCAAGAGAGGCAAGAATATAGAAATACTCAGCCTGGCTCATTGCTGCCTCAGACAAAATTAGAGTTCTATTAGCAAAAAAGAAGCGGGGAGGGGTTATCCAGCAGTCTGTGCTCTGTGTCTAAAGAAATATTTCTGTAGGAAGCATTCTATTGGCTTAACATTTTATAGTCAAAACCTATGAGAATTTCATATAAAATTTTCACATAATATTGTAAAATCTCTGATAGGGTTTCCACAGCTGACTTACCATCATTTTGAATTAAAAACATGCACTAGATTCTTAATCGTCCCATCCAGACATCCCTGTGTTTGCCAGTTCTCCAGACTAAAAGCCATAGTTTTCTCTTTCTTACCTTTTATTTTTCATGTTAAACCACTCCTTAATGTTATCTGCCTACTATCCAGAGTATCTCTTAGATCTATCTGTTTCTTTCCACCCCAGCCATCAGTCCAATTTGACATCCACTAAGTAAGGCACTGTGCTAGGCTCTGTGTATGCAGAGATCATTAAGGCACTTAGTTGCAGGACTTCAGTTCTGGGTTATGCACTCACACCAGCTGAAGAGCTAATCTTCCTGTTTCTACCTTCAGACCTGCCACTCCTTGTGCATGCAACCCTTACTCAGACATTTCTTCCCCATCTTCCCACAAGATGTGGGTCAAAATCTGTGTTTTTCAGTTGCCCCACAGCCTGCATCCATTGTGGTTATGCAGTCTTAGCTTCCCGTGGCCATGTGGAGTTAGGGCAGATACTGGAAAGATCCCTGTCCAGCCATTTCATGGCACCGTCACCTTCATCAAAATCTCTGGCTCCAAGTGTTGTGTGTGAACAATGGTGATGGGTAGCAAGGAACACTTGAGTGAATTTGTCAGAAATAGGAACAGCAAGAAAATTTGAAAGGGCCTCCTGTTTTCAGAAGGCACTTGACTACCTTTGGATCAATTCAGAGAGGCTTCAATGACTCTTAAGAGGATTAGGCCAGAGGACTTCAGTGAAACTTTTGTGCTTTTGTTTCATAGGATGGAAACCCTTGACAAGTGTTATATACAAACAACACTTAAGGTGGAACAAGAGCTTTTCAATGACCTATCTGGGGCCCATCATACAATTGAGCATCTCTTAAGAGCTTTAGAGTCTATAAACATTTTCAAAATATTTCATTTCACAGTCATTGACATGCTTGAAAAATCCCACATTTTAAGAAGTTTCTATCAGAACTATCACCAGGAACCTCAACAGCCATTCAAAAGGATGAAGTCTCCAGACCTGTCACTCTCTTCCTCTTCCTCTTTTAGGCAACTTTTTTTAGAGAAACTGCCTCAAAAGAGGTAAAGCAAACATCACCAACCCCATTTGCAGTTGTGGACATTGAGATTCAGAGTGGCGAAGTGAGGTTTTTGGAATTACAGCAGTAAATGGCAGAATTGTGGAGCTAAATCTGGTCATCTGACTCTTGTTCTGTTGAGAAGATAGTGAGAGAAAAGGAAAATGGTGACAATGAGGTAATAAAACCATGTCATCATCCTAATACCCCTATCTCAATTCTTGCTAAGACTTCAGAGTAACCAGGAAGAAGGGATCACACAGGTTAGGGACATGCTACCATTGGAAGAGCTGTGTGTGTGTCCTGGAGAGGATGGGTGTAAGGAACGCGGCAGTGTAAAGGGAGTGGGGTCACAGATCCAGAGCCAGGATCATGGAAATGGCGTTAGAGGACCAAAGCAGGAAGACTATGTTCTTCCAAGTAGCTTTAGGCAATGTGGACTTAGAGACTGGATCTGGCCAGGAAAGTGGACAATTGTTATTTCAGTTGTCCAATATCAGTTCAATTTTCTCCTGGGAACCACATTCTAACTTCCTGCTTGGGAACTACCATTAACTCCATCCTCAGTCTATGGATTTCTGGAGGAACTGAATTTAGCCCTGGCCTGGGAATCAAGGAAGTGACCTGGGCCTAGATTAATCACTATCAAATTTCCCTGGGCAAAGTGATTGGTTTAGAAATGGGCAGTGACCCAACTAGAGCCAATGAGATTTTCCTAGGTATGCCAAGACAAAGACATTCCTTTTTCTGCTGAGTGTGGACCTGGAATCGTGTAGTTCAGGGAGTTCGGGGAGTTGCTGACTCTTATGGTCATAACTCCAGCCATCTTATGGTCATAAATTTGTTTAAAAATGGCTTTATCATTATTCTACATGAAGCAGAGCAGAGATGAAGATAAAAGTGAATCCTGATAAACTTCATTTGAAATCTTGTATACAATTATCTTCCTCCTGAAATTTTCAGTTATATGAGCAAAAAATTATTTGTTTGCTTGTTTGACCCAATTTGGGTCATGTCTTCTCTCAACTACAGTCAAATGGATTCTGCTTCATGAAGTAAGATTTTCACTTTACATAAACTCTGCACAGTAAGTGTTTGTCATATAGATTTCTTATAATAAACTTCTGTTTTAAATGGAATTGTGTTAGGAAGATTTGCAAAGGGCTTCTGCTTCTGGCTATAAGGGAGTGGCTCCTAACAGACTACCTTCCTGTCAAGAACAACCAGAAAAGCTGTCCTTGAAAATACAGCTGTCTGTCAGCAAAGAGAAATGTCAAGGCAACCAGGACAGGAGGGGATTGGATCTCCGAGAGAATAAAGTACAATTCTAGATACAATTCTAAGAATTATGAGTGGATGGTGAAATTCTTCATTGAGTTAAGGAACATGGTAGGAAGCATGTTTTGGTGGAAGGGTAAAATAATGAATTTTATTTTGGGGCACATCGGTTTTGAACTGCTATTGGGACCTCTTATTGGAAATGTAGGTCTAGGGATAGGGAGAGAAATCAAAGCAGAGATGTAGATTTGGGAGTTACCATGTGTATGGGACATGCATATTATGTACCTCAGATTCTCTTGGTACCACTGCCTATTTAGGACCATCAACCACTTGTTCTGCTCCAAATGGGGTCATCACCAGTTGACTGAATCTGCTCACACTTAGGCAATTATGCCAGGCCCTTCTCCTTGGCTGCCATTGTACAGTAATGCTAAACAACAACATACTTATACTGTAGCTTATGGCTTCCCCCCAACACTTCCAGACTTGGATGAAATGGCTCATCATAGCTCATGGGTCCTGGCATTCCAAATGGCCACCAAAGAGGTCAATGATATAATCTGAAAATATGGGGGAGCTAACTCCCCATGGAGTAAATGATGACCAAGGGGTAATAGGAGAGCAAAGGAAATTCTTTGGTCCTGTGAACTAATACAAGGCATAGTGTGTCTAGATAGCCTGTTTGGAAATATCCACGTGGTCAAGCAGACATACTTGTTAGTAACCTGTGTGTCTCTTCACAGTTCATTGTGAAGCAATGACTGGTGTGGTGATGCATCATCTTGCATTTGCTTCACATCCTTCCCTGTCTCACTTCCCAAATAAAGTATTGGTACTTAATCCTTGCCTCAGGCTCTGTTTTTGAAGAAACCTGATCAAAGACAGCAGATGATAGGTAGTAGTCGAGGCTAAGGCTATTGATGAATGAGCAGAATATGAAGAGAGGTGAGCCTCACAAGAACCATAAAAAATACCACTAGGGAAGGGATGATGGAAAAAGAGGAAACAGAGAGAAAGACAAACACATAAAAGTCAAACACACATGAGGATCCCATATTCAGGGGTGATAGGCTCTTTCTCACTGGATGCAATTCAAAATCTAAGGACATGGGTCCTGGACACTGTAAATGGTAATAGGGAAATTAAGGACAAACTGCTCAAACTGCTCCATGCTTATCTTCTGTATTTTTTTTCATTGTCATATATCTATTTTTTGGTTGTTTAACTTAATTCTTTTTGAGACAGAAAGCTACATTTGTCTCAAATAGGTATTACTATAAGACCCCATAAGCTTGAGCATCCTTATTAAAGTGGATCATATTAATAGTGTGTTTTGATGTCTTTGGGATCAATAGCCTCCATCAACCAAATGGCAAAGTCCCTCCTTCCCTTGTATGGCTCCAAGAACCTGCAAGCAAGAAGAGGAGTGGATCACATTAAACTTCTGCCACTTGTAGGGTCCCAACCATTCCTCTGCTCTAGCTGAAGCCTTCCCTTTCCTTCATAGCCATTGTTTCCATCCTTTTGGTTGGTCTATTGATGCCACCTGCCCCATCGACCTCCATGCCTTGCTAACTCTTCCTTATCTACCATTTGGGGGTGTCTTCCACTAGCAGAACCCCAACACCAGCTGCCTACAGATATCCAGTACTCTAGTATAGCCGGGCTCTGTCTACCTGTTATTCGGTATCTATTGCGGAGATTGGCACGTGGTCAGTGCTTGATAAATGTCCATTGAATGAAGCAGCGAGTGGGAGAAGCAACGTAATAATAATGGATGGTAAGTTGGTGTGGGTACAGCAAAGGTAGCAATCATGGAATAACAGAGAGAAAACACCACGTCCGTCTAGAGTACATTTTAGCAAAAGATACACAATTTCCTCAAGGAAGAAAAAGTCCTGGTACGTTTGAGGAAAAAGTTAATGGGGGTGAAGCCAAGGAGGCTCTGAAGCCAGCCCAGCACATGGAAAATTAAAAAGGAGGCTTATTATAAAACTCTTGTGATGACTCTGGCCTTTTATCTTGTGTGACTTCATTTAAAATTTCTGTCCTTGTATTTTGTAGGTATTTTGGGAATGGGAATAATATTATATTTGTTATTAGTGAATAACCAATATATTCCATTTTTTGGTGTTTTTGCTTACAAAGTACCACAACAACCACTACTGTTTAGTTAGGTATACCGATAGCTAGTGCTAATAAGCAACTGTGTAAGTTTATGCGTATGGGTGTGATTGTGTGTGACTGAGAGAGAGAATGAGAGAGAGACAGACAGAGGGACAGAGCCCAGCGATGAGCAGTGTGAGTGTAGTGGATTTAAAACATGTCTGAAGGGGCGCCTGGGTGGCTGAGTCTGTTAAGTGGCCAACTTCGGCTCAGGTCATGATCTCGCAGTTCGTGAGCTCAAGCCCCGCATCAGCCTCTGTGCTGACAGCTCAGAGCCTGGAGCCCGCTTCAGATTCTGTGTCTCCCTCCCTCTCTCTGTCCCTCCCCCACTCACGCTCTGTCTCTCAAAAAATAAATAAATAAATAAATAAATAAACATTAAACAACAACAAAAAAAAACATATCTGAAAATTTTTTGATGCTTATCCCATTGAGAGGTAGGGTGAGTATCCCCTCCCCTTGAATCTGGGCCTTTGTGACTTGTTGATCAACTTTCATGGCTGATTGGCTAATAGGATAAGGCTAGAATTATACTCTGTGTCTTCTGGTGCTAGGTCATAAAAATGAAAGAAGCGCCTGCCTGGTTCCCTTGGGATTCTTGCTTTTGGAGCCCTGAGCTGCCATGAGGAAGTCCAAGGTCATCAAGCTGTGAGGCAGTCCCAGCCACACTGAGAGCCCAAGCATAGGTGTTCTGGCTAACAGACCCAATTGAAGGCCCACCAGACAAACGAGTGACGATGCCTGCAGGTGATTTCTATCTCTAGTTGCTGAGTCGCTCCACTTCCCAGTCTTTCCAGCTGAGACCACAGACATTTTGAAGTGGAAACAAGCTGTTCTTCCCCGGCCTTTTCCAAATTCCTGATCCACAGAATCTTTGAACATACTACAATGGCTGTCTTTTACTGCTGAGTTTTGGGATAGTTTGTTACACAAAAGTAGATACTTGAAAACAGTCCTAGAACTTTTATCAGAGCATAGTTTTCAGTAACTACTCTCACCATGAACAAACATTTGCTTTTATGCTTCAAATACGTGTCTATTTAGTATCTAATAGTTTTATTTACCCTAGGTAAAGTGATGTCAATTTCAGTGGCTTCTCAAACGGAAATCTCCTAAATACAACATCCCTTCCAGGGTTTCTACCCAAAATAGCCAAATATGTGTACATTTGTATTGTATTGTTTATGTAAACATTACTCATGAGACTGAAATAGGAGCATACACATAACACATTCATTCTCAATTTTCAAGTAAGTGTTCTGCATTTTGAGTTAGGCTCAGAGGGTGTTTATGGTGGTCTAGTATGAAACCCATAACGAGCGGGGCTGACATGCTAGTTCACAAGGAAGCAGGATAGAAATACATTAAGAAAGGAATATAGGGGAACTGGTGTTGGAGGCAAGGGGCAGAAAGCTGGGAGGAGAACATCCCAGTGGCTAGAAATGGCCAGGCTGAACTAAATATTAAAGTCAAATGCCCCTATGGGATATGTATATATGATATATGTATATATGATATATGTATATATATGAAACACACATGTCTTTGAAACTTAAAGTGTGTCTTTGAAAACTTGAAAGCAGAAAGACAGGTAAAATCAGACAAAGACAAATAACAGGAAAATAGGCTTCATATACCCCAAATCAAACAAGGTTGAATTTAAGGCAAGAAGCATTAAGTTCAGCATTAAAGTAAGCATTAAAGCAGAGCATGCTGTTTTAGAATGTTAAAGGTGTAAATCACAATAGAGATCTAACAATTATAAATATGTAGTTAATAATATAGCAACAAATTCATGAAGCAAAGGCTACAGAACATAAAGAGAAGAGAAAGAAAAATATTAATGGTAAGAGATTTCAATTTTTTTTAATCTGAGCCCAGACAGATACATAAAAATAAAATAGTAGGGGTCCCTGAGTAGCTCAATCGGTTAAGCGTCTGACTTTGGCTCAGGTCATGATCTCAAGGCTCCTTGAGTTCCAGCCCCATGTTGGGCTCTGTGTTGACAGCTCAGAGCCTGGAGCCTGCTTTGGATTCTGTCTCTCTCTCTCTCTCTCTCTCTCTCTCTCTCTGTCTCTCTCTCTCTGCCCCTCCCCCACTTGTGCTCTGTCTCTCTCTCCTTCAAAATAAATAAACATTTTTTTTATAATGTTTATTTATTTTTGAGACAGAGAGAGACAGAGCATGAACGGGGGAGGGGCAGAGAGAGAGGGAGACACAGAGTCAGAAGCAGGCTCCAGGCTCTGAGCCATCAGCCCAGAGCCCCACGCAGGGCTCAAACTCACGGACCGCAAGATCGTGACCTGAGCTGAAGTCGGACGCTTAACCGACTGAGCCACCCAGGCGCCCCAAATAAACATTTTTTAAAATTTTAAAAATAAATAAAAATAAAAATAGTAAAGTCCTATATAACATAATTAATAAGATAGAGCTCATGAATATATATTCATGTATTAGAGAATACATATTCTTTAAAGAACCCATGCAATAGTCACAAAAATGTGACTCAATATTAAACTGAAAGAATATTTCATTTACTTGAAAAACGTATATTCTCTAACAGCATTTCAATTAAATCCATGTTTAAGTAATTACAAATCTAAAAACCTTACCATTTGGAGATTTTAAACTCTCCATCAACCCTTTGATCTAGGAGGAAATTGAAGCATAGGAAATCTACAAAGTAATGAGAATGCTATATATTACATGTCAGAAGTATGGAGTATAGCTAAATCAGTGAATTTCAGAAAGAAATTAAAAGTCCTAAATATTCATATCAGTAAACAAGAAAGAATAAAAATAAATGAAAGATCTAGTACTAGATGTTAATAAAAGAGCAGTAAAACCAAGGCAAGCAGATGGAAAAACACTAAAGATCAAAGCCTAATGTTTTACATTAAAAAACAGAAATATTGTAATACCGATGAATAAATGAAATCTAGAACTGTTTCTTCAGTGGAAAAAAATAAAATATATATAGATGTCAGGTAATCTAATCAAGAAAACACAAACATACAACATTTTTAGATGAAATGGAATCATAAGTGATAAGTTTGCTGAACTCTATACAAATAAAATGGATACGTGGATGTTTTCCTAGGAAATATCAATTGTCAAAATTGGTCAGGGCAGAAAGAAAATCTAAACAAAGCAATTAACACGAAGGAATTACAAAATTGTTAATGAACTAGCCCACAAATAGCAACAGGCCCATATACTTTCTTAGGCAAGTTCTATGAAATGTTTAAGGAACTGGTAACTTCAATGCAAGCTAAACTGTTTCAAAAAAAAGGAAAAGAGCCAAAGGTGTATATTCTTATGAGACCCATGGAACATTGGTATTAAAACTCAACAACAATGATGGCCCCAAATAAATAAAATTATAGCCCAATCTTACCTATGAATATTGATGTAAAAATTCAGAATAAAAGAAACAATTCTATTAAAGCCAGGAAATAGCTAAAAATTTGTATTGTTATCATCATTTCACAATTGATTGGAAGCATTAGCCAACATAATTGAACAAGATGAAAAAAATTAGGGGTATAAAAACTTGAAAGTAGGAGGTAACATTATCACTTTGAAAATAGTGTTGTTTACCTAAAGAATCCAAGGGATCCATTTAAAAATCTATTATAAGTAATAAGAAATTTTATTTAGGAAGCTTGGTACAGAGTTAACATTAGGATATTAGTAATCTGATTATGTAGGAGCAATAACCAGTTAAATATGTGATGGAAAAAAAGACCTCAAGTGCAATATAAACAAAAACATAAATTGAATAAATTTTAAAGGAAATTGTGCAAGGACTATGTAGAGAAAACTTTCAATGCAAATGAAGACCTTGAAAAAAATGGAAAAATGTATTATGTTCATGGATAGGAATATTTGACATCATAGAGATGTCAATTCTCCCTGAGTTAATCTGTAAATGTCAAACAATGACAATAAAAATACTATCAGAATAATCTTTTACAGTTAGATGAGCTGGATTATATAGTTTATCTGAAAAAATTAGTAACCAGAAAAAATTTCTAAAGAATAGATGTAATAGGTGTATTAGTTTTCTATTGCTGCATAACAAATTACTGCAAATTTAGTAGCTTAAAACAACACCTACTTATTAGCTCACAGCTCTGTAGGTCGGAAGTCCAGGCATGGCATAACAGGGTTCTCAGATCAGGATCTAGTGAGACTAAAATTCAGATGTCCACCAGGCTGCATTTCCTTCTGGAGTATGGACTGGGGAAGAATCTGTTTCCAGTTTCCTTCAGCTTGTTGTGAGATTTTAGTTCCTTGTGGTTGTAAGATTGAAGACCCCATTTCCTCACTGGCTATTAGCCAAGAGCTCTTAGCTCCTACAGACCTCCCTTTTACTGGCCACAGAGCTCCTTCCATCTTCAAAGCAAGCAGTGGGGAATCTCCCTGATAGTGATTTCCTTTCATGTTCTGACTCTGTTTACGGGAACAGCCAAGTCCCACTTAAGGTTTCACCTGATTAGGTCAGGCCCACCCAGGATAATCCCCCTTGCTTAAACTAAATTTATACCAAACAATGTAACTTAATTATGGGGGTGACTAGCCCATCATTCACAAATCCTAGGGATTATAAAGGATATATATAGGGAGCAGGAATCTTGGGAGTCAATTTAGAATTCTGCCTACCACAGGGAGTAAGAAATCAGTAATAGTTAAAACAGTGTGATACTAGTGGAAATATAGGTCAATATTGATTGATTGATGAATAAATCTGAGTTGAAAGTCCAGGAATAAACCCTAAAATATGAATACATAGGACATGAGAAAGGTGATTTTCAAATAACTGATGAGAATAATAGATTATTCTATAAGTCGTATTGGAACAAATTGGAAGCCAACTGGAAAAAGTAGATTAGGATCCTATAGTAGTTACATAAAGTCATCCTACCTGCTATAACAAACCCCAAATTCTCAGTGACTTAACACGATTAAGGTTTGTTCTTGTGTATATAAAATACAATTGGCTGTTACTGTTGTACAGTTTTCCACGTGGTCATTCAGGGACCCACGTTCTATTCACGTGGATATTCTCTAGAGCTGAGCTGCCCAATATATTGACCCTTAAGCTCATAAGACTGTTGAGCACCTGGAATGTGACCATTGTAAAGTGAGATGTGAAGTAAGTATAAAATACACATCATATTTCAAAGACATAGTATGAAAAAAAAAGGAAAAACTTCTCATTAATACACTTTATAATGATCACTTGTTCAAATGAGTGTATTTTAGATACATATTCGGTTAAACAAAATAGATTATTATAATTAACTTTGCCTGTTTCTGTTTACTTAATATGGTACTAGGAAAATGTACAATGATAAATATGTTTTGCTCTTATGGCTCACATTTATTTCTACTGGACAGCACTGTTCTGGATCCCCAGTCTTCACCATGGTGAGTGGACATGGCAGATAGAGAAAGAGAGAGGATGAGGGGGTCGCATGACTCACTTCACATTCCGTTAGCCAGGACTCAGTCACATGTCCACACCTAACTTCAAGACAAGAGGGGAAATGTAGTCTAGCCTTGTAGCCAAGAAGGGAAGATGGATTTGGCTAATAACTAGTCAGTTTCTTGCACAAATCCCTAACTCATACCTTACACCAACATTAATTATGATGAAAGGGTACAATATTTTTTTTTAAATTTTTTTTTCAACGTTTATTTATTTTTGGGACAGAGAGAGACAGAGCATGAACGGGGGAGGGGCAGAGAGAGAGGGAGACACAGAATCGGAAAGAAGCTCCAGGCTCTGAGCCGTCAGCCCAAGCCTGACGCGGGGCTCGAACTCACGGACCGCGAGATCGTGACCTGGCTGAAGTCGGACGCTTAACCGACTGCGCCACCCAGGCGCCCCGAAAGGGTACAATATTTAAAAGGAAAGGAGAGAGAAGGAGGGAGGATCGAAGGGAAGAAGAAAACATGGAAGAATTTTTCTAATTAAAAAAAAAATTAAAAAATAAGCTTCAGAAATATTTTTTGGAATTATTTTAAAAATCTGAGAACGAAGACAGCCTTTCTAAGTATGCCTCCAAATGTAGAAGTCTTAAAAAGAGTGACATTTTTTTTTAAGTTTGCATGTTTATTTTGAGAGAGAGAGGGAGACAGAATCCCAAGCAGGCTCTGCACTGTCAGCACAGACTCCCATGCCGGGGCTCGAACTCAAGAACCATGAGATCATGACCTGACCTGAGATCAAGAGTTGGACCTTAACTGACTGAGCCACGCAGGCACCCCAAAGAATGATAAATGTAACTAATTTTAAAATATTCTTCCTTACCAAACAAAACACAACACCATAAACAAAGTAAAGACAGGTAAAACTCCAACTAGGAAAAATCTAGCATGTTGAAATCGTAACCAAAGTGTAAATTTCCTAAAGTATAAAGAATGCTTACAAATCAATTTTAGAAAAGGCAAAACACTCAGTAGAGTACTGAGCAAAGGATAGAAACCTACAGTTCACAGAAAAGGAATGCAATGGTTCTTAAAGGTAGGAAGAGATTCTTGACTTCACTTATGGTAAGAGAAATGTAAAACTACATTTTTAACCTGTCATACTGGCAAAGAGGAAAAGTTTGATAACGTGTTGGCAAGAGTGTGAGGTCATGCTGGTGAAGGTATAAATTGGTCTAAGCTCTGCAGAGAGCAATTCAGCAGTAAAAATTAACATATCCTTATCTTTTGATCCAGTAAGTCCATTTCTAGACATTTTCTATAGGAATTTACATACAGATAAACTTGTACATAAATGAAAAGACAAACTACAACAGTACAATAATCATGGTGAAAGATTGGAAATATTTAAGTGTTCATCAATGTGGTAACAGGTAAATACAATGGAATCAGGTAAAACGATAACAAGAATGAGGTGTAAAATATTTTAGTCATAGAGCATTAGTTAATATACACTCTCAAGTGACTAAGGCAATGTAAGAATAGTGTATATATAGTGTGGAAAAGTAGAACAGAGACTGACTTCTGGGAGAGGAATGGGAAGCGAGAAGGTAATTAGGTGGCTGAAGGAAAGGGATGTGAGAGCAACTTTCCTTTTCTTCCTTCTTTCCTTCCTTCCTTCTTCTCTTCTCCTTCTTTTTATGTTTGAAAGAGACAGCAAGAAAGGGGGAGGGGCAGAGAGAGAAGGGGACAGAGGCTCTGTGCTAACAGCAGAGAGCCCGATGCGGTGCTCAAACTCACTGTGAGGTCATGACCTGAGTGGAAGTCAGATGCTCAACCTACTGAGCCACCAAGATGCCTCGCGACTTTCCTTTTCTAATACACCCTCGTAAATTTTGTGTTGTTTGAATTTTGTAAAGTGGGTATGGGTTGCCCATTCAAATAAGTAAATAATATATGTTTTTAAAATTTGGAAGCAAATGCGTTATTTGGGTCCTCTGAGAAGCAAACTCCAAATGAGATAAGATGCTCAGGTGATTTACTGGGAAAAAATGGGGAGGGAGCCAGAGGCATCAAGGAGAGCCCTCAGATGCTGATGAAGTTCTGACCCCTGAGAAAAAGAGAGGGAGGGAAGGGAAGAAGGGAGGGAGGGAGGAAGGGAGGAAGTTAGTTAATTTCTGGCAAGGCCAATGGGAGTCCTTGAGCTAAAACCCCAGTCAGAAGAGTCCCACTTCGTGCAGGAATGGGTGTGCCTTAGTCTACCCGCTGCACTTGGTCATTGGCCAGAAGCCCCTGGAAAAGCAGCCTCAGAACTTGCGGTGGATTCAGAGACAGCAACTGGAGTTCTTGATCACTGCACTCCTTGCAGCAGATCCAGTGGCCACAGCGGCTCCAAACTCCGTTCTAACCATTCCTGCCCATGTTTGCAAATACTTCTCTTATGTGATGAGTTACTTTGATTTTATAGTTGTGTGATTTGGGCTTTTCTGGCGTTGAATGCTTTTTTTCTTTAATCATTCACTCATTCATGTGTTCATTAATTCATTAATCCATCCATTCAATAGTATTTATTTAAATTTTTTTCAATGTTTATTTTTGAGAAAGAGACAGAGAGAGAGAGAGAGAGAGAATGAGTGGGGGAGCGGCAGAGAGAGATGGGGACAGAGGATCCAAAGCAGGCTCTGGACTGACAGCCTGATGTTGTGCTAGAATTCATAAACCGTAAGACCTTGACCTAAGCTGAAGTTGGAGGCTTAACCGACTGAGCCATCCAGGCAACCCCAACCAGTAGTTATTAAGTACTTACTATATATTATGCATTTTGCTAAATGCTGGGGACACAAAGGTGAGCAAAACAGACATGGGTCCAGACGCCTGGACCTTATGGTCTGAGCAGGCTGACGTGAATCAGATGATCAGACAGCATGTAATTTCAAACTCTAGTCAGTGCTGTACGGAAGAAGTGGAGTAAGTCGTGCATGCATCTAACACCAATTTGGGAGGATGGAGAAAGCTCCCCAAAAGAAG
The DNA here is from genome assembly GCF_007474595.2 of Lynx canadensis. NCBI lineage: Eukaryota > Metazoa > Chordata > Mammalia > Carnivora > Felidae > Lynx > Lynx canadensis. The sequence goes on from NC_044307.1 coordinate 98,733,364, forward strand.
TGAAACACTAGAAACATAGGCTTATTCAGAAAACGGAGGACAAGAGTCTAAAAAACCAAAGTAAAATCACCTGTAATTCTAAAACCCAGAGGTAACCTCAACCAGTAACTTTGTTCATTTTAAAAAATGCAATTGTCTAATACAGCGCGGTCCAAAAGAAATAGAATCTGAACTGTATGTGTAATTTAAAATTTTTCTAGCAGCCACATTTTAGAAAAAGTAAAAAGAAACAGGTGAGATTAACAATAGAGTTTATTTAACCCAATGTGTCTAAAATACTATCATTCATTGCATAATCAGGATAAAGATTATTAATAAGGTACTGTATATTATTTGTTCATACGAAATCTTTGAAATCCGATATGTATTTTACACTTACAGCATCTCTTACTTTGTAGTAGCCAAAGTTAAAGCACTCAATAGCGACATGTGACTAGTGGCGATCATATTAGATAATACAGGTTATATACACATTTATAGATACATAAATAAGCGTCCACATAAATATGTAACATCATATCTGAGATCTTAAGTATATTCAGTTTTCTGTCTTATTTTTTCAGTTAACACTACATCACATGCATTTTCCCATGATAATAAGTGTTTTTAAAAAGCGTCATAATGTACAGCAGCATTCTATGGTACAGATTCGCCATCATTTATTGAACCTTTTCCATAGTGTTGGGGATTTGGGTTATTTTCAACTTTTCAGTACTATAAATCATGCTGGTTGCAATGAACATAATAATAAACACAAATCTTCATTTGCATCCCAGCTTGCTACCGTACAAAACATTCTCCTTGGAGTTACTGGATCAAAGTGAATGGAGATTTTTAAGGCTCTTGCGACGTTTCGTAAAATTACGTTGAGAAAGGCTGCCCTCGCTGCACCGCCAGCAGCCCTGACAGTGTGGGTCTCACTGTGACTCTGGCAACAATGACCACTGTAATTTCTTCTAAATTTGTTAATTTGATTTGCCAAATTTGGTATTTCCTTATTTTCACGGACAAGTCTTTGAATTTCAGGGGGACTGAACATTCTTTGTCTTTCTCTTCATTAGCTAATTCATTTTTAGCTTTAAATTACTGATTTTCTTCCGCTAAAAGTGAATTAGTGGTGCCTCTTACATTGAATAGGGAAGGATTAGGCCTGACATTTGTGTTTATTTTTATAAGCTAACGTGGTTTGACTGCAAATTCCACCAACAATTGTTGAGCTTTTCTAACTGGACAACATTGGACTGGGTATTAGAGGAGATACACTGAGACATGGACGACCCTCTCCAAGAGCTTAAGATTGTGAAGGAGAAATGCCACGTGCACAGCCTGCTCACCCGCCAGGCTGTGTGCACAAAAGATTCCAAGGGCCCTGGAGAGCACAGAATAGGGCTGGGTAACTTACTCCAGAGGGATCCGGCTTCAGGAAGGAAGTGAAATTTGAGACAGGCCTTGAGGAAGAAGTAGGATCTTGGCAAGTGAAGTAGGGTGAGAGGGCCCAGCAGATACGTATAGGTGTGGAAATGCTCCTGGTATTTCAAGAACTGGGAAGACTCTGACAAAAGGTCAGTGGTAGGAGATGAAGTGGGAATGCTGCTGGGCTCGTGTTCCAGCAGAATTTGAATACCCAGCTAAGGCTTTATTTTATAGACTTTGAGGATTGGAGGTGCTTTTAAGCACTTCTTTTTGCACATGAGAAAGAAAATCTGAATTCACAGAGCTTTTCAAAGGAACAGGTCTAAAGAGAGGGAAGATTGTATGCTCTTAGATCCTCCGCATTCGTTCCGCATGTTGACACGCACCCCCAAGGTCAATGGAAAATGCAGAATGGTAAATCATCATGGAGGTATAATCAACCAGGGTCTGATTTCAGAGAGAAGAAATTAATCTGAAATCCTGTTTTGTTTCGTTTTGTTTTGACAACATTTTCATCTACAGCATCTGTGCAATATTGGTTTCATCCAATGATTTCCTACATCCTAAACGAATATAGCCACTGAGACAATGGACCTCCCTGATAGAATCTCTCTTGTAAATAACCAGATCTTTCCATCTCAGAAATTCTCAACTATGGTTGAAAATGAAGTCACCACAGCCCTGTGGATCTTGTGTCTAGAGGGCAGCACTCCTGACTGGCTGCCCCTCTCACAGGCTTCCGGCCAACACCACCAGCTGGACTATGGGGACCTTCTCCCCTGAAGTCAGCCTAGCAAGAAGAGATTGGCTTTGGTTCCTCAGAACCACACCCATTGAGTCCAAGTCATGCCATAGACTGGCCAAGTATCTCAGACGGTATCCTAAAAGAAGACTCCTGGTGGTGGCAGAGGCTTCCCCGTCATGGCCACTGCTCTGTCACGTTCCAACTTGAACCAGGTTTCCGCCAGGCCTCTTCCACTCTCTCTTTTACCCCCTGCCCCTTTCTATCTTGACCCCTCCACCTCAACCATTTCCACCTCCACTACCCCTCCATGTCTATCCCTCCTACCTTCACTTCTCCACCAGCTCCTCCACCTCCACCACCAATGACACCCCACCAACCCAGGCTCTAGTCCTCTGGAGAAATATGAATTTGCTCCCATTTAGAAGGGGCTGACCACCAGCTACCTCCGATTCAGGAATGCTTTCTCTAACACTCAGGACTTCCAAGTGTAACTTCCTTCCTCCAAACCTAACCAACAATCTCTGAGCCTACCCACCCCTGGACAAGTAGGAGGAGACAGGGTATCTAATTAGGTTTCTAGTCTGGGGAGAAGAAGCACCTAGAAGGAGAGAAATCCTCCTTCCAGCATAGACAAGGAAGTCCTTTCGTTAGCAGTGTCTTTTTCAGAACCCAGGTGTTAATAAGATTAAAAAGATATTCTGTTTGCTAATTCAAGTGGAATACACAAAACCCACCCCAGCACTAGGTTCTGATTTTTGTTGAGGCGAGTTTTACAAATGCTAATGAACCACTCCATTTGGCATCTTAGACAAGCACAATCCTCAGGCAATTTGACTGCTTGCTAATGATTGAAACTCCCTTTGGCTCCATAAACAGTGGGGGTGGGGGGCAGACAATTGGTGCTGGCTGATTAGAAGCCCACTGGGCAGGCTCTCCTAGAAAGGCCTAGGGCTGGTTTAGTATCCCAGCTGTCTTCTCTTCTTGGGTGTGGAGTGAGTGGGGTAGAATGAAGGTGAAAAGGTGGTGCCCTTTCTTGATCTCCCGGTTTCCCTTGGACTCCCTATCTGCTAGAATTCTCTGCAAAGAGGGGTAAGAGGATTCTTAACACACACACACACACACACACACACACACACACACACACACCCTTCATCTCTGCTTCTGATTCTTCTCTGTTTTGTCAGATAGGCTAGGTGAGGGCTCGGGCATATTTGGGGAAGACTGTCTGGTCACAACCCATTCACAAAGATTAATCCCAAATCTGTGGGTGTGTGTTGGCAGAGAGGTGAGGGACAAGACAAAACAGGGAGGATAAAGACTTGTATTGGCATGATTGCTTTTTAAAAATTATGACCTTTTGATTGGGGCGCCTGGGTGGCGCAGTCGGTTAAGCGTCCGACTTCAGCCAGGTCACGATCTCGCGGTCCGTGAGTTCGAGCCCCGCGTCAGGCTCTGGGCTGATGGCTCAGAGCCTGGAGCCTGTTTCGGATTCTGTGTCTCCCTCTCTCTCTGCCCTTCCCCCGTTCATGCTCTGTCTCTCTCTGTCCCCAAAAAAATAAATAAACGTTGAAAAAAAAAATTTAAAAATTATGACCTTTTGAGAAGGCTTTATTTTCTGTTTGGAGTGAAAGACACTCCTTGCCATTTACAGAGCAATTCTGCGAGGGGGCTTCTCTGGAGTTCTAAACCAATCCTAAAGAGGAGGGCACAACCGGGTCCTTCTGTCTTTGGCGGGATCCAGATGAAGTTTCTTTTGTCACTGCTGCACTCCCGGGCTGTGGGCTCTACCCGCTGTGGGGAGGAGGGGGGGTTGGTGGGGGCGGGGGGAACATTAAATATTAGGAAAACGGAAGAAAAGAGCAAAGGAAACCTAGATTGCAGTCCGCCCTTCTGAGGTTTGTGGTCCAGGAACGATGAAGGGAGACTGCCACCTATGGGCCAAGTTCTGGAGCAGCCCGCACATGGGGCTCGGCCAGGGGCGATCTCCCCGTAGAAGTGGGTCTTCTTCGTGGCACAGTCACCGCACCCTCTCTGCAGACAAAAAACACTCATTTGTGACAAAGGAGCGTTTTCCCGAGTTAAGGAAAATTCTTTTCCTGCAAGGGTATGATCTGGTGAGTTGAGTTCTGTGTATAAAGAAAATAAGATAACAGATACCTCTGGACCCGCTGTCAAATTGAGCAGATGTTCACATCATTTGGCTTCTAGATGCCCCAGCAGATGCCACTCCAGCACAACACCTAAAATTTTATGGCTGCTTAATAAAAATGAATCAGTAATGAGTCAGAGATAAACATCATCTTGCTGTGCCATCCTAGTAGACGAGCAATAGGATAAGTAACGATCGAGCAGACATCAAACACATTACAGAGGATGCGTGTGAGGGACGGGAGGGACGGAAAAGTGGAATCAGGCACAAAGGGGAAAAATAAAGTAAAATAGAACTAGAGAGGGGCCTCACATAACGGTCATGGTAAGGGGGTAAGAATTGAAGAATATAATTGAATCGAGTCTGCTCCCAAAGTGAAAAAGAAAAGAAAATTCACAGGATTTGAGCTTGTGTAAGAGGAAGGGTCTATTGTGTCATAATGGTTTCGATGGTATCATTGATATTTGAGATCTATGCGCTCGCGAATAGTAAATTCTATTATTCCCGTTGTGTTCCATTATAAAATCAGATCAGCCACACAATACCTACACAAGATTGAATTTGAGTGATTAAGCAAGCCCAACTCCTGTTGCAGAGAAAGGAGTGGTGTAGGTATGTATGTGTGTGTTTCTTTGTACATGCAAGTTTGTGTATGGGTGTGTATATGTATAGAAATGTGTTTGTGTGAATATGAAAGTATGTGTGTGCACATGTTTAATGGAGGAACTCAGGAAGGATCACGGCTCTGCAGCTCCAAGCCAAAGGGAGTTTAAAGGCCCTCTACTGATCGTTGTAGCTCAGGAAAGGTTGGCCAACCCAGGGAAGCAACACCTCCCCTGAAAAGCTCAAGCACAGGCCCTGGGCATGGGTCAGAGGTAGAGCTAAGCTATGGAATCTTCTGTAGAAGTCAGCAGGTAAAACTTGGAGTGTCAGGCTGTACTTCTGGTGGATGTCTAAGGAAACACAAGAAGGAGAGTTCCCAGGGCAAACCAGGCTGGGTGCCAGAGAACAACCTGGAGTCTGCAGGAGAAGGCAGGAGCTAGGCTAGAGCCATTCTCTTAGCCCTGCTCATGGAGGGTTTTTATCCTTGATTCCTTAGTGAAGAGGAAATAGCCATTGACACTAGAACCCACCAAATGTCTTTAGGGCTCTTTGTACATGAGCACATAAATAGTGCTCATTAGTGGCTCAGTTCTAAAAAAAAAAAAAATTCCTCTTATCTTTTATGGTAAATTCAAGGACCTCTCTAGGTGTTGTAGTAGCAGGACACCTGGATTAAGCGGTTCCTCTCTCTCCACCTCAGAGGTGTGAATAACAACCAGCAAGAGTTGGGTATCTTCAATGTATTTGTAAATAATAGGTACTATTATTTTTACTTATTTTCCATTTTATGTAAATGACATCACATATAAATACTTATCTTGCATCTTTTTAGCTTATCGTTATACACTTTGGGTTTATCCATGCGTATGACATAGAACTAGTTCACTCATATTAGCTGCCGTGCAGTATGGCATTAATATAATGCCATTGTAAATAATGCACATTTTATTCCCCTATCTTACCTGGGGAGGTCAGGTACTTGTTTCCACTTTTTAAGCTATTGCCTGGAGTGCTGAAAAGAATGTTTTTTTGTTTGTATCTCCTTGGGCCCATGTATCTCTCAGGAACTTCTAGATACATAAAAGTGGAGCCATTGTTCATAGGCTACACATTAACTTTACCAGGCATTGCCAGATTGCTCTCTGCAGCAGTTATATAATTTTATACTCCCACTAGCAGCAGATGAAAGTTTTTATTTCTCTGTTCTCACCAACCTGTATTGTTGGTCATATCAGTGTTAAACATTTCCCCCCACTCTAATGGTTGTGAAATAACGTCAGTCTGTCTCCTCGACTGCTAGTGAAGTCGAGCACACTTTCGTGTGTCTCTTGACCATTAAATGTCCTCCTCTGCTAATTGCTTCTTCATGTCTTTGCCTTTTTGGTGTTTCATTATTTCTCTTCTTCTTGCTTATTTTTAGGAACTTAATATAGATTTTGGGTACCTATCTTTGGTTGGAAATGGAGGTTGCAGATAGCTTCTCTAAGTGCTTGCCTTTTTACCTTGTGATTGTTGTCAACCGTCATTGAGAGGTTTTTGAAGATTATGCAGTTCAATTTATCCCTTTTCCATGATTTTTTGCTTTTTGCCCTTCTAGGATATCACATGTATTTTCCTACATTTTGTCTAAATGTTTACAACTTTCCCTTGACATATCTGAAATTGACTTTTGTGCATGATGTGAGGTGTGAATATAATTTTTCCCCTTAAGAATATTGTTAGCAAATAGTCATTAGTCAGCCTTCCCTACTGATTGTAATGTCACCTCTGCCATAGTCCAAGTTCTATTTATATGGCAATGTTTCTGGGTTTTCCAGAAAATCTGTCCCATTGATCTGTTTATTCAGATACTGATACTAGAGTATTTTAATTACTATTAATTTATGATGAGGCTTGATACTTGTTAGGGTGAATCCTTTCTCTGTTTCAAAATTGTTTTGGCTATTCTTCTGCATGAACTTTATGATCTGCTTATCCAGGTCAGTGAAAAAAAACCTCCCCAGGGATTTTTAATAGAATTTATTAAATTTATAGTGTAAACCTAGGAGAACGCTTGCTGTTAAGCTCTTGTCTTCCCATACATGAACATGTCCTATCTCCATTTATTCAGGTTATCCTTTATGTCTCTCAATAAGCTTTTAGAGTTTTCTTCACAAAAGCTTTCACATCTTTTGTTATATTTACATCTAGGTACCATCTAGTTCTTTTATAGTGTTGCATTCTTTTGACTTCAGCCTCATTCTCGAGTGACAGTTTAACTGTGTATAGAATTCTAAGTTGACAGTTATTTTGTCTCAACATTCTGAATATAATTTCTCTTAGTGAACTAAGAATTGAAGGAAAACTCCTTAACCTGAAAAAAGAGCATCTACCAAAACCATAAACAAATATTATTCTTAATGGTGAAACGCTAAGAGCATCCCATTTAAAGTCAAGAACAAGACAAGGCAAAATATTCAAATGCAATTTCATCCTAATTACCTGGAACAGATGGTTAGAAAATGTAATTTTTAAAAACCTGCTACAGGGGCACCTGGGTGGCTCAGTTGGCTAAGTGTCTGACTCTTGGTTTTGGCTCAGGTCATCATGATTTCATGGTTCCTGAGATCAAGCTACAGCACAGAGCCTGCTTAGGATTCTCTCTCTCTCCCTCTCTCTCTGCCCCTCCCCTGCTCATTTTCTCCCCACTCCCCTCAAAATAAATAAATTGGCATTTCCTTTAAAAACCCACTACATACAGCTGGATTTATTTAAATTAAATTGGAGTCTCAGTGTCTTTACTGGCATATTTAGTCCATTTATTTATTGTGATTACATACTGTGATGGATTTATTCTTTTTTGTGTGCTTTCTGTTCACCATGTTGGTTTTTTTTTTCTCCTTTTCTGCTGTAGAACTGATCTTATTTTTTTTTCAAGTGATTCTATTGCTATTTTTTCCTGTTTACTTTTAAGTTTAGCAAGTGCACTGTTCTACAATGTTGTAGGTGGATCAGTAGCTCTTGCTTTCTTTGTAAACAAAATAAGGACGTTGGAATGCTTTATCTCTAATCCTTCATCTGTTCTCACATATTATTGTTTCAGTATTTTAGTTCCATCTTTTTTAATAACTTCTGTTAGTGCTTTTATTACTATTTCATCCATTCAATGCTTATTTAGATGTGACTACATACTTACCAATTTCTTTACTCTCTGTTGCTTTTTAAAAATCATCTTTACTGAAATATATAAGTTGACTCTTGAACAACATAGGGGTTAGGGACACCAACCCCCCACACACTCAAAAATTCACATATAATTTTTGACTGTCCAAAACTTCACTACGAACAGCCTACTGTTGACTAGAAGACTAGTCAGTAATATAAATAGTCAATTAACACATGTTGTGTATGTTATTTTATTTACTGTATTCTTAAAGTAAGCTAGAGAAAAGAAAATGTTAAGAAAATCCTAAGGAAGAGAAAATACACTTACAGTACTGTCCTTTACTTATATGAAAAAAATCTGTGTAGAAGTGGACTCACACAGTTCAAATCCAAGTTGTTCAAAGGTCAACATTCTATACAATTCACCCATTTAAAGTTTACAACCCAATGGTTTTTAGTGTATTCACAGAGTTGTGCACCTACCAGCAGAATCAACTTGAGAATATTTTCATGACCCCAAAAAGAGACCTCCTATCCATCAGGAGTCACTCCCCATTTTCCTCCCAGTCCTAGGCACCCACTAATCTGCTTTCTATATCCAGAGATTTGTCTATTCTAAACATTCATAGAAGTGACATTATTAAATACATGGTCTTTTGTGTCTGGCTTCTTTTGTTTACAATAATGTCTTTAAGGTTTATCCATGTTATACAATGCATTAGTGCTTCATTCCTTTTTATGGCTGAATAATATTGTTTGGATATATGACCTTTTATGTATCCATTCATCAATTGATGGACATTTGGGTTGTTTCCACTTTTTAGCTACTATAAATAATGCAGCTATGAATATGTGGACAAGTTTTTGTGTGGACACATACTTTAATTTCCCTTGGATGTATATCTAAAAGTGGAATTACTGGGCCAAATGGTAACCTTCAGTTTAGTCTCTTGACAAACTGCCAGGCTGTTCTCTAAAGAGGCTGTATTATTTTACATTCTCACCAGCAATGTATGAGAGTTCTAATTTCTCCATATCTTTACCAACACTTGTTACTATCAGTCTTTTTATTATAACCTTTCTTAGTTTGTATAAAATAGTATCTCATTGTTGTTTTGACTTGTATTTCCCTAATGACTAAAGATGGTAAGCATCTTTTCATGCATTTATTGGCTGTTTGTATATTTTTCTTTGGAATTCATACCCATTGCCCATTTTTAAATTAGGTTATTTGTCTTTCTATTGTTGAGTTGTAAGAGTTTTTGTATGCTCTAGATACAAACCACTTACCTGATATATGATTAACAAATATTTTTTCCCATTCTGTGGGGTTTTTTCATTGCCTTAATAGTGTTCTTTGAAGAACAGTAGTTTTTAATTTTGATGAAACCCAATTTACATATTTTTTCTTTTTTGCTTGTGCTTTTGGTGTCATATCTAAGAATGTTTTGCCTAATCCAATGCCATGAAAATATATCCCTATGTTTCTTCTAGGGATTTTATAGTTTTAGCTCTTACACTTGCATCTATGATTAATTTTGAGTTAATTTTTCATATAGAGTGAGGAAGAAGTATAACTTCATTCTTTTACATGTGGTTATCCAGTGCCATTTGTTGGAAAATATTATTCTTTCTTCATTGAATATTTTGGACCCTTGTTGAAAATCAATTGACCATAACTATAGGGTTCATTTTTGGACTATTTCATTGATCTATATGTCTATTCTTAATCCAGAATCACATTATATTCATTACTTTAAGTTTGTAATAAGTTTTGAAATCCAGTTTTCCAACTTTGTTCTTCTTGTTCAGAGTGCTATTCTGAGTCTCTTGTACTTAGATATGAATTTTAATATCATCTTAATTTCTGCACAAAAATTCAGGTGGGATTTTGATAGCATTGTATTGAATCTGTAGATGAATGCAGGAGTATTGCCATCTTGACAATAGTAACTCTTTCAATCCATGAACATGGGATGTCCTTCCATTTATTTAGGAATTCTTTAATTTCCTTTCAAAATGTCTTCAGTTTTCAGAGTACAGGTTTTGTACTTTTATGCTTTTTTATACTTTTATTAAATTTATTCCTAAGTATTTTATTCTTTTTGATACTAGTATAAATAGAATTGTTTTCTTAATTTTATTTTTGGATTGTTCACTGCTAATTTATTGCTTATTAAATCCCTTTTTTATGGGTTCATTTTTCCTATTCCCTGAAATATAACTTTATGTCGTTCTTTCATATAGATTCTGTGAGTGGAAAATTCTCTTAGTCCTTGTTTGAAAATATCTTTATTTTTGAGTCCCTAGGTGGCTCAATCAGTTAAGTGTCTAACTTCAGTTCATGTCATGGTCTCATGGTTCATGGGTTCAAGTCCCGCATCAGGTTCTGTGCTGATAGCTCAGATCCTGGAGCCTGCTTTGGATTTTGTGTCTCCCTCTCTCCGTGCCCCTCCCTGGCTCATATTCTGTCTCTCTTATCTCAAGATAGAATTCTAGGTCAGAAGTTCTTAAAATGTTTTCCTATTTTATTTTGACCTCAGTTTTTGCTGCTGAAATGTCAACTCTCTGTTTAATTGTTGTTCCTTTGTAGACATTGTGTCTTTTTTACCAGCTGTTTTTACATTTTCCTAAGGTTTATTTTTTTAATTTTTTAAAGTTTATTTATTTATTTGAGAGGGAGAGAGTAAGTGAGTGACCAGGGGAGGGGTAGAGAGAGAAGGAGAGAAAGAATCCTAAGCATGCTCTTGTGCTGTCAGCACAGATCTCTAAGGTTTATTTTTGATATTCCATAGTTTCACCAGATATACCTAAATAAGGTTTATTTTTTTTAATTTCCTTTATAGTTTACTTATTTTGAGACAGAGAGAGAGAACAAGTGGGGGGTGAGGGACAGAGAGAGAGAGAGAGAGAGAGAGAGAGAGAGAGAGAATCTCAAGCAGGCTCCATGCTGACAGCACAGAGCCCAATACAGGGCTCGAAATCACAAACTGAGATCATGACCTGAGCCGAAATCAAGAGCTGGACACCAACTGAGCCACCCCGACGCCCCAGGAAGGTTTATTTTATTTATTCTAGTCAATATTTGTTATGCTTTTTCAATCTGAGGATTTTTTTCTTATTATTTTTTATTCTCAGCTACTAGCATTTGAATATTGCCATTCTCTCTAGTCTCCTTCTAAAACTCCTGTAAATATTATACTTCTCCATTTTATTCTCTCATTGCCTTTATTTTTGTCATTAAAAAATCTCATTCTGAATTGTACTTTGAATATTCTAGTTCTTTCTTGTGATTTTTGACTCAATACAAAGTAGGGGAACTCACTCTCCTAAAAAAGAATATTAAATCTGAAAAGGAGAACTAAAATCCGGGGGGGGGGGGGAATCCATTAACGACACTATACCTTCTCCAGTTATACCTTTTAAATTTTTTTTTTTTCAACGTTTATTTATTTTTGGGACAGAGAGAGACAGAGCATGAACGGGGGAGGGGCAGAGAGAGAGGGAGACACAGAATCGGAAACAGGCTCCAGGCTCTGAGCCATCAGCCCAGAGCCCGACGCGGGGCTCGAACTCACGGACCGCGAGATCGTGACCTGGCTGAAGTCGGACGCTTAACCGACTGCGCCACCCAGGCGCCCCCAGTTATACCTTTTAAAAATAGAGTGGTCCTACAGTGGCTATAATTTTTTTTAACATAAATATTTGTTAATTATTAGATCTATGCTAGGAGAATATCTCTGAAAATGGTTGGGGGAAAAGACCACACGTTTTATACTTTTAGCTGTTGAACCTGAGAGATCGGTAGAATGCTAAAGAGCATACATACACTTTGGGGTCAGCTGGACTTGGGTTTCATTATTTTGCCATTAACCAGGTATGGGAGTTGGACAATTCATTTTAACCTCACTGAGTCTCTCTGAATCTTAATTTCATTATCTGTAAAATAAACCCATCAGCATCAACATGAGAAGCCAATGATAAGGTATGTACAAAATGCCTTGTGCAAAGTCCAGCTAATGGCAAGTTCTTCATAAAGGGTTATTATTATTTCTTGCATGAGAATCTTAATCAGAACTGGTGCCATTATGTGGGTTATCCCCATTTAGTATTTGAGATCATCTCATTAGTCATGTCCCATCATAACTCCTTTGCTATAACTCTGATCTCCCTAAAATACACAGATTAATAATTAATCTAGGTGAGGGGTAGAATAATTGCTTGTGGGAATGTCTGTGGTTAAGTGATATTTCACGCACTTTTCTCCTGCAGCAGTCCCCTTGGATAGCTATTGAAGGCCCAGGATAAAACATTGTGGGTCCTTTCTTGCAGCAGATGGTGTCATGCAAAGCCTATCTGGGAGGCACACCCTATAAGCAAGACCTCTAGGACTCCTAAAAGATAAACGCTTAGAAAATTGATTCCATCAAAATGGAACTGCTATAAACACGCTTTCTTTGTAATTTTTCAAACTAATGTATTTAATTCTGTCTGGCAGCGTCCTCTAAATTGAATTCACATTAGATAGATGAATACATTGGAAGAATATAATATATTGATGCAGGAATCACTCTGCCTTTGGCGGGGGCCCTCAGTATCTCCAAAAGCTGAGGCTGCTTTCTGCTCAGGGTGTGACGGCAGATATTGCCTTTACTAGGCTGCTCTCATGAATTCTTTCTCTAGTGATAATTATGACAGGAAATGGGATTTTTCCTGTTAGCACATTTTAGTGACTAACATCCCTATATGTGTAGTGTATTCAGGTCTTTTTATGGATGGGATTCTTGATTGTACAGCCACCAGAACATAGAATAAATCCCATTTTTATTAAACAAGATCAATTAGCCTATTATCTGCAACCCACTATTGCACATATCATTGCTACCTGGAACCCAGAGAATGCTTGACCTTTTGCCATTGGCAAAAGGGTGATCCCATTGTTCATATTACTAAGCTATTTAAAGTGGGGAAATTTTAAATAATTTAGTGATATTAGTAATCATAAGAGTTAATACTTATCGTATGGTCTCTATGTATCTGATATTATGCTAGGCATATTAATAAGCTAAGCATATTAATATGTATTTGTATGTATATAATATATATTAAATTTAGTCTTCATAGTCACTCTGTGAGGGAGGTACTATTATTAGCCCATTTTGCAGATGAGGAAAACGAAGCACTCAAGTCAAGTGCTTTGATTAAGTGCTCAAGGTTGCACCACTAAGCCGTGGTGAAGCTGGATCCACCAGGAAATTTGCCTTACCTTTTCCATGTGGATGTGGGGAGACTCAACAGTGCAGAGGCTGGCCTCTCCATGTTCAGTGATTCCTGCAGCCACCTCCATGCTTCTACCTATTAGTCTAGTGTGTAAGACCTCTAGATATATTGTTCCAAAAGCTGAAATTCAGAAATTTTAGCTCTGCTTAATTTCAATTTTGTACTTACCTTATACTTAACTCCACTGGCACTTAGGCAATAGTTCTTCTCCCTCCATCCTTCCTTCCTACCTTCTTGCCCTTCCTTTCCCTTCCCTTCCTCTCTCCCTCCTTCCTTCCTTTTCCTTTCTTCATGTTTGCTGAGTGCTTATGGATAAAAGAGAAGAAAGAGGAGGAGGAGAAGGAGGAAAAAACTTATCATTTGGGAAGCTTGCATTGTAGGTTAGGAGACAGGCTGCATGAATGTGAAACAACTAGGGAATGACATGTCAGTGTTTGGTCACAAGCTGATCATGAGTCAGGTAGCTCGGGCAGGACCATTTCAACGTCTCCAGCCTCTTCTTCATGCAAATTTGGCCTCTAGCCTCATCCCTCTTTGGTGGTGTTAATGCACCATGTCCACGCTCTGTAACCTTCCCAGCCCCATTGCCTTGACTCGCCAGAATCCTCCTTCCTTTTCTTGGACCTCATAGGGTCTTCTTGATAGAGAAGAGGCCAAAGTATCCTGACCAAGCTGGTATCATAAATTTCAAACCACTTGAAGTGAAATGGAATTCTACCTCCTAAGCTGACAGGAGATACAATAAGAACATGAAACTGGGGGTCACCTGGATGGCTCAGTCAGTTAAGCATATGACTTGATTTTGGCTCAAGGTCATGATCTTATGGCCATGAGATTGAGCCCCATGTTGGGTTCAGTGCAGAGTGCAGAGCCTGGTTAGGATTCTCTCTCTCTGCTCCTGCCCCTCTTGTGCTCTTTCTCTCTCTCTCTCAAAATAAATAAATAAATAAATAAATAAATAAGCTGAAAAAAGATTTTAAAAAATAAAGAACATTAAATTGGTTTTAGCCAGGGCACCTGGGTGGCTCAGTTGGTTAAGCGTCCGACTTCGGCTCAGGTCATGATCTCACAGTCCGTGAGTTCGAGCCCCGCGTTGGGCTCTGTGCTGACAGCTCAGAACCTGTAGCCCGTTTCAGATTCTGTGTCTCCCTCTCTCTCTGCCCCTTCCCTGTTCATACTCTGTCTCTCTTTGTCTCAAAAATAAATAAAAACGTTAAAAAAATAAAATAAAATAAAATAAAATAAAACAAAATAAATTGGTTTTAGCACACAGACTAATTTGCATATATCTTTAGAAGGATCTGGAAACATTGGGCCATAAGGCAGCATTTCAAAAAGACCTCTTTATTTTTTTTTAAAAAAATGTTTAAATGTTTATTTATTTTTGAGACACACACACACACACACACACACACACACAGAGCACAGTGGGGGAGGGGCAGTGAGAGAGGGAGACACAGAATCTGAAGCAGGCTTCAGGCTCTGAGCTGTAAGCACAGAGCCCAATGCGGGGCTCAAACTTGTGAACCGCAAGATCATGACCTGAGCTGAAGTCAGATGCTTAACTGACTGCCCCACCCAGGCGCCCTCAAAAATACCTCTTTAAATTTTGATACGCTGATTATAAAATAAGGAGATTTCTGGTCTCATCCTCTGTTCTAGTTTGTATTTCGTCAGCTGGGGCCGCCATAACAAAACTCCATAGACTGTGTGTCTTAACAGAAATTTACTTTTTTGTTTCAGAGAGGGAAGCGAACCATAAGAGCCTCTTAAATACAGAGAACAAACTGAGTGTTGATGGGGGAGAAGGAGGAAGATGGGTGATGGGCATTGAGGAGGGCACTTGTTGGGATGAGCGCTGGGTGTTGTATGTAAGCAGTGAATTATGGAAATCTACCCCCAAAGCCAAGAACACACTGTTTACACTGTATGTTAGCTAACTTGACAGTAAATTATATTAAAAGAAATTTGTTTCTCACAGTTCCAGAGGCTGGAAGTCTGAGATCGAGACGCCAGCATGGTTCTGGTGACAGCCCTCTCCTGGTTTGTAGACAGCCACCTTCCTGCTGTGTCCTCACAGAGCACAGAGAGAAAACTCTGGTGTCTTTCCTTCTTTACATAAGGGCAGTAATGACATCATGGGGCTCCACTCTCGTGACTTCATCTAAAACTTAACACCTCCCCAAAGCCCCACCTCCCAATACCATCATATCAGGGGTTAGGGCTTCAACATACGTGTTTGAGAGACACAACCAACCAGACCATAACATAGGAGGAGGTACTTTTCACTCTTAGAAGTGAGAGCAGCCTTCTGGCTTCTCCTCCTCACCTCCCCAAACCTGCCAACCACTTCCCCACTGTCAGGGCCTCCATGCTTTCTCACGTGGTTTACTATCATGTGAGACACTTACCTAGAAGATCAGAATAACTGATCTTCCCAAAGTGGCCCCCGTCTGCTACTAGTTCACAGAGCAAAGAAGTTATCTTATGTAAATATTTTATTCCATAAAACTTCCGAAGAACCTAACTCAGATATTTTTCCTCAAAATTATTTTTTGTAATACATGCACAAAGTCAAAGAGTACAAAAGAGCATAATGTTCATTTGTAAAACCTCATCCAATGTATCTCAATGAAGGTGACTTAAACTGGAAAAAAAAAAAAAACCCTGGTTATGATATTAAAGCAAGTTCCTCTCACAGTCCTGTCACCCAGACACCCTATGCCTCCCTGGAGGCCACAGCTACATATTTGGGGGTGGGGGGTGGAGGGTGGGTAGGGACTGGGGAATAGCCTTTCAGAGATATTCCCTGCACACATTTAGAATCTTTTGTAACAACAAAATATACATGGCAGTATTTTGTATGCTCTTCTCCTCGCTTTTGTCTTTTTAATAATGAATTCTTGATATGATTCCCTGTCATACAGTCAGTACTGCCTCATTCTTTTGACAAAGACATTGTTTTCCCCTCTATAGATATAACACAGCATCCATACCCATTATTATTTTTTTAAGTAAGAATACAAGCCTAGCACAGAGCCCAATGAGAGGCTTGAACACATGACCCTGAGATCAAGACCTGAGCTGAGATCAAGAGTCAGACACTTAACCGACTGAGCCACCCAGGCACCCCCCATACCAGTTTGTTTTAAAGAACTTTTAGGTTGTTTGCAATCTTTCCTTATTTCAAACAATGCCCATATATATAAGCATATCTATAGACTACATTACTTTAAGTAGAATTATTGGATCCATGGTATGTATACTTCAAGAGCTGCAAAATAGTTGAAATATACGAGAAGATGTAAAGATAAATGTGATTAATCTACCCAGCATTATTTCATCTCAACAAGGAACATGTGGCCTCAGTGAAGTCCAAAGTAGATTATTTTTTTCTAAATCATCACCTGTGTGTTCCTCAATATAATTCTTTGGTGTGCTTGGCCCTACTCAGTGGAAGTATCTAGGCCTGGCCTGACAATGTGTAAGGCTGCAAAGAGACCTGAATTAGCTAAAAAGTGACTTGGGCCACATAGAGTCCACCCCCAGAATCCAGCCATATCAGTAAGTGACTTTATGGGAATTAGTTTTATTCCTTATAAAATGAATGAGTTTTCAATTTTATTCTTATCTTTTAAATTGATTGTGGTTGAATCTCTTTGTAAAGGGGTGTGTGTGTGTGTGTGTGTGTGTGTGTAATTTCCATTATACTTGATGGCAGAACTCATTTCTTCTACAAAGATTTTGATAATACTTTTCTGAATAGGAAAATAGGAAAATAGGGGTTCTGTCTGTCCCCATCTCTCCTTCTACTATGTTCACTTTACTGGCAGGTTGAATGGATAGGGTTAAGGTTTTCCAGTTTCCTTTTGAATGATGATTGCTGTATTAAACACAGCCTGCTAACTTTCAGCCTATTATTTGTGTAGATGGCACTCTAGCGCTTTTAAATTTACTTAATTAAAATTCTAGAATGATATGATTCCAGTGGGTTACATTAGTCTCTCTCTTACCTTCTTCAATCAGTTTTCTCTTACAGCCTTTTTCTGTGCAAGTATTCTTATTGAAGATGATGATAGCCTAGCAGACTGGTTAACTCATAATTCATTACTTTCAAAAAAAACACTAAAATAATTAAAAGTGTTCGTTGTTGAGTACAGTGAAGTTGAACTCAGCTTGATATTTATGCAGTGTCTTACTGCTCCAAGGAGGTAGCTAACTTATCCTTAAAATGAAAAGAGAAAGGCTGTAGTTTCCAGAGATTTCCTATCTATCTTTTATTTCTTTTCCTTTTTTTTTCTTTTTTTGAGCTAAAATTATTCTATCCATTCATTACCAGGTTTGATTGTATTATCTGCTTGCAGTTCAACAGGAGGGAACAAAGGATGTGCATGATCCTCTCCTTTTATACCCAGGATATAGTAAGATTAACACAACACAGTTCATTGTCCAGGCATGCAAGTATCGCCATGCACAGACAGACCTCTTGTGCCTTTATGTTTTTCCCTCCCTTAGTGACAGAGAACCCATTGGACTCTAGCAGCAGCTGAGCCGTGACAGCCATTGGCCCCAAAGCTCTACCTCCTGCATTTCAGTAGCTAGAGGCCAGCTGGGGAGGTGGCCAATGCCTCCCTTGTATCCAGGAGAACATGGCACAGTTAGCTATTTACGCCCAAATGGGGTGATATAAGCAAACAGAGCTGAAGGGGCTAGGAGAAAGGGTAAGGGAAAGGAGACATTTTATCAGGCTGCATGATTTACAGAGAGCTGTGCTGAGGCTAAGCAGAGACTAAGGCACCCCACCACCTGTGCACTGAGTCAAACTCCTAGCCCTACATGCTGCCTCCGTCTAGCGTCCAGAAAGGAGGGATGGCTGTACAAAATAATCCAATGCTAAATTATGTGGGGAGTGTTTAATTCTTACATGATTTTTTGTCAACTGGAAGAGCGGGTCTCTAAGATAAAAACACGCAAACCCACTCTGGTCTGCAAATTGCTGTGGTTTCACAGGAAAATAGGGCTGACTTTCACTCTGATAAGAGAAAAGCATTTGCTCCTGCTTCTGGAAGTCCGTGGTCCCAATAACTTTGTGTGAAACTTGCAAAAAGGGTTCTCCGCTTGGCTGTTGTTTTGCAGCACGAGCAAATGTTCAGGCTCAGGAAATGATGCTAAAGACATTTTGAAAAATTTAAGATGGGCTTGACACGGCGTTGGCACAGGATATGTGACGGGAAGCAGCGTGTGAGTGGAGATAACGGTCCCCTGGGGCCAGGCAGGGAGCTGGTTTCACACCCAGCCCGAGTCCCCACAACAGGAGCCTCATTGGACTGTGGGGTGAGAACGGAAATCTGGCCATGCCCCTGGGGGGCTGAGGCAGGGGACAGGCCACGAGGAAGGAGGCTGAGGCCCCCGAAAGGAGGCTGAGGCCCCTGAGAGCACCTTACCAATAAGGACTCGATCTTCCACCGGTACACACATCACACTTTGAAAAGTTGTGCCGGGTTTGGTTGGTTGGGGCTCTGCTAACACCTACTTTGCCAAATCACCTGCTGTAGACAAAGCTGGCTTGGGAACAAAAAGAGATGGGAATGCAGTGTTTGTCCTTAGGGTCCCTCTGGGAGAGGCTGCACAATGCCACTTACACAGGTGCTCAAAAAGAATTAGGTGGAGAGGACACACTGGTTACTGTTAATCACCGGGTAGTTTAATAGCGGCAAGATGTCTGTTTCTGGGGAAACCTGCCCCACTGTGCTGGAACCTGCCACCCATCTGCTTAGGAGGGTAGCTCTTCTTCCAGATGGCCATGGCCTTTTGTCAGAGAAGGGCTTTCCTTCAAGGTCTGGTGCTCCAGGTTGTGATGCAGATTAGGAATCCAGTTTTACTTGCCACTCTTAAAACATAAACATGCTTGGTACAAGAATGGGAGCTTTGCAACCCTGAGAGGGTTGAGTGTATTTGCGTACATATGACAAGACCCCGTCTTAGGTAATTAGCAAGTGCTCCTGGCTCTCCACATTATTCCATGCTTCCTCCTCCAGCACTGTTCCCACATCTCTATTCTTTTTTTTTTTTTTTAATTTTTAGTGTTTTACTTATTTTTGAGAAAGAGAGAGAAAGAGAGTGGGGGAGGGGCAGAGAGAGGGAGACACAGAATCTGAAGCAGGCTCCAGGCTCCGAGCTGTCAGCACAGAGCCCAATGTGGAGCTCGAACCCACAGACCGTGAGATCATGACCTGAGCCGAAGTTGGACACTTAACCAACTAAGCCACCCAGGCGTGCCCTCACCCCCAACATCTCTATTCTTAAAGATGAGCTACTATTCATTTGGTAACTTTTGATGCAGAGAGGAGATGGGAAAACTTGATGATGATATGAATTTAGAGCAATTATTATGTTTTGTTTCTCCAGCACTATTCTTTCTTTAAGAGTAAGAAGGGAGGCATTAGTATCTATTTGCCATTTTGTTTCCCTTAATGTTGTTATTGCTTCTGTAATTTTAACAAGTGTGGGAAGGCAGAACTATCCAAGGACCCTTCTAGCCAACAAATTCTGCATGAATTCTTCAGCGGTCACTAAATTTAAATGATACAAAAGAACCAGTTTAGGATACTCAGAACTCTGTCTGAAGTGACAGAGATAGCAAGGAGTACACAATATTGCAAAATCAACAGACAGTATCTCATCTCTGTCAAGCATGCCCAGGCACAGGAAGATAAAAATCTTTATCTCTAGATCGACACAATTCCTGCTTCAAGGTGCTCAAAATCTAGTGAAGGAAACAGACACATATACAAATGACTGTAAGACAAGGCATGTACATGACAAAAGTGAAGCATAAACTAAATGCAATAAGAGTTCTAAAGACGCAATGATTCATTCCAGGACTGAGGCCTCTGAGTTGGACCTTAGAGATAAAGAGGGTTTCAACAGGCAGAAAGGAAGATTTCTCATATGAAAATCTGCAGCCTTAAAAAAAAGGGTACTCTAAGTCTATATCAACACGTAGAGCACACTCTCTGATATAGACGACATATCAAAGGAGATTACTCAGCAATGTGTGTAGAATTCTTACTTTTAGAGTTAAAATACACACACACACACACACACACACACACACACACACACACACAATAGTGGAGCTTTTAAGCTCCAGAGGCAGACTGTGTTAAAAAAGTAAGCTCAGTACTTTCAATGAATTGTGTTATTATTGAAGATATTTACTGTCTCTCCCTGGGGGAAGGTTATTCCTTTCTGTTCATTGATAACAGGCTGGTCATGTGACCTGCTTAGGCTAATGAAATCAGAAGGGAGGTGACGTATGCCCCTTGTGAGTAGGCACTTTAAGAGCCATCATTTGTTTCAATTCTGTTCTCTTTTCTTTGTATTCTGGCGATTGGCTGAGTTCCCAATAGCAGGTGTCTTTTGGGCATCACACTGTGTCCTGGAATGAAGACAACACGGAACAGAGCCGTGATTGACCCGGTTCATGAGCATAAGCAAGAAACACACCTTTGTTAATGTCAGCCACTGAGATATTGAAGATGCTGTTACCATGGTATAACAGTCTATATTGACTGCTAGATACCTTACAACCTATGGGATCTTATTTGACCTTCTTTTTTTTTTTTTTTTTTTTAAATTTTTTTTCAATGTTTATTTATTTTTGGGACAGAGAGAGACAGAGCATGAACAGGGGAGGGGCACAGAGAGAGGGAGACACAGAATCGGAAACAGGCTCCAGGCTCTGAGCGGTCAGCACAGAGCCCGACGCGGGGCTTGAACTCACGGACCGTGAGATCATGACCTGAGCCAAAGTCGGATGCTTAACCGACCCAGCCACCCAGGCACCCCAAAATGAGTTAATTTTAAAGCACGTGGTATGGCGTCTAGTCCATAAGAAGAATTCAGTAAGTGTTAGTTATCTTTAAGTATGCAGAGAAATCTGTCTGAAGAAATACACTCCAACTCCTTAACGACAGTTTTTTCATGAATGTGAGATTATGTGTGACTTATAGTTTCTATTTCATTTATTTCTTTAATCAAATTGTTTATAATGAACATACTCTATTTTTTGAACATATGCTATCTTAATCATAAAAATGGATATTTCCACTTTGGAGGAATGAGCAGTAGCATCTTGTACACAGTAGCATCTCTATCACAATGCTTATTCATCAAACTTGGCTCCTTGAAGGAAGGGGCTATGTGCATTGCCTGTGGTACTAGGGTCTGGCCTACTGCATGGCACAGGATAGGTACTCACCTGTTTACACAAGTGTAGCTGATCAGTTTCTCATCTGGATACCAGAGCGAATGGCAAGCAATGAGGCACTATTTCTAAGAAGTCTGAAGACAGTACTACATGGAGTACAAATTCAGAATATGGGCATTCTGAGTTTTTCATTGATACGTTGAATGGTCATTGAAGATATGAGTTTGGAGATCAGAGATATAGATGTGAGGGTCACTCAAATAGAGGTGATGAGTCGAACATGTGGGTGTAGGAGAAGAAGCATAGCATGGGCTTTGGGCTTCACTCTAGTCCCCCGGCCCCCAATTGTCCTAGAAAGACCAAGTCCAAACATTTGTCAACATTTATTCCAAAATTATTTATTGAGCACCTACTAGGGGCCAGGTACTCGTGGTACAGGAGTAAATAAGAACATAAATTATCTCTACCCTCAAGCAGTTTATGTTTGATGGTAGGAGGCAGACATTAACCGATATCAAAATAAGTAAAATATGGGTCTATCCTATAGTGATAAAGACAAAAACAAAACATGAAAAGGGAATGGGATCACTGGGTTGGGGGTGCTGCAATTTTCAACAGAGTAGGCCTTGTTGAAGACATGACATGTGAGCATAAGACCTTAAAGAGGGGCAAGGTATCTGTGACTGCTGGGGGAACAGTTCAGATAGAGGGAACAGAAAAGGCAGAGGCCTTGAGGGGGAAACATGCTTGTATTTAGAGGAACAGCAAGGAGGTCAGTGGCTGGAGCAGAATGAGTAAGGAGGTCAGTGGTAGAAAAGTTCAGAGAGGAAATGAGATGTGGAAGAGGGATGCTGGACAGATCACATATGGCCTCACTAGCAGATATGGAAGGAATTTTGACTTTTATTCTAAGTGCTACGGGAAGCTCCTGAAATTTGATTAGAGAGGTAATGTAATCTGACTTGTGTTTGAAACTGACCAGTGTAGTTACCATATTGAAAACAGATGGATAAAAAGCAAGTGTAGGAGCTGGGCGAACATAAAGGAAGTTGTTGCAGAATTAGGTGAAGTATGGCTTGAGCTGACAGGTGGCAAAAATGATGAGAAGAGATTGGATCCTGGACATATTTTGCAAGTGCAGCC
This sequence comes from Lynx canadensis, assembly GCF_007474595.2. NCBI lineage: Eukaryota > Metazoa > Chordata > Mammalia > Carnivora > Felidae > Lynx > Lynx canadensis. Next base: position 98,756,053 of record NC_044307.1, read on the forward strand.
AACATGATATACTCATGGACTTCATGTGGCCTATGGGAGAAAGCGAGGCATCAGGGATAACTCTATGGTGTTTGGCCTTAGCAGCAGGAACAATGGAGTTGCTGAGATGGCAGAACTTTAAGAGGAGCTAGTTTGGGGTCAGAAGTTAGGAGTTCTGTTTTAGGCAGGATGACTTGGAGATGCCCTGAGACATCCAAGCAGAGATATGAAGTGGGCTGTTGGAAATGTGAGCCTAGAGCTCAAGGGAGTGATCCAGGCTGCATGCATACATTTAAGAGTTCCCTGCAGGTGAGTAGTATTGAAGTTGTGAACATGGAGAAGATCACCTGGGGAATATGTGAATCAAGAAAGGGAGTCTGGGCTCTGAGCTCTGGAGCTCCCAACACTGACAGCAGGGGACAGAAAGATCAATCAGCAAGGGAGAGGAAGGGAGTAGGCAGAGAGTGAGAGGAGAACCAGAGGTGAGCAGTGTCCCCCAGATAAGTGAAGAAAGTGTTTCAAAAAGGAGGACCTGCTACCACAGGGTCAAGTGAGCTGAAGACAGAGAATTGTCCACTGGCTTAGCCAGAGGGAAGTCACCGATGACCAGACAAGAGCAATGTAGGGAAATGGGGTGAGTGGGTAGAGAAGCCTGACTCTGAAGGAGGCTCAAAAGAGAATTGGAGGAGAAGAATCACAAAAGAGAGAGGAGACCAAGAAAGTATTTCCTTCCTTTTCTTTTTTCTTTTTTCTTTTCTTTTCTTTTCTTTTCTTTTCTTTTCCTTTCCTTTCCTTTCCTTTCCTTTCCTTTCCTTTCCTTTCCTTTCCTTTCCTTTCCTTTCCTCTTTCTTTCTTTCTTTCTTTCTTTCTTTCTTTCTTTCTTGACAGGAGAAATCATAGTGGTTTGTATACTGATGGAAAGAATCCGTTGAAGAGAGACAAAGTGGTGATGCAGGAGAGCTAACGGGGATGTTAGTGTTATGGACATGGATGGATGGAAAGAAGTCGGATCTATTGCAGAGAACGAGGCTGCTTTTACATGAGGTCTCCATCCAGAGCTGGGAAAACAAAATGAGGAGCAGCACATGTGGACATAGGTGCAAGTAAGTTGGCAGAAGCAGTGGCATTCTCTACCGATTGTTTCTTTTTTCCTCTGGGAAGTCAGAAGCAAGATCACCAGCTGAAAGGTAGAATGGAGGAAGGGGTGTTGGGGGTTTGAGAGGGGAGGAATACATGGGGACTAGGGAAAGAGACAAAGTGTCAGGCCAGCCCTCACGTACCCTGAGTCCAGTGGCTGTGAATTTATTTATTTATTTATTTTTTTAATATATGAAATTTATTGTCAAATTGGTTTCCATACAACACCCAGTGCTCATCCCAAAAGGTGCCCTCCTCAATACCCATCACCCACCCCCCCTCCCTCCCACCCCCCATCAACCCTCAGTTTGTTCTCAGTTTTTAAGAGTCTCTTATGCTTTGGCTCTCTCCCACTCTAACCTCTTTTTTTTTTTTTTTCTTTTTTTTTTTCCTTCCCCTCCCCCATGGGTTTCTGTTAAGTTTCTCAGGATCCACATAAGAGTGAAACCATATGGTATCTGTCTTTCTCTGTATGGCTTATTTCACTTAGCATCACACTCTCCAGTTCCATCCACGTTGCTACAAAAGGCCATATTTCATTTTTTCTCATTGCCACGTAGTATTCCATTGTGTATATAAACCACAATTTCTTTATCCATTCATCAGTTGATGGACATTTAGGCTCTTTCCATAATTTGGCTATTGTTGAGAGTGCTGCTATCAACATTGGGGTACAAGTGCCCCTATGCATCAGTACTCCTGTATCCCTTGGATAAATTCCTAGCAGTGCTATTGCTGGATCATAGGGTAGGTCTATTTTTAATTTTCTGAGGAACCTCCACACTGCTTTCCAGAGCGGCTGCACCAATTTGCATTCCCACCAACAGTGCAAGAGGGTTCCCGTTTCTCCACATCCTCTCCAGCATCTATAGTCTCCTGATTTGTTCATTTCAGTGGCCGTGAATTTAAATGATCATCAGGATTGTAAATTAATCTCCACAGTGGGTGTGCAGGTACAGCCTGGGTGGGGATGTGGATTTAAAGAACTCAGAAGCTGGACAAATAACCTGAGAGAGAGAGAGAAGAGAGTAGGATAAAGGGCAGATGTGGATGGTTTGGGAGCTGGGGAGGAATTGGAGGGGGGCATTTATGATTTTGAGAAAGGAAGGAAGGGTGTATTAGTTATTTTCTGCAATGTAACAAATTACCACACAGGTAGCAACTTAAAACAATGCACATTTATTATCCCATTGTTTCCTTGGGTAGGAATCTGGGCGTGGTCCTCTATTTCAGGGTCTCTCACAAGACTGCAGTGAGGTGTCAGGCAGGCCTGGGGTCTCACTGAGGCTTGAATGGGGAAGGGTACACCTCCCAGCTCCCTGGCTGTTGGCAAGATCTGGTTCCTTGTGGGCTATGAGACTGAGGGCCTCCCTTCCCTGCTAGCTGTCAGCTGGAGACTTCCCTTACTTCCTTGTCATGTGGGTCTCTCCATATAGTGGATTACTTCCTGTAAAGGAGAGTCAATAGAGTCAGCAAGCAAGAAGGAAGTTACAGCGTTAAGTAACGTGATCATAGAAGTAACATCACCTTTGCCATATTCTACTGTTGGAAACAAGTCAGGGGTCCCACCCACACCCAAAGGGAAGGCAATTTCACAAAGGTCTGAATACCAGGAGGAAGGGATTATTGGGACCCATTATAGGGTCTGTCTGTGACAAGCAAAAATGAAGAAATGTATTTTTGAATACAAAGAAGGGAAAGTGAGGAAGCTAAAACAAAGTAGAGGGCCTTTCTCCCAGTGAAGAAAGATGAGGTCACCCCTTGAGAGGGAAAGTGTCAAAATGGAAAAGAATGGGGAAAAATGTATGTGACAAGGAAAGGGCGAGGTGAGTAGGTGTCTCCTGAAAGGCACCACAGGGCCAGCCAGGTGAGGAAGTGTGGATTTGCTGAGGCACCTGGGTGGTTCAGTCAGTTAAGCATCTGACTCTTGATTTCAGCTCAGGTCATGATATCATGGGTTTGTGGAATCGAACCCCACCTCGAGTTCTGTGCTGGCAGCGTGGAGCCTGCTTGGGATTCTCTCTCTCCCCCCCCTTCTCTCTCTCTCTCTCTCTCTCTCTCTCTCTCTCTCTCGATATAAAAATAAACATTAAAAAAAGAAGAAGAAAGTGCGGATTTGCTTTAGGGCCAATTGGCGGTTAAGTTATTTGCTTTAGCAATAGATGGTGCCCTATTTTCAGAAAACTAATGGATGGAAGGATTGACCCAGGGTTGGGTGTGTCAAAAGGTCAGAGTCAAAAGTCTCTATGGTGTTGCTAAGAAAGAAACTCAAGTGACTCAGAGTCATTTTTTTGCTTCCTACTTCCACATTTCTACTTCACCAACTATTCCAAAGTAAGTCTGGGGGTTCCTGGGATGGCCTGGCTCTGGGAAGGCCAGCAGTCCGCCATGATGCAGGATCAGGTTGCTGTGGGGCTTCCAGGCAGCCTCTCTGGGGACACTGCCACACAGAAGCGGAGTCAGGATCTCTCTTAGAGGCCCTGAAGTCCCCTCCCTACCTCTAAGAACCTCCTGGTGCTTCCAGTGGCTCTCACCAACCCTTCCTCAAGTACCAAGACCTCTCTCACCTTGACCTCTTCCTCAGCCTTTACCTCAGCCAATGTGTCAAGCTCCTTTGGGTTGTTGGCCCCATTCCAGACACAGTTTAAAGTGAGTTATTGACAGTTCACTGACCTTGAGTTCACAACCGGTCAAGGACATTAAAATCCGGAAGTTAAGTAGAAGACACTGTGATTAGTTTGGCAAATAATTTCTTTCTCAGTTTCCTGGATTAACTTTGAGCAAGGATGGTAGCAGAAATAATAATCCTGTGTGGGATGACTTCAGGAGGCGTACGTAAGCCCTGGCTACATGTAATTCTGATGGTTGAGAAGTGTTTCATTTAAAACTTAGAGTCAATGTAGAAGTTTTCTTCAGAAAATTCTTAGGGAATGGATAATTATCTCCTACATGAAGAGAGCTACTCTGGGTCTCATCCATCTTGGTACCCTTAGCACCCAGCCCACCCTAAGCCCTAATTACTCCTTCAAGGAGCATTTGCTGAACTGATGAGATGATCTAAGGGTAGACACTGGCAAATATGAGTTATCCGTGAATGATGTCGAATAAGTGAAAATCCTGGTGCTTCTCATACTGAATATTAATATGTGGTGATTTGCTGCTCTGTGGATTCCTTTACTGTCTTCCTGCTTTAAAAAGATACCACTTTTTTTAAAGACACAGGGTTAGGCTTTATTTTTAAGAGAAATCTTTGGGTTGAAAAAAAATTTTTTTAGATGGGGTGCATGCACACAAATGAGCAGGGGAGGGGCAGAGGAAGAGAGAGAGAGGATCTTGAGCAGGTTCCACACTCAGTGCGGCACCTTTTGCGGGGCTCAATCCCAGGACCCTGGGATCATGACCTGAGCCAAAATCAAGATTTGGATGCTCAACTGACTGAGCCACCCAGGTGCCCCTGGGATGAGTTATTTTTTAAGTTTAATTATTTATTTATTTTGAGAGAGAGAGAGAGAGAGAGAGAGAGCGAGCAGGGAGGGGCAGAGAGAGAGGGAGCGAGAATCTCAAGCAGGTTCTACACTGTCAGCACAAAGCCTGAGGAGAGGGGCTCAAACTCAAGAACTGTGAGATCATGACCTAAGCCGAAATCAAGAGTCGGACGCTTCTTGGACTGCGTCACCCAGGCACCCTTGAAATGTTTTAAAGGCACGCAGATGTAGAGACGAAAATAGTAATGACCCATATTCTTAATGCAGAATTAAGTACTATTAACATCTGGACGTATTTGCTTCCTGCCTTTTCGTTCAGTACTCTGTTTTTACAAGCTACAGGAGTGCTGTGATGCCGGAAAAATACAAAGTGTGTCAGTGTGTGTGCACACCTGTGTGCACAGTGTGAACTCACAAATTCGTGCTCACACATTTGTGGCTTTTGCTTGTAATTCCCCAGAGTTTCTGAATTGGAATATGCTATGTTACAAACTGCTGTGGCAACAATGGAGTAATGAAGCCAGGACTTCACATGTCAATGGAAGGAATGTACTATCCAAATGATACATTTTTAAAACATGAAAACTGTAAATAATCCATACACACAGGAAAAAAGTTTAACACGACCCTTCTGGCCTTCAGTCTTTTCAGTTTTTCTCTCCAGAGGCAACCAGCATTGCCAGGCCCTTGTGAATGTTCCCAGAGATATTATTTGCAGATACAAACATATATTTCCTATCTCCCTACACAGCTGGTACCATGCTATGTAGTGTTTTGTGCATAAGCATAGGGGTTTTAAAATTTTGGCAAGTGCTTCTTAATGGTGAACTTTTTTTTTTTAAGCTTCTTGATTTATTTTGGGGAGAGAGAGCAAAGGCAGGGGAGGGGCAGAGAGAGGGAAACACAGAATCTGAAGTAGGTACCAGGCACTGAGCTGTCAGCACGGAGCCTGATGTGGGGCTCGAACCCACGAACTGTGGGATCATGACTTGGGCCGAAGTCAGATGCTTAACACACTGAGCCACCCAGGTTGCCCCAACGGTAAGCCTTTTTTTTTTTTTTTTTTTTAAATCCAGTTTATTGAGGTATAATTGACTGACATACAAAAAGTAAGTTTTTTGGTTGTGAACATTTGTAGTCACAGCTTTCCTTCTTCCTCGGTCTTAACTTGGGTGGTCAGAGAAGGTACTCCACTGGCTGGACAGGCCCCTAAAATCACAAATTCCCATGTCAGCACTAGACAGTCCACTTTTACTCTCTCTGATGGAACTTATTCACTTAAAAGCCCACAAGGAAACCCGTCATATTTTTGGTAGCTAAACCCAAATCCTGCAGAACACAATAAAGCCAAACAGAGAGAAATTTGGGGCTCAGCCTAAAATACAGCTGGGCAAGCCCACACTTAGCTGCTGGAATAACAACCAGCTGGGAGGGCTAAATTTAGCTTGGAGCCTTAAATATGGTCAGCTCTAGAATGTCCGTAGCCTCAACACGGAGAACTCTTCCCCCTCTTTAGAGCTGGTAGTCAGAAAGGAGCCATGTTTGTCCAAAACGCTGATTTGTGAAAACGACCTAGTCGATCTGGTGTGATTTAATAGGCTGTAAAAGTTTTGATTTACAGCTGATCAATAGGCAAACAGTATGATTTGTTGTTGGGGAATAGAGAGCACAGGACTAGGAGGATGCCAAACAGTGGAAAAGTTAATTAACATTGTAAAGTTCATTGAAAAAATTTTTAATGTTTATTTATTTTTGAAAGAGAGACAGAGTGCAAGCAGGGAAGAGGCAGAGAGAGAGAGGGAGACACAGAATCCTAAGCAGGCTCTGGGCTCTGAGCTCTCAGCATAGAGCCCGATATGGTGTTCTATCATGACCTGAGCCGAAGTTGGACACTTAACCGACTGAGCCACCCAGGTGCCCCTGGAAAGATCATTTTAAATTTTGATTAAAAAAAAAAAGAAAAGCTGGGCGCCTGGGTGGCTCAGTCGGTTAAGTGTCCCACTTTGGCTCAGGTCATGATCTCACAGTTTGTGAGTTCGAGCCCTGCATCAGGCTCTGTGCTGACAGCTCATCGCCTGGAGCCTGCTTCAGATTCTGTGTCTCCCTCTCTCTGTCTCCTCCTCCCACACTTGCTCTCTCTCTCTCAAAAATAAATAAACATTAAAAAAAAAAAAAAGAAGAAGAAGAAGAATAACAAGCTGGAACTGGAAGCAGGTCCCTGGCTTGAAGGGAAGTAAAAGGTGAACAGAATTGGTCTCCTCCATGTGACCCTCCTGGGAGGCCACCACTCATGCTGTGTCCCATATCCTAGGGGAGGGCTGCAAAGGACTGGGAACCCCCAAACATGGGCTCAAGTCTTGATTTTACAATTTGGTTAGCCTCAGTTTCCTGGTTTTTTTCAAGTGAGAGGGTTGGAGATGAGCTCTGAGCTTCAGACCTCTAGGTTTGGGATTTCTAGTGCTTTTGTGTCCTACAACTAACTGCTTCGCAATCTGGCATTGCTCTATACCCTCTACCCTAGCCCTCTGGAATGTCCAGTGCTGAGCAAACCAGAGGCCTTGGTGCCTCAAGATGAGACCATGTGTTGGGGCACCTGGATGGCTCAGTCGGTTAAGCATCCGACTTTGGCTCAGGTCACGATCTTGCAGCTTGTGAGTTCGAGCCCCGCATTGGGCCCTGTGCTGACAGCTCAGAGCCTGGAGCCTGCTTCAGATTCTGTGTCTCCCTCTCTCTCTGCCCCTCCCCGACTCATGCTCTGTCTCTCTTTCAAAAATAAATAAATATTCAAAAAAATTTTTTAAAAAGTTGAGACCACGTGTTGAAAATATAACTTAGTAAGGGGGAGCATAAGGACACTGAGAGAACCTGGCATCTACCCTGATCCTGAAGACAGCACCAAAGAAGACCTGACATCCCACACCAAATTCCAGATGGCATCGGGGCTTCCTCTAGGAGAGGCGTGTGACACAAAATAAACAGGATGAGGTTGCCAAGTACAGCCTAGGTAGTGCCCAGGGAGCAATAGCAGTGACTTCTGATCTACTTACTACACTCACATGTGCAAAGAAAATGTCTATGCTCGTCCTCCTGAGGCCTCTACTCACTGGATGGTGATAAAGAGAAGCTGATTGAGTTTGACCAGTTTAAGACTTAGATGCAATGATTTAAATACTGTCTTTGGGGTGACTTCACCTCCATGGTTCAGTTGGTCAGTCTTCTAGACTTCTCTTCTCCCTCTTCTCCTCTCCTGGAAGGTGTCTAGTGGAGGGGGTGGCAGGAGAGGCTTTATAGGCTGTCATGGCCTTGGGGATAGGGAGGGTCCCCTGGTGTGTGTGAACACTCTCCATGACCCCCAGGCTGTGGCTGGGCTGCTTTGGTGTTCTCTTGATCTCAGCTGCTCATGAACTCCCGGCGCATTCTTTCTCAGCCAGTTTGAGGTCCTGCTGCCCCTTGCCGTGGATCTGGGCTCCTCTTGCCTCTTTTTGTCACCACAAACATCTCTGAGTCTCTGTCACCCTCTCCCTCTGGGCCCTGGCCAGGCTGCCCACCACAGCGTTGGCTCCAGAATGACTTTGTCCCAGCCATATTGGGGCCCTGGCAAAGCTCCTGGCTCAGGGGAGGAAAAAGATGTTCAAGATACAAGCTAGACTCTTTCTCTGCCTGTGAGCTAAACATCTTGGGGGTGGGGTACAGGGCGCAAATGTCCTCCCAGAGAGGCCGTGCTGCTTCCTCAGGCTCTGGAAGAACAGTGGAGGTCCTGGCCAGGGGGGAGGGGGTGCTGTGGTCAGGACCATGGGTTCCACATTCTCACAGGCCTGGCTTCATCCCCATCTTTGTATTTAGCAGTGGTGTGGCTTCAGGCCAGGACCTTGACCACTGCCTAACCAGAACAATACATGCTTCACAGGGATGCAGTGATGGTCCACAAGGCTTTTGTCAAAGCAAGCATCTCCTCTCCTTCGTGAGGCAGGAAAGCCGGGGTGGAGAAGAAAGAACTACCCTTTGCTAGTGAAGCAGGTGTGGCCACATTGCTCGCTAAGAGTTCTCACCCCAGCCTGCCCCATCCCCATGCAGCACCCTGAACGGGCCATGTGCCTAATTTTCTGCTCTTTCTGTATCTGTTTGTTAATGTTTCAATGACTGAAATACCCTACTGTGATCGGCCAATAAACCATTTCTTCAAAGAGTAGATTTTATGCTATCTCAATTCCTAAATCTTCTGGGGACAAAGTCAATTTATACAGTGATTGGTTGATGCTACAATAAAGGGGTCATTTCTTCGCAGAACTCTGAGACAGCTTGCAGAGACATGGCTGAATGCACCAAGGTCTGAATCGTCAGCAGACACCGGACTGGTTAGGGCATCTCTCTCAGGAAAATGGTGAAGAATATTGAAATCAACCTGCACACCCAAGGACACTTGCTCCTTCTGTAACAAAATCAAAATGAAGAGATGAGAATCCTGCATGAAACAGCAGCCAGTGGGGCCTGGACCCACACTCCCAATTCTGCCAACCCAGTGAAGTCTGCCATCAGGTGACTGAAGGAATGGAAAGACCAGTAGAAGCTCGCCCATCTGAAACATGGCTGGCTGGAATAAATGGGTGAATTTATGTAACCAAAGAAAGGGGGGTCATGTGACCCAGCACTGCCTTCTTTGGACCAATCCCAGGCACAGCGTGTTCTGTCTTGGGTCCACTGAAGGTAACAGGGGACTCCCCAGAGTCATGATACCTTCCAGGTCCCCCTCCAGAGGCAGATTCTTCACTTTGCAAATGTTCCTCCTCTCTGTGGGTAGTCCACCCCTCAGTGAGTCTCCAGTTCCCTGCCGCCACCTTTGGCTACAGGGAAGGATACGGTAACCTGCTTATTCATAAGAAGTGTTGTCCCTGCAGGCTTTGCATGTTAAGGCTTCTATCATTAAATGAAATGAAAGCCTTTTCTTTCCTTAATGGGGTTTTAGGTCTCAGTAGGCAGGGGAGATGTTCCATATTAAGGGCAATGGCCCTCGGTCCACGCGTGCTCCTGGAATTTTCCCTCGCTTATGTGGTGATTGGTTGGCCCGTAGGGAACCTTGCCATAGGGAGCCAGAGCCTAAGGGTCCTCCGCTTCCTCCAACCAGGTGGCCCAGGAAGGATGGGGCCTGGCCCCAAAAGAGCCAATGAGAGAATTCTCACATTCACTTCTTGACCTAAAGGCGGACCCACCTCCTTCCTGTCTCTTCACATCAGTCCCTGCCTTGCTGTCTTTGACCCTGAGACTCCTAGATACATGCATTATCATACAAGGGACAGCTTTTTAGATCATATATAATAACTTCTTTGTACCAAACTTCCTGGCCTTTTTTCCTGTACCTTACCTCTCCTCTCCTTCGATGTTCATTTTTCTTCTGCTCATAAAACGTCTGTGATGGGAATGTCATTGAAATCATCATTTTTCTTAATAGCGGTATTATTTTATAGGAAAATCATGGAACCATTATGGGTACATAAAATGCCACATCAATAATATAACTAGAACAGGGAGCCTGGGTGGCTCAATCACTTAAGCGTCCAACTTCAGGTCAGGTCATGACCTTATGGTCTGTGAGATCGAGCCCTGTGTGGGGTTCTGTGCTGACAGCACAGAGCCTGCCTGGGAATTTCTCTCCCTCTCTCTCTGTCCCTCCCCTACTTGTGCTCTCTCTCCCTCTCAAAAATAAGTAAATAAACATGAAAAAAAATATATATATACACATATATAAATATAAAATATATACTAGAGCAGAAAGTCTGGCTGGAGAATGAGAACCCAAAAGAGAAATTAGAAACATATTGTGTCCTTAACTTTAGGGGGCAGAGAAGTGAAGGAAACAATTTAATCTAAGGGCAATTCCTGACAGGGAATTCAGTTGTGTCAGGAAAGCTGCAAATCAGAGGAAGAATTTGGTAAAATCAAAGGAGGCTTGTTGTGTAACAATACTATTAAAATGTCAGCACTCTTCTTGGAAGTAGACTGAAGCAATCCAAATGAAGGCAGGCAGGTTAAAATGTCACGCTGCTTGGCTAAGGGGAACTGCCCTCTCAAACATGCTATTTGACTTCTGGTTACTTTTCTCCATGATTCAAGTTATTTACATACTGCGTTGAATCAAAACGAGACCATGATAGCTCAGGAATAAACTGGTTCATTATCAGTTGGCAGAAGTGTAAGCTGGGACTTAGGCTTTTCATTCCATTTCTTCTTTTTCTTTTTTTTTTCTTTTTTAATAGTTTTATGGTTTTGTCATAAGCGACCACAAAACCTAATCTGGAAGTATATAGTGTCTAAATAAAATTAAATGATTTCTTTGCTGTCAAACACACAATTCTCCAGTTGCAAAGTCTTTAGTGTCCCCTCCCCACTACTTACTGCAAAATTGAGAATAAATGCTTTTATCGTAAATTCGAGGATCTCTATGGCAGGTCTCAGCAGCCTCATTGATCCTTTCTCCCTGTTCCCCAACTGGAAATAGCAACCTCCTTCTTCCATGAAGCCCGTGTGCATCCCAGCTCCCAAACCAGACCTACTCCTCTTCTACATTCACAAAGGCTTGTCTTTCTTCATAGCATCTTTCTGATTTTGTCTTGCAACACGTGTATTTACTTCTCTTTATGTCTACCTCTCCACCTATAACACCTCCCAACCCTACATTGTAGGCCCTCGGAGGGCAAGAACTGAAGTTACTTATCTTCACAATCCCTTTGGATGCTGAGAATAATACCTTGAACGTAGTTAACTCTTGATAAATATATGTTGATTGATGGTGGGTCCAACTTTTTATAAGGACATTGTCAAGAAAGTGGCACCTCGACTGTTGATGGCAATTGTCTGTGCTAATTGTGGAAGGCACATGGGATAGAATTCCACAGCCTACTAGATAAGCCTACTTTTTACATTAATCACTTTTCACAACAAGCTTTTATTGTTTTGGCAAACTGGAGTAAGATGTTTTTGCAATTTTTCTTATTTTCTCTCCTTTCAACTTTCATAAAGTTAGATGCTAGTTGACCCTTTATAAACTTGGAGCAAGATATTAAATCAGAATTTTAAGAAGCTAGGAAAGCAATTTAGTCTGAATAAGAAGGAATCAAAAACCCTAAAGGACACTGGGCTTTGAGATGGGCAGGAGACCATTGGGCACATTTAAAAATTATTTTCCTACTTTGGGGCACCTGGGTGGCTCAGTTAGTTAAGCGGTTAACCAACTTCGGCTCAGGTCATGATCTCATGGTTTGTGAGTTTGAGCCCTGCATTGGGCTCTGTGCTGACAGCTCAGAGCCTGGAGCCTGCTTCTGATTCTGTGTCTCCTCTCTCTCTGCCCCTCCCCCACTCGCTCTCTCTCTGTCTCTCAAAAAAAAAATAAGTAAATGTTAAAAAACATTTTTAATAATAAAAAAATTATTTTCCTACTTAAAAGCAAGGCTTACTCCATAACTCATTTGACAAAAGCATACCAAAAAGCTCTAGTTCTTTTGTGCCAAATAATGATGCATACAAAGGATATTGTCAATCTAAAGAAAACTTATTTATTTCTGCCATCTCACTCGCCTAAGGATCTCAGTTGACTTTCTATAAATATATACAATGTAGTGAACTAAAAATGAACAGAGATAGGGAAAAGGAAAATGAAGGAAAATGAATACAGAATTGTAAGATAAAGACAAGGATAAAGTTAGTATGCAGACATGTATGCTAAAAATTCTTGAACTTCTCAGTTTGGATCGGAGTTTCCTGGGGACCAAAGCAAAGAAGGGAACACAGTGGGTAATGAATTTCACAGTGTGTTTAAAATCAAACCTACTTCTTCTGTGTTTGCATGCCAAATACTGCATACCACTTCTCAGCGTTTTTCTCCACTTAGGGTTAGTTAATCTGATACCTGCCATGGTGGATCAAGTGTTTGAAACTGTAGTGTGGAGGGGAGCCCTCAGGTCAGTCTGTGGAGCAGCTGTCCTGTGTATAAGCACCATGCCCATTCTTTTCATGAGTCACCCCAATGAGGTTAGCTTTGTGAGAAAGGTCGGAGAGAGAAGAACTCATTCTCCATGACGGTAGCACATACAGGGTTGTCAGCAGTGGTCACAGACATGAGAGTTACTCCCAAAAAGACCCCAGAAAAGTTGAAAGAGGCAAGAGTCTTTAACATATCCTTTGCACTTGACATCTTTCCTCTCTCTGCCTTTCAGAAACTAGGAGATTCTCTGGTGCTGAAAGTCCCAGTGGGCTTCTCTCAGAGTCCTCTGCCAGGTGCCCCTGGCCCCACGACTGCCTCTCTTCCTTTTCCAAAGGGGGGAAAGATGACACATTCTCTGTCAGATGGCTGGGAGGAGGAAAGCCATGTAAGCAAAACAATTAATACAATGATGTGCATGACTGATACATAAGCCTCCCGGGAATAGATTTTATTTTTTAAGAGTGGCTTTTTAACCCACTTACAACTCTAATTGACTGACTAGAAGGTTGATTGAGTAATAGATTGTGAGCGTGTAGAGCAGAGTTAGAGACTGTAGAACAATGGCATCTTCTCTGTATCTCTCACACATTTTAGTGACCGTTTTGTCATCCGTCAAAGGCAAAGCATTCAGCAACTTGAACTCCAATGTCTAAAAATTTATAGCTATTGCCCTAGTGGTATATGAAACATACTGGGGTCACTTAAGCCAGTTACCTCACTAAGCTTTGATCTTATTTATAAAGGGGAATAACGATAGAATCATTTTAGGAAATTTGGACATGAGAGTAATAGGAATACTTTCTCTTCCCTCTTTTCCTATCACTTACCCTACCTCCCTCATCCTGTTGTCAAATGTAAACCTAATTGGGGCGCCTAGGTGGCTCAGTTGGTTGGGGGTCTAACTTCACCTCAGGTCATGATCTCGTGGTCTGTGGTTTCCAACCCTGCATCAGGCTCTGTGCTGACAGCTCAGAGCCTGGAGCCTGCTTCAGATTCTTTGTCTCCCTCTCTCTCTGCCCATCCCCCACTCATGTTCTGTCTCTCTCCATCTCTCAAAAATGAATAAACGTTTTAAAATTTTTAAATGTAAACCTGATTAATAACTGGTTTCATGCTTGAAATGAATGGCCTTAAAAGCACTTTTCTCTTTTCTAATTTTGTTTTTTTTGAGAGAGAGAGAGTTTGCATGAGAGCAGGGCAGGGGTAAAGAGAGAGGGAGAGAGAAAGAATCTTAAGAAGGCTTCGAGCTGGGCAAGGAGCCCATTGTGAGGCTCGATCTCATGACGGTGAGATCATGACCTGAGCCAAAATCAAGAGTCTAAAGATTAACTGACTGGACCACCCAGGCACCCCAAAGCACTTTCCTTTATACCATTCCTAAAGTTGCTCTGCTTCTGGAGAGTATACCATTTCTGCTCATGTATGACTCCACTGTCCAACTTCCACATAAATCATTCCAATTTGGTGTTGTCTTGCAAATAAGGCTATAATCCTGATGGTAGGGTACTTGTGTCAAGGGGTTAGATGTGGGGTACTCACTGCTTACCACTCAAGGTGGCCCGTGCCACCTACCCCAGACTGCTCTGTCCTGCACCACTTGCCAATGGAATTGTCAGCAGCAATTATCAAGGGACAGTACCTTGTGGAGATACATATATTCTGTGCAATTTTTGTATTGAGGCCCAAATTTTGCTATAGTTTGTCCTACATATAGCTAGGTTCCAGAGATGAGCATTGGGGTCATTTTGAACTTCTCAATAAACAATTTCCAATATTTTGAACACACTCTATTTATTATTTTTAAATTCCAGTATAATTCATATACAGTGTTATATTTTTTTAGGTATACAATATAGTTGATGCAACAATTCTATACATTACTCAGTGCTCATCACAATAAGTATAATCTTAATCTCCTTACCTATTTCTCCTATCCCTCTACCTACCTCCCCTCTGGTTACCAACAGTTTGTTGTCTGTATTTAGAGTCTGGTTTGGGTTTTTTTTTTTTTTGTCTCTTTTTCTTTGTTCATTTGTTTTGTTTCTTAAATTCCACATATAAGTGAAATCATATGGTATTTGTCTTTCTCTGACTGACTTATTTCACTTAGCATTATACCCTCCAGGTCCACCCATGTTGTTGCAAATGACAAGATTTCATTGTTTTTTATGGCCGAATAATATTCCATTGTATATATACATATAACCTCTTCTTTTTAGATTCATCTATTGATGGAAACGTGGGCTCCTTCCATAATTTGGCTATTGTAAATAACACTGCTATAAACATATGGGTGCATATATCTTTTCAAATTAGTATTTTCATATTCTTTGGGTAAATACCCGGTGGTGGAGTTACTGAATCATATGATTAATCCTATTTTTGATTTTTTGAGGAACCTCCATCCTGTCTTATACAGTGGCTGTACCAATTTACATTCCCACCAAGAGTGCCCAAGTTTCCTTTTTCTCCCTATCCTTGCCAATACTGGTTGTTTCCTGTGTTTTTTATTTTAGCCATTCTGACAGGTATGAGGTGATATTTCACTGTGGTTTTGATTTACATTTCCCTGGTGGTTAGTGATGTGGAGCATCTTTTCATGTGTCTGTTGGCCATCTGGATGTCTTCTTTGGAGAAATGTCCATTCATGTCTTCTGCTCATTTTTTAATTGGGTTATTTGGGGTTTTTTGGTATTGAATTATGTGTTATTTATATATTTTGGATACTAACCCCTTTTTGGATTTATCATTTGCAAATATCTTCTCCCATTCAGTAGGCTTTTTGTTTTGTTGATTTCTTTGCTCTGCAGAAGGTTTTTATTTTGATGGAGTCTCAACAGTTTATTTTTGCTTTTGTTTCCCTTGCCTTAGGAGACGTAGCTAGAAAAATGTTGCTAGGGCCAATGTCAGAGAAATTACTTCCTGTGCTCTCTTCTAGAATTTTTATGGTTTCAGGTCTCACATTTAGGTCTTTCATCATTTTGAGTTTATTTTCATGTATCGTGTAAGAAAGTGGTTTCATTCTTTTGCACTTAGTTGTCTATTTTCCCAATGCAATTTGTTGAAGAGACTCTTTTTCTCATTGCATAGTCTTGCTTTCTTTGTTGATGATTAATTGACCATATAAATGTGGATTTATTTCTGGGCCTTCTATTCTGTTTCATTGAACTGTGGGTCTACTTTTGTGCCAGCACCATACTGTCTTGATTACTACAAGTTTGTACTATATCTCAAAATCTGGAATTGTGATAACTCCAGTTTTGTTCTTCTTTTTATTTTGAACATATTTAAAAGTAATAGCCAGTAGTGACAGAGTTCATTGGTTTAAAAAAGCCTTCTCAAATACTAGTGATATCTGAGAGAAAATTTTTTTTATAAAAATGACTATTAGAAAGCACTGAAGAATAACCAAAGCTGAGAGAAACTGGACAAGAATCTACCCTGGTGAGATTCTCTATTTGCAGCAGATTTTTGCTTTCGATAACTTTTCTTTTTTTTTTTTTAATTATTTATTTAAATTAAAGCTAGTTAACATATAGTGTCGTATTGGTTTCAGGAGCAGAACCCAGTGATTCATTCCCTATATATGACACCCAGTGCTCATCCCCACAAGTGCCCATTTAGCCCACCCCCCCAGCAACCCTCAGTTTGTTCTCTGTATTTAAGACAGAAGACTCTTAAATACAGAGAACAAGAGAACAAATACAGAGAACAAACTGAGGGTTGCTGGGGGGTTGGGAGAGAGGGGAAAATGGGTGATGGGGATTGAGGAGGGCACTTGTGGGGATGAGCACTGGGTGTTGTATGTAAGCAATGAATCATGGGAATCTACTCCCAAAGCCAAGAGCACTCTGTACACACTGTATATTATCCAGTTTGACAATAAATTATATTAAAAAAAGAGTCTCTTATGGTTTGCCTCCTTTTCTGTTTTTATCTTATTTTTCCTTCCTTCCCCTATGTTCAACTGTTGTGTTTCTTAAATTCCACATATGAGTGAAATCATATGGTATTTGTCTTTCTCTGACTGACTGTGCTTAGTACAATACACTCTAGTTCCATTCACATTGTTGCAAATGGCAAGATTTCATTCTTTTTGATCGCCGAGTAGTATTCTATTGTATGTATATATGTATACACGTGCACGCACGCACACACACACACACACATACACACACACACACAGATACACACCACATCTTCTTTATCCATTCATTAGCATTCATTAGTCAATGGACATCTAGGCTCTTTCCACAACTTGACTATTGTGATAGCACTGCTATAAACATTGGGGTACATGCATACCTTCAAATCAGCATTTTTTGTATCCTTGGGATAAATTCCTAGTAGTACAATTTTCTGGGTTGTAGGGTGGCTCTATTTTTAATTTTTTGAGGAACCTCCGCACTGTTTTCCAGAGTGCACCAGTTTGCATTTCCACCAACAATGCAAAAGTCTTCCCCTTACTCCACATCCTCACCAGCATGTTATTTCCTGACTTGTTCAGTTCAGCCATTCTGACAGGTGTGAGGTGGTATCTCATTATGGTTTTGATTTGTATTTCCCTGATGATGAGTGATGTTGAGAGCATCTTTTCATGTGTCTGTTAGCCATCTGGATGTCTTCTTTGGGAAAGCATCTATTCATGTCTTCTGCCCATTTCTTCACTGGATTATTTGGCTTTTGGGTGTTGAGTTTGGTAAGTTCTTTATAGATTTTGGATACTAATCCTTTATCTGGTATGTCATTTGCAAATATCTTCTCCCATTCCATCGGTTGCCTTTTAGTGTTGTTGTTTGCTTCACTGTGCAGAATCTTTTTTATCTTGATAAGGTCCCAAGAGTTCATTTTTGCTTTTGTTTCCCTTGCCTCTGGAGATATGTCTAGTAAGAAGTTGCTGCTACTAAGGTCAAAGAAGTCACTGTCTGTTTTCTCCTATAGGATTTTAATGGTTTCTTCTCTCACATTTAGGTCTTTCATCCGTTTTGAGTTTATTTTGTGTATGGTGTAAGAAAGTGGTCCAGGTTCATTCTTCTGCATGTCGCTGTCCAGTTTTCCCAGCACCACTTGCTGAAGAGACTGTCTTTATTCCATTGGATATTCTTTCCTGCTTTGTCAAAGATTAGTGGGCCATGGGTTTGTGGGTCCATTTCTGGGTTCTCTATTCTGTTCCCTTGATCTTTGTGTCTGTATTTGTGCTAGTACCATATTATCTTGATTACAACTTTGTAATACAGCTTGAAGTCCGGAATTGTGATACCTCCTGCTTTGGTTTTCTTTTTTAACATTACTTTGGCTATCCAGGGTCTTTTGTTCAATTTTAGGGTCGAATTTTAAAATTGTTCTAGCTCTCTGAAGAATGCTGGTGTTATTTGATAGGAATTGCATTAAATATGTATATTGCTTTGAGTAGTATGGACATTTTAACAATATTTGTTTTTCCAATCCATGAGCATGAAACGTTTTTTCCATTTCTTTGTGTCTTCTTCAATTTCTTTCATAAGCGTTACATAGTTTTCAGCATTCAGATCTTTTACCTCTTTGGTTAGGTTTATTCGTAGGTATCTTATGGTTTTTGTTGCAGTTGTAAATGAGATCAATTCCTTGACTTCTCTTTCTGCTGCTTCATTATTGGTGTATAGAAATGCAACTGGTTTCTGTACATTAACTTTATACCCTGAAACTTTGCTGAAATCATGTATGAATAGCAATTTTTTGATGGTGTCTTTCAGGTTTTCCACACAGAGTATCATGTCATTTGATAACTTTTCAATATGTGCACAGCTTTCTTCCAGGGGCAGCAGACAACCACAGTCTCACGAAGTTGAGGAGTCAAATGGCTGGGTTTGGGGGAGAGGAAAGATTTAGGAAGGGAAGGAGACCTAGATGCAATGAATACCAAATCTGTAAAAAAAAGAAAATCTTAGACTGACCATTAGATGATGTACTTGTGAAGAAATCTTAGGGCCCTGATGGAAAAACAGCAGCTGGAAATAAAACAAAATTAACAGCCTACATCTCAGCTGCTTCCCATTACAGGGAAAGCAAAGCTTGAAGTTTGATCCAATAATGTTAACTATTTGCTAAAACAAAAATCACTCTTTAAAGTAACACAACAGAATCCAGAGACCCTGTTTTGAATCATTTATAATGTCCAGTGTGCATTTTTAAAAAGTCACATTTTAAAAAGTGAGAGAAACAGGAAAATGTAACCCATACTCAAGAAAAATAAAATTAATAAATTCTAATGCTGAGAAGTTGCAATAGTAGAAAAGGACTTTAAGTAAAGCAGCTCTTATAAATATGTTCAAGGAGTGAAAGAGAACAATACATAATAAACAGACAGGTGAAGGCGAAACTCAGCAGAGAAATTAGCTATACAAATAAAACACATAGAAATTCTAAAGGAGAAAAGTGTAACAATTAAAACAATAAATTCACTCAATAGATTTAACATTATATCGGAGTTGGCAGAAAAATGAGTTAATAACTGGAAGGTAATTGAATAGCAATCCAATCTGAAGAACAGAGAGAAAAAAAAATTGAAGAAAAATAAATAGTCATAGACTTGTAGGATAATATCAAATCATCTAACATATCATTGGAGTCCAAGAAGGAAAGGAGAGAGAATCAATAAGAAAAAGTATCTGAAGAAGTAAGTCAGAACTTTCCAATGTAGTTAAAGATATAAACTTACACGTTGAGGTAGTTGAACAAACTTTAAGTAAAATAAATATACATCTAGTGGGATAGAAAACAGATCTAGGCATAGTATACAAAATCTCATGCAACATAAGAAAGTTTTGAAAGTTTTCAGAGTAAAACAATACATTTCATACAGGGGATCAACAATACAAATTACATTTTTCCTGTTCTAAGAAACAATAGAGGCTAGAAGACAATGGAATAAAATTTTTAAAGAACTGAAAAAAGAAATAAACCCATTCAGTATTGAATTCTGTCAGACATTTAGTGAAGTAATAATACCAACTCCATACAAAATCCTTTAGAAAACAAGGAGAAAAATACTCTTTAGAGGCCACCATAATCCTGGTACCAAAATCCGACAAAGGCATTAACAGAAAGGAAAATTAAAGATCAACATATCTTGCAAATATAAGACACAAAAATTCTTTTAAGTAGGCTTCACACCCAGTGTGGAGCTCAATGTGGGGTTCGAACTCATGACCCTGAGATCAAGACCTGACCTGAGATGGAATGTCGGATGCTTAACTGACCGAGCCACCCAGGTGCCCCAAGACACAAAAATTCCTAATAAAATAATCCATTATCACAAAGAAAATTTTATCCAAAGAATGCAAGATTGGTTACCATTTAAAATTCCAATAAATATATTCTGTTGTAATAACAGAATAACAAACGGATGATCAATAGAAAAGTCGGTTGACAGAATTCAACACTCATTCATGAAAACTTGAAATGAAACAGAACATCCTCAATCTGATGAAGGGCACCTATGAAAACCCTACAACTAATACCATACCTATTGTTGTAAGATGAATACTTTTCTCTAGGATATTGGGGAATATCTGCTCTTATCATTTCTATTCGACATTATACTGGAGCTGTTAGCCATCGTTATAAAGCAAGATGTGAAATTCAAATTAATAAACGTTAGAAAAGAAGAAGCAAAACTGTCCCTATTTACAGATGTTCATAAAAATCTATAAACAAAGGTAATTTGTATTTCTATGTAGTAGCAGAAAATAATTGGAAGAGACAATGAAAACCTCAAATGATGTAATTTATAATGGTAACAAATTATAAAATGTTTCACATTAAATTTAGCAAAAGACCCTTTATGTGGGTACAAAACCTCTGCACGCAAACTCTGAAACACTGCTGAGGGAAATTAAGGGACACCTAAATGAATAGAAAGGTATGCTATGTCCACATGTTGGGTGATTTGATGTTTTTAAAGTGAGTATTTCCTCCAAATTAATGAATAGGTCCAATGAATCCCAACTGTAATCCCAGCAGGATTATGATTTTTGTGATAGTAATTGACAAATGGTTCTAAAATGCATATAAAAATGCAAAAGACCTGGGGCACCTGGGTGGCTCAGTCAGTTAAGTGTCTGACTTCAGCTCAGGTCATGATCTTGCAGTCAGAGAGCTGACAGCTCAGAGCCTGGAGCCTGCTTCTGATTCTGTGTCTGCTTCTCTCTCTGCCCCTCCCCCACTTTCTCTCTGTCTCTCTCTCTCTCTCTCTCTCTCTCTCTCTCAAAAAATAAAAAGCATTCAAAAATTTTTTAAAAAAATTGAAAAGACCTAAAATAACCAAAACATTCTTGAATAAGATCAAAGGACTTACCTACCGTGGTGGGCTAAATAATAGCCCCCTAAAGATGTTCATGTCCTAATCTCCAGAACCTGTGAATATGCTACCTTATTTGACCAGAGTCTTTGCAGATGAATTAAGAATTGTGAGATAGGACAATATTGTAGATGGTTCTGGCAGGATGAATCTGAAGGTTTGTGTAAGAGGGGCAATAGGATTAGAGTCAGAGAAGGTGATATCATTTCAGAAGCAGAGATGGGAATGCCATAGTCATGAGCCAAAGAATGCTGGCAACCTTTGGAACCTGAAAGAGGCGAGCAATGAATTCTCCCCTGGAGGCTCCAGAAGGAACCAGCCTGGACAGCATCTTGATTTTAGCCCTTAGCACTCACCTCAGACTTCTAACCTCCACAACTTTAAGAGACTAAGTTTAGTGTTTTTAGCCCCCAAGTTTGTGGCAATCTGTTACAGCAGCATTAGAAACTAATACAGCTACTCTAAAAGATATACATTAGAAAGCTATGTAATAAAGACAGTGTGGTATTAGCATAGAAATAGTCATCACAATTAATGAAACAAAATAGAATCCAGAAATAGAGCCCCACATATACAGTCTATTGATTTTTCAGAAAGGTGCCAAGGTAATTTAATGGGAAAAGAGTAGTATTTTCAAAATGGTGCTGAACAACTGGATATGCACACTTGAAAAATGAACCTTCACTTCACATAATACACAATAATTATTTTGAGATGGACTATAGATAAAAAATAAAAGCTAAAATAAAAAATACATATAAGAAAATGTAAGATAATATCTTTACATCCTTGGATTTGGCAAAAATTGCTCAGATAGGGAATAAAAGTAATAACCATAAAAGAAAATAATTAACAAATTAGTCTTTATCAAAATTAAAATATTCTGCTTGTCAAAAGGCATCATTAATAAAGTGAATAGACAAAGCACAGACTAGAAAATATTCATAAAATATGTTCTGACAAAGGTCTTACATTAGAATATATAAAAGAATCCTTACAACTCCATAATTTAAAAAATGAACAACATAATTTATTAAAGAAAAGGAAAAATACTTGAACAGACATTTCACAAAAATGAAGACAACAACAAATAGCATGTGAAAAAGTATTTAACCTCGTTAGTCACCAGGGAAATGGAAACTAAAACCACAATGAGATACCACACTATATCCATCAGAATGGCTAAAATTTAGAGGATCAATAAAGCTAAATGTTAGCCAGGATGTGGAGTAACTGGAACCTTCATATGTTGATGTATAATGTTGGATATATATGTTGGACTATAAAATAGTACAATCACTTGGAAAATGGCTTGACAGTGAGCTACGCTTTTACTCAGCAATTCCATTCCTACATATTTATTTACCCAAGAGAAATGAAAACTTACACACACACACACACACACACACACACACCATTTGTACAAGAATGTTCACAGCAGCCTTTTCCTCAACAGTCAAGCTGGAAGCAAATCCGTGCCCTCAATCAGATAAGCCCCCATCTTACTATGGTGCTTCCACTGTAAGAACCAATATTCTCACCCTGAAATACTGCTCAGCAATAATAACGAAGGATTTACTCAAAATATGGATGAACTAGGGCACCTAGTTCCTTCTTTCTCTGCCCTCCCCCTCCCTCAAAATAAGTAAAAAATAAACTTAAAAAAAGAGTAAAAAAATACAGATGAATCTCCCAAACATTATGGTAAATTAAAGAAGGAAAATTCAAAAGAGTATGGTTCCATTTATGTGAAGATCTAGAACAGACAAAAATAACCCAAAGTGGAAAAGTCAAACCAGTGGCTGTCTCCAAGGAGGAGACATGGGGGAGCTCTCTGGGGGAAATGAAATGTTCTCCATTGTGATAGAGATGCAGGTTATGTGGGAGTATTCATTTGTCAAAATTGTACAGTTAACATTTGTATGTTTTAATGTGCTGAAATTACTCTCAAAAATGAACAGCAAAAATTATAATAATTGGTGGAGTGGGGGATAAAGATATACATGAAGCAATTTTGGCAGAATATTAATAATTGTTGAAGCTGTGGGTTGAGAACTTGGGGATTCATGATACTGTTCTGTTTGCTTTGTATACATTGGAAATTTTCCATAATAAAGTTTTAAAAATATAATAGTCAATGTGTAATTCCTTTTGGCTATAGCAAGACCCACTGAACATTCTCTAGTATTTTTATTTTTTATTTTATCTTATTTTTTAAATAGGCTTTACACCCAGCATGGAGGCCAACATGGGTCTTGAACTCACGCCCCTGAGATCAAGACCTGAGCTGAGATCAAGAGTCAGTTGCTTAACCGACTGAGTCACCCAGGTGCCCTTCTATTATTTTTAACTAGCTGGGGGTTAAAAATAAGAAATTAAGTGGCTTGCATCAGGAATGCATTTCTCTTTATTTCTTGGATCATCTTCATTTGTTTCCATGTTCAGAAATAGAAGGGATCACAGGAAGGCTGGAACTCTACAAGAAAGTGTATTGAGCTTTATAACTAACATTTCCTCAGAGAGCAGACTCAAGAATCTGATTTTATCAGAAAATTCACAAGTCTTCATGTTAGCAAACTGCATGAGAATGTATTTAATAAACCCAAAACATTAAATTTTCTAATTTTTAAAAAATTCCACTGAACTACAACACTTAAAACTGGTTAGGATGTTAAATTTTATGTTATGTTATGTTATGTTTGCCACAATTTAAAAATATTTATACAAGTAAAAGTTCCAAATGAAGAAATGAAATGTTTTCCTTTTTCCTCCATATACTAAATATTTATTTCTCTTGCCCTTAGATGTCACACGGGACTCACTGTCACAGTTCCTGGAAATAAAATACTTACAAAAATATTTCAAATAATTGTCAACTTTCCAACAAAGATCTGGGATACCAACATTCCCTGAAATTTATAAACATAAATGTTTCCTGAATAGTTGATTCGTCTGTTTACGCTTCTTGATGATTTTAAGTTTAGCAGTTTGTTTTATACCAGTCTTTTTATTTCATAATTTACAAGTCCCAATTTTGGGGTGGGAGTAAGAAGAAGAAACAGGATGGATTCCATGTATAAAGAATATTTCCATATAAATTCACTGAAGCAATCCTTAGGGAAAGAGGTAGAATTGTTGAACTGACTTTTCACAAGGCTCTAATTTAGATTTTCTTCAAGTGTGTAAGCTTTCACACTGGAATGTCTCTGGCTGGGCTGCTGGGGGTTTTGAAATCTCTGTTTCCTGGGAACATGGTGGTTTTAGAAACAGAACAGATATTCCTCCAGGGCAGCTTTGGGTAACCAGGGATCAGGAACAACTCAGCAGACCTGGCCGGATAGTAGCACTGGAGTGGGACTTTTCTGAAATGAATAAACACCCACTGCTATATTCTGTCCTTGAGTCACTTGGCTGGAGATGTAAAGTCCTGAGGGAAAGAGTGTAATTGACTGAACTTAGGTCTTGAGTCCGCCCCTGGCTGCTCTGGGGAGTAACAGGAGGTTTCTGCCAGAAAGAACCTCCAGGAACTCCTTCAGCCTTCTTCGTGATAGGATAGGCTGTCTCCAGTTACTGAACATAATGGAGGAAATGAAATTTCACAAAAGGAAATACGGTGCTGTTGCAGAAGGGGTGTGGATACTGAGTCTACTTCTGAGAGGGAAAGCTGTTTAGAAGGAACACTTTTAATATGGCCACATGTTACCTATCATTTCATTTTCACTGGTAACATCCTCAGGCTCCGCCAGCCCCCAAAGATAGTCATGACTATGTTCCTGTTTCTCTCAGCCATCCTTGCAACACTGGACAGAGTGGGTAGATCAGGGTCCTTGGAGCTGCAAGGAAAGCCTCAATTCCATAATACGGAAAAGTATTATTTCACATAACAAGTAATCTGGAGATAAGATGGGTTGGTTGAGTCAGTAGCTAAGTAACATTATTAAGGATTTAGATTAATTCCATCTTTCGGTTCTGCCATTTTAATTATGTCAGTCACTAGATGGCTACAGTAGCTCCAGGCTTCAAATCCTCACACACCACTATCCAGAGGCAGAACAAGGGGATTATTATGTCCTTGTGTCTCTTTTTAAAAGCTAAGAAACCTTTTTCAGAAGTCCTGCAACAGATGTCTCTCCATGCCTTATTGGTCAGAATTGGGTCATATGCCTCTTTTGCATCAAGGAGAATGGAATTTCCACAACTGGCTTAGTTAAAAAAGTTTTTTGTCCACCTAGACAAAGTTGGGTAAAGTTTTATGGGTATTTGTCATATTTATGGCTCCCTGCATTTGAGAAATTTCCCCCATTAAGAGTCCTGCCTACCTAAGATGGAAGCAAAACTCACCAGTAGGCAGGTATGTTTGGGTTACGTGTATGCTACCTGAACTCCACTAATAAGACACACCTACATAAGTCTTAAATTCAGAACAGAACAAAGTAAGGAATTAGGTGCCAGGCAGGATCCTTTTTCTAGTGAAGGTGAAGGAGCATTGCAGAAAGGCAGGGTGTTTTTCAGAGACAACTGCGTGGGAACATTCTGTGCATCGCATCCATGTTATAGGCAGCAATGGCCCTTGGTCTCCACTGGAGCAGTTTAGTGGTTTAATTTGGGTACTATTCCAGGTTATATAGCTTTCAAGCCTGAGTTTCCAGCCCTCCTTGGGATTTCATAAGCTCCCTACGTTCCTAAATAAATTCCTTTCCGGCTTAAACTAGCTTGAGTTGGTTCTGTTGTTTGCTACCAGGAACTCTGCAAGGAAGAAGTGAAGGATGCTGTTGGGTGGGCAAAACCATGTCTACTGCAGTAGGGGATCAATATGTACTTGGCATTATAAAATACCAGCGGGCTGTATTCTGTTGGGGGTACCCCACTTACAGAGAAGGAAAGGTAAACAACGCCCCAGAAGCGGTGTCCTGCTGCCCAACCTGGCTTCCTTTGGGATGGCCCGAGGACTTTTACCTTTCTCTGGAAATCTGCTCTTCCTACTTCTCTCCTTAAGTGTTTCCGATGAATGGCTTCACACCCTGAGAATTTTTCCCCTTTGCCTAATGGGTAGGTGTAACTTAATCCCAAAGAGATCACAGACCAGTCTAACCAAGTCAAGCCAAGCATCAATTTAAAAAACTGAGGTACTGTATATGCTCAATTTTGTATCCTCTTACAAATAACTAAAAGGAAATGAAGCTCCCTTGCAATTTATTTCACATTTTTATTAAGAAAAAAAAATCATGGAAGCGAATGCAACTTCCAGTAACAGAAGGAACTGCTTTTATGATTCTGTCTCCTGGCCTTGACAGGGTCACTTGTGCCTCTTAACATTGCATTATTTGCATATCCCCACTGGGCCTTTATATTCACTGAGTTCAACATAGTTTACCTAACCACCAGCTATCCCTACTAGATATTTAGGAGGCTGCCAGCTTATAAACATTCTTATTTTAATTTGATATTAAACAGGTATAAAACATTGTCCTCCTTTCAGATAATGCAAGTCACTGAATCACATGACTATTTTGAATGCATTTGCCTAAAATTGCTGTTTTGCATTGCCATCAGAAATGTACGTGTGGAGGGGCACCTGGGTGGCTCAGTGGGTTAAGCGACCACTGTCAGCTCAGGTCATGATCTCGCCGTTTCCGAGTTCGAGCCCCGCATAGGGCTCTCTGCTGACAGCTCAGAGCCTGGAGCCCTGAGGCTTTAGATTTTGTGCCTCCCTCTCTCTCTCTTCCCCTTCCCCACTCATGCTCTGTCTTTCTCTCTCAAAAATAAATAAACATTAAAAAAAAATAAAAAAAAAAAAAAAGAAATGTATGTGTGGACCAGTTTTACTACACCATCTCCAGCAATGAGTATGTTTTAAATATTTTACTAATTTAATAGAAGCAGAATGGAACATTATTGCTCTTCTATTTTGTAGGTTTTAATTATTGTTGAGGTTTTCCTATGATTCCAAGTGTAGAGTCCCTCATTCAATATTGTCATAGAATGTTCTAAGACAGAGTGAGCACCAGGGTCGTGGATTGCAAATATAATAAAGATGTGCACATTATCAAGAATGTTTCAGACAGTGCCATGTGGTTTTTTTCAGGAGCTGGTTTTAGGCAGAATTAATCCTTTTAGAGGGTTATTATATTGGATTGTCCTACTTATGTCAAAGGATGGCCTGGGGGAGGGGATTTCTTCAATTTGTCTGAACATTGCTGTACATTTAATTTCAAATTTTCTGCTTAGTGCATAATGAAAAACATTCACCGAATTCATAGGAGTGAACGTAAACTGTATTTTTGGCATTTGAAACATTTAAAATAGATTAATATTACAGAACTACATAGGTTCTCTCGGACATCCCTTCCCAAAAATAAAACTGCTCTTTTCCAGATAAATTACTCCTCCTTTTTTTTTTCTTATTTTCTCCACTATAGACATTAGCAGTCACTTAAAAAAAAAATGCCATTGAAAGAAATTTATATTCTGGCAAATGTGGCTTAATTTTGAATGCTTGTATAGAATTTCCCAGGTCCTGGAAACAGAATATTCTTTTTTGAACCACATTTTGAAAAGGGAAATTAATTGTAACTCTTGCTTTTCCAGGCTGTGCCCTCTTGGGGGCGGACAGGCAAAAAGTAACAAAAATACTTTTTGGCTCCGAGGGCCCACCAGTGGAAATGCTGAAACTCACGTCCTCAAAATCCTTCCTTCTCCTAGGAGAGGCCCCTCTGGGTAAAACCTGCACAGTGGTGACCTGGCTGTTTATTATGCTTCCACTTAGAATCCTTTTCAGCTCCACCCCGTGGTGGCCTCAGGCTACCATTGCCGCCGCTTCCACTCAATTTGACCTTGTTGCTGTGCAAAAGCCACCTGTTCTCTGTCACTGCCCCCACCCTCCTGCCAGCCTCAGGTGTCTTGCTGAAGCTGTGCTGGCTGAGGGAGGAGCAGGCTTTGTTTCTTCAGTGTGTTATGCGACTCCAGTGGAGGCCCTCTTTGATAAGCTCACACCCTGAGGATCTTACAGCCCCTTTTCTTGAAACGCTCTACTCAGGTGGTTCCCCTGGCCCTGGATCAAAGGACATTCAAGTGGCACAATGTTTTATGGCCTCAAAGCCTTTCCCCTTCCTCAACAGCTGGGACAACTGGATAGCCGCTGTAAAAGAATGAAGTGTGACCGTTACCTACATTATATATAAGAATGAACTCAAAATGGGTCGAAGACATCTAAAAAAGAGCTAAAACTAGAAAACTCTTAAAAGAAAATAGGAGAGGGGCGCCTAGCTGGTTCAGTCGGTTAAGCATCTGACTTTGGCTCAGATCATGATCTCAAGGTTTGTGAGTTGGAGCCCCACATTGGGCTGTCTGCTGTCAGCACAGAGCCTGCTTCAGATCCTCTCTCTCCTTCTCTGCCCCAACCCCATTCACAGACACACACTCCGTCTCCCTCAAAAATAAACATTTAAAAAAAAAGAAAAGAGGAGAAAATCTTCATGACCTTGGATTTGGCAATGGATTCTTAGGTATGACACCAAAAGCACAAGCAATAAAAGAAGAAAAAAAACCTGGAGTGTGGCCAGCCATCTTGTATGACTGCACAAAGAGCCACGTCTGCTCTCCCACCTGCAGAAGCTCCTGGAAGCTGAATGGCGAACCTCCCCTAAGAGGTGACTTTGACTTCTACCTCTGCACTTGGCTACGTAAGCTGCTGTGGTTAGCTTCTGGGTGGGCTGTTTCCACTCAGTGCCCAGAGGAATGAACCCTCCTGACATGCCTTTCTTGGCTAACCGTTGATTTCCCACCACTCAGTCTCCTTTCTGTGCTTTTGTCGTCACTTCTCTCTCCTATATCCCATGGGACCATAGACTGATAAAACCCATTTTATTTAGCAGACCCAGGAACTGAGGGCCACAGAGCTCCCATGCTTTCTCCCACATTACCAAGTGGTTGAAAGAAAGAAAGATGTGAGGCTTGCCCTTGGACCCCAGGCCCTGAGCCCAGGGCTCTTTCCTGGATAGTTCATACCAGCACTCTGCTGAGTATAGATCTGGGAGGCTGGTGGCCAGGTACTTATTTGCAGGAGCATCATTGGCTCTGGCTGGTGTAAAAGGAAGGAGTCTTTTGGTGTGGAGAGGGAAAAAAATGGAGTGAGAGGGAAGTGAGAGAGATGGAGGAGAGTCTGACCCTTAGCCAGGCCTGTGGACTGGTTTTGAGCTCCTCGAGGGAGGTGCAAGGGAGAAGCTGAGGGTGCTGCCTGTGAGTGGCTGTGTCAGACTCTGGGCAGAAGCATTGCTGCCCCAGGGCTCTGCGACAGGTGTGCACAGAATCGGGGGAGCCTACCCCACCCCAGAGTGGCACCAGTGGGGAAGATGGCAGAACCATACTTTCCTGAAGGAAGGGCTCCCGTGGCTGGGGCAGCAAGGGGCCCTTGAGATGATGGGAGTTGGGGAGCATGAGCAGGCTTGTTTCTAAGCACAGGTGAGACGGCAGAGCCATGGGCATGCCTAGAAATAACTGGCAGGAGGCTAAGGGTGACTGTCAATGGAAAGATATCCTGGCTCATAAGGGCTACATATTATGATATGCTGACCCTGAATATCATGTTCTCAA
Organism: Lynx canadensis; assembly: GCF_007474595.2. NCBI lineage: Eukaryota > Metazoa > Chordata > Mammalia > Carnivora > Felidae > Lynx > Lynx canadensis. Next base: position 98,785,559 of record NC_044307.1, read on the forward strand.
GCCCACATTCATTTGTTCACTTATTCAAAAAATATTGACCATCCACATGCTCCAGCCACCATGCCTGTAGTGAGGATACCCAAAAGTGAGCAAGAGGACAAGATCTCTGCTCTCAGGTGCTTACCCGAGCTTAGCATTCCTATTCTACTCTTCTCGGGGCTCTCCTCTCTGTGACCCAAATGCACAAAAAGCATAATATAGGGTGAAAAACACAGTAACCAAAAGACATGGTTTGGAGCATCTCTTAAAACATTCTGCAGAGGCATGGATCTTTCTTCTTGGTAAGCTGCTTGAAAGCAAGGACTATGTGTCAGCATAGGACTCCTGTACTGAGTGCTTGGGGAACATGAAATGATGCTGCTCCCTTCAGGATGAGCTTTCCTCGAAGCCAATCATGACCTCAGGGTGGCTTCTGGCTGGAGAACCACAGTGCCCTCCGTCTGGAGCTGCTCTAGGAGACCAGCTGGTACAAGATGCAGTCACATGGCTTAAGAACTTAAGCCACTTAGTGCAAAGCCTGGCAGTGCTTTAATGTGGGTGCTAGGCCGAGGCAGGAGGTGGTGCGTGGAGTGGTGAGCCAGGGTTGACTGGGGGCGTGGTCCCAGCAGCTTAAGAGGGACATAGGACCAGTGTGGGGCCTGGAACAGCTGCAGCCAATGGGCAGAGAGCAGCGGGGGGCCTGGTGGAGCCAGGGAGGGGGTCTCCACTCCTGATAGCAAATGAGCTGCTTTGAACACTGCTGTCTATGCCAAAAATTCCTTCTCTTCGTTTGAGTCTGAACTCCCCAAATCAAACATGGTTTAAAAACTGAAAAGTTTGTTTTTTTCTATACCCTAATAAGAACTGTGACACTGATATTAAAAAAAAAAATTATAAGCCAATTATAACTCAATAAAGCTGAAAGTTTTAAAAATAAAAAAAAAAAAAACCCTGTGATTGACACACTGTTCATTTTAACAATCTCTGGGTGTGAACTTTGAAAACGTCAAGAAACAATAATTTCACTGAGGTTTTCAGTGCTGAAATCCAATTTTCTTGGTCAGTTGAGGCCAATCCACTGCTTTCCAAGTTCCAGACAGAAATTGTTTTATCCAGACTTCATCGTGGAATAATCATCCTGTTTATTTCCTGATTTCTATGTCCTCTAAGTTGGCATCTAGGAGCCTTGCGGAAATGACATAGGAAGTGAGAGTGAAGCAGCTTATTTTAAACTTTTTCTTTTGAGATCACTGTGGATTCACATGCAGCTGTAAGAAATAATACAGAGAGGTGCTGAGAAGTCCCACACACGCTTTGCTCAGCTTCCCCAAAGGTGCCCTTTTGCAGAACTACATAGCACAATATCACAGCCAGGATATTGACATGGATTCAGTCCATCACCATATTCAGATTTCCTCTGTTTCACGTGTGTGTGTGTATGTGTGTGTGTATTTAGTTCTATGAAATGTGTTTTGAGCTCTGATGAAGAAAAGTGTTTTGTGAGTGCACAAGTGATTATTATGAGGTTTTAATTTTTTTTTTGTGGCTATTACTTTTGCATTCTTGGTAGATAATATTGTATATACCTATTTATCTAATACCTTTTGTCTGAATAGCATAAAGAATCATGACTATTCTCTTCCCAGTGAACATGTGTGCTTAACATCTTTAGCTCTTAAAGATGTTGCTATCAGAAGTTCAAACACCTTTGAGGCGACTGGGTGGTTCAGTCGGTTAAGTGTCTGACTTCAGCTCAGGTCATGATCTCAAACTCATGAGTTTGAGCCCAGCGTTGGGCTGACTCTTGGAGCCTGGAGCCTGTTTTGGATTCTGTGTCTCCCTCTCTCTTTGCCCCTCCCCCATTTACACTCTGTCTCTGTTTCTCAAAAATTAATAAACATTAAAGAAAAAAAAAAAAGAAGCCCAAATACTTTCAGTTAGATTTAGGACCTTCTGGGATTCCTCCTGTCTGAATATTTAAACCTCAAGCTGGACTCCATATTTCCTTGACCACCTGAATTCCCACAGTTAAATTACACTTTGTTTTCCTCTATTTAAATTTCCTTCTTGTCATATTGCCAAGAGAATACATTCTTGGGCTGATAACTCAATAGTGTGTAAGCATATTGTTTTAAGAAAAAAAAAAAAAGCTGAATTTGCGAGCTCCAAGAAACGGCAAAATCAGTGTCCTGGGTGGCCCTCTCTAAGCCCACAGGGTCTCCACACTAGTTAGAGGGTTCCTTCTCAGGGCAACCCACTGCTGTCATCACCCAGGAGAAACAGGAGGCCTATCTCTCCTGGAGTCCCAAGCCCTGGGGGCTGAAGGCTCTGTAGGGTGGCCCCAGTACACAGGTGTTAGCATAGCACAAGAGTCTTGGGGAGCACACTACTGACAGGTCCGGTTCTTCTCTTCCCCTGCTCCCTCTCCATCAGTGCCTCCCATCAACCTGGCTTTCTCCAGGGCAGCGGCCAGCCAGGCCACACCTTGGACCTCCTTTGGCTCTCACAACTGAGCCACCTCCCAAATCTCTAACCCTCAGTCCCCTCTCTGACTATAGCCTGTCCCATTCTGGAGAATTCTAGAGCTTGGCTGTCTCTTGGGGGTCGTTTAGTTCAACCTCCATATCTCACAGGTGAGAAAACTGCAGCTATTAGGTGATGCGCCCACAGTCACCCAGCTGAATGACGGCAGAAGCAGCAGTTGAATTAAGGTCTCCTGACTCTCAGCTCAGGGCTTTTTCTACCAAAGCACACCTCTCACTGCCCGCCTCAAACCGCCTTATCTGCTCTGGGCCCTGGTGTGGCCTCAGTCCTCCACCCTCTCCCAGACCTCACAGACCAGCATACTCCCCTCTCACTCTACTTCCCCGTGCAGCCCAGGCTTTCTGCCTTTACCCTCTGAGCCATCCCCAATCCTAGGTACTGCTCTTCTTTCTGGGCTGTGGGGTGTTGTATAGAAAGCCACAGAAGTGTCTTGACTAGATCCACCATGAACTTGACCGGTGGAAAACAGGAGGCAGGAGGGAATGGGCAGATACATTTCATCTTCTTTGTCTCTCCTATGGACTACTCCAGGGTAAGTACCTCCTTGCAATACTTCCAATGTTCCATGAACATCATGGCTGAGTGCCTGGGGTTTCGAAGAGAGAGGCACCATCCAAAGCCAAGGCACAAAGGTGGGGAGATGCAGGGAGAGTCCAGGCAGTGGCAGTAGTCAGTCTGGCTGAGTACATGGTGTGTGTAGGGATATGGCCTTCAGAGTCAGACCAACTGGGCTTGAAGCCTAGATCCACCATTTTTACTACCCATGTGACCTGAGCAGGTGAGGGCACTAAACCTCAATTCTCTTGCATGTAAAGTGAGGATAATACTTGTGCTTTTAGTTTTGAAAGATTTACTGGTTTAAAGTCATCAAAGCACCTAGCACAGGGTCTGTTAGAACCGTCAAAGTAATCCTAGTTATCATAATAAGGCAGAAGTATAGGCTGTAGTACAGATTTCAGAGGATCTGGGATTTAATTTGGTGGTCAGCAGGCAGACACTGAGAGCTTGTGAGCAGAGACAGGCACATCCAGGAATGTGGTTCATGACAGTTACTTTGGTGGTGGAGTGAGAGAGGCAGAGAGAGAGCGGGAGACAGAAGTCTGAAGCAGGCTCCAGGCTCCAAGCTGCTAGCACAGAGCCAGATGTAGGGTGGCCTTGGAGCAGGTGGAGAATAGAGTGGGATCAACGGGGCCTAGTTGGAGAGTAGATCTAAAAAGTGCCCAAGACGGCAGTGAAACAGAAGGGAGGGATACCGAGGATAGCATGAGAGTCAGTGAGATCCATTCTTTCATCTCTGGGCATGCTGAGTCCTAATCTTTTTGCTCTGAAAGCCAAGGATTCTTTTTACATCCCTGCTTCTTCTTGGGTCCTGGCTGAGGCCCTCAGGTAGGAGAGCTCTGGTCTTCCCTAAGGCTGGGTTTCTCCATGCTGGCTGCTGCACATTCCAGCATTTTCCATGGCCCTAAAAACTGCAAAACCCATTCCCCTGTGCTCCCTTCTCCTGCAATGGAATCAGAACATCTGGGGTGCTGGGCAGAGATGGCTTTGGAAGCTCCCAGGGTAATTTAAACGGCAGCTAAGATTGAGCAGTGGTGAGACCAGGGACCATGGCCTCACTTTGGGAGTTAACACCAGACTAGGGTATCCGGCCTTGGTGTTACTTTCAGCTCTCTCCTTCCAATCAGAATGAGTAGCCTTCAAAATCTCTTATCAGGAGATACTCTTGGGGCACCTGGGTGGCTCAGTAGGTTAAGCTTCCAACTGTTGATTTTGGCTCAGGTCATGATCTCATGGTTCATGAGTTCAAGCCCCATGTTGGGCTCTGCGCTGGCAGTGAGGAGCCTGCTTGGGATTCTCTCTCTCTCCCTCCCTCTCTCTCAGCACTTCCCTTGCTTGTGTTCTGTCTCTCTCTCACAAAATACTAAATAATAAATAAAAAAAATAATAAAGTTAATTTAAAAATTAATTAAAAAAAAAAAAAAAGGAGACACTCTTCACTAGGTTAAGTTCACCCAGCCATTGCAGCTGATGTCAGCATCTAACCCAACAGACGCTGGAAAGAACTCCCATTTGGTTCAGGTTGTGGCAGCAAAGTGTGCAGAGAAGATGGAATCCCCCAGGAGGCCCCAAACCCCAGGGGATGAACATTGACTGATGTAAATCAATCACAGTAATAGTGATCCATTCGTCTCTGGCAGGAACTGGCACTGTGGGCATGTGACACAGTTCTGAACAGCAAGATGTAAGGACAACACAGCTAAGAGGCTTCTGGGAAAATTTTCCCTTCCCCCATGTAAAGAGATGTACATGGAGAGGGCCGTGCCCTGCCCCTACTCTGTCTTCCCTGTTTTGAGATGCTATCATGTGAGAATGCACAGCTTAGTCCTGCCACAGCCATCTTGTGACCATGTGGGGAGGCATTACTGATAGTTTTTAATGCCATCCCTGAGTTGCAGGAACAACACTGAAGCAGCCTGCTTTGAGATTTATTGTTTTTTTTTTCATTAAAAAATTTTTTTTAATGTTTATTTTTTGAGAGAGAGAGACAGAGTGTGAGCGAGGGAGGGGCAGACAGAGAGAAGCAGAGTGAGAGTGAGGGAGGGGCAGAGAAAGAGCTGGAGATAGAAGTCTGAAGCAGGCTCCAGGCTCCAAGCTGTTAGCACAGAGCCAGATGCAGGGCTTGAACTCATGAACCATGAAACCTTGACTTGAGCCAAAGTTGGATGTTAACCAATTGAGCCACCCAGGCTCCCTGAGATTTATTGTTAAAATAATAAATGTCCTTGGTATTTAAGCTACTTTGGATGGGGCATTCTGTCATTTGCACGCCCAAGCTCCCAGGCATGCTCACTTAGTAATCTTAGTAATCTAAGCAGTCTCACAGGTGAGGATGACCAAAAAAAAAAAAAAAAAAAAAAAAAAAAAAAATAGCTGCTTTCTGGTCTTAGTAGGTCTCTTTCAACATATCAGTCGGCAATTTAAGATGAAGCAATTCAGACGTAAGACTCCTACTGACTCAGGGGCGCCTGAGTGGCTCAGTCCATTGAGCATCTTGATATTGGCTCAGTTCATGATCTCACAGTCATGGGATCAAGCCCCGTGTGGGGCTCCATGCTGAGCATGGAGCCTGCTTGGGATTCTCTCCCTCCCTCTCTGCCCCTCCTCCCTGTGTGTCCACTCTCTCTTTCCTTCTTTCTCTCTCTCAAAATAAATAAATGAACTTAAGAAAAGACTGACTCCTACTGACTCAATCCCTGAAAACTAGAACACTCTCTCCTCCAATGAAATCCTAAGTAGTTAGAAATTCTTTGTAATAAACTGGTAATTAAATGAACCCTCATTCATTAGCATCCCTAGCAACAATTTGACTTGACTACTTCTGAGAACATGGCCTAGGGTGGTAGGGCTGCTCTGGTGGGAATGATGTGCTTAAAGGCAAAGTAACACTTAAGATGCACAGGTAAAAGCTGAGCCCCATTAAATAGAGAATTTTCATGTAGTTTTTTTTTTTTCAGCTGATAAATTTTAGCACCATTCCACAGTCTTGTAGTTATGCAGTTCCACTGAAGTTAGTTAATTTTCATTGCATTGTAAATTTCCACCAAGTTGCATTTTAATGTATTTGTACCTTGAAATTTGTATGCAGAGATTGCACAGGCTATCAATTTGATGAACTCCTCACAGAAATTATGTGATAAATATAATTAAAGCACCAAGATTCCATATTGACAACAGCAGAAAGTGTCTTGAAGTGAATGTTAGAGTTCTAAATTGGTGATTTTTATTCCATGCCAGAAGCAGTTCCCCCACCCCCCCACCCCCACCCCGGGAGTCCATCTCTGTTATGTCATAAAAATCACTGGGGGAATTGTGAGCATTAGGGAAGTATTTATTTAACATGTATCTTTTCAAGAATATACCTAATATATAAACCAAGACAAACTTACAGATATTAAATATGAGATGTGTGTGATGGACACTATAATATAAACTATAAAATCCACTGGTAGCCTGTGGATAAAAGTAGGAGTTCAATATCTTGTTGCATTTTTGCATCGTAGAGTGTGTAAGATAACATTATTACCCATCCTAACACCTGTGTAATTCTCATCTTAACTCAAAATCCAAAAGTCCAACAGGCATTTTCAAGTGAATGTAAAGATTCTTAAGTTCCTCTTGATCCCTATAGCCCTACACAGGATGTACTCAGAGATAAGTGAAAGGAGAAAATGAACAGCATATCTTAACTGTTTCAGCAGCCTAGGAAGTACCTCTCAGTGCCTCTCAGAGGCATCAGCCTGAAAAATTGCATTTATCTGTGTACAATGACAGGTGGCACATGGGACTGGGCATCAAAAACACCAGGTCTTAGGTCACTTTACTAGCTCTGTGGCAGTGGGCAGATCAGATCACTTACCTTCTCTGAACTTCAATTTTGGCCAGTTTCAAATTGGGATAAGAATCCCAGAACTAATCACCTCTCAGGCTAATTGTAAACTCCAAATAACGCAATGAAAATGAAATGCTTCAAATAGATGCAATTTGGAAATTATAAAATGCTTTATAAATGTCAGGTACTTACAATTAATATTTTGTTTTCCCCTTTAATCTTTCTAAGGTGTAAAAAATAGCAATTTTGTGTCTAAAATAATTCCACTTGCAAATTTAATTATGTCAGATTCTGTTAAATAGCCATCAGGTAGCCATGTAGGAATAGCCAGGTCAGTATAACAGTCCATTGTTATGATAGCCTCAATATTTTCTCACGTCATGTCTTTCAGTGAGATAATCTGGGCAGCTTTATTGCTTTAAATAATTTCTTCCTAAAAGTCTTCCCTTGTCACTCTTTTCAATTGTTCTAATCTGTCTGGCAGACATTTTCCTGGCTATCTGAGTTGGCTGGCTTCAGGGTCCAGGAGTGAGCTTTCTTGTGTATTTTAGACCAAGACCCTGGGTGCAAAACCATAGTTAGCAATTGGCTGCACCACAGCTTTTTAAACTGCAGTTTCAGCTGAGATGGTAATTGAATAATCACCAGTCCCAATATAAAGGTAAGGCAGAGTCTCCATAGGGCAAGTTATAGGGAATTATATAGACTCCTTGGACCCAAGTGTCCAGGCTGAAGCTAAACATGAGAAGCTAGAGAATGTGTGGGGAGGATGGGTGAGGAGATTTCTTTGGAGAATAGTGTGGGGTGCCAACTCCTTCATCTCAAACCCAGTGTGAGGACTTCCCAGAGGGGTCTACAAGAGACTGCAGTTAGGTAGTCTAGAAGACTGGAGTCTGACTTACTCTGGGAAAGCTAAAGCTCCACCCTATGACAGCATGGGGGGGCCACAGGAGGCTGCATTAGGATGTGCCTGCCCTCGCACTCTCAGAGTCACCGGGGAAAGAGATGTCTGTCGTTTTTCTTGGACAAGATGTGGTGCTGTCTTGGGACCCATCTCAAGGGGCTGGAGTAAACCCTGGATTTCTAGGGTCAGAGGAGGAGTTGTAAGCAAGCAGTGGATAGCTCTGCATCCACCTGAAGAGTTCCCTTGGAGAGAGATCTTCATTAATGGGAAACTCTGAAGAACCCAGGAGTGACCTGCATGGGCTGCTTTAATCATAGCCCAGGCACAGCAAGCTCAAGGCTATTCAAATCCAGGAAGAAGTGCTCCATCTCCTGGCTTCTCTTCTCCCCACTTCCTGCTCACCTCCGTCCAGGTGGTGTCTTTTTTTCTTTATGTTTATTTATTTATTTATTTTAAGAGAGAGAGAGAGAGAGAGAGAGAGAGAGAGAGAGCAGGAGAGGGGCAGAAAGAGAGGGAGAGAGAGAATCCCATGCAGGCTCCACGCTGTTAGTGCTAAGCCAGATGCCAATTGTGAGATTGTGACCTGAGCCGAGATCAAGAGCCAGACAGACAATCACCTGAATAAGCCACCCAGGGACCTCCACCCAGGTTGGGTCTTAAAGTAGCCTCTAGTGAATGGGGGAGTGGAGCCTAAGCCAATTGCATCCCTGCTGGGAAAGTCATCTGGAGACCTGTTACTGGAGAGGGGAATGAAGGGGGCGACTATCAGGTATCTAAAAATGAGCAGAAAATACAAGGACTTGACCCAACTTTCCATGTGGGGTCAGGGGAAGATAACCAACACTGAATATATCTTAAAACAGCTGTGAGACACAAAAATATAGTTGCATTTTAATTACATGTCACAAGTTGTGAATTCAAAACATTAGTTATGGTTTTATATTAAGTAGTCAAAGTTCCCTTTGCACAATGGAGTCCAGTGGCCAGTAAAAGGGAGTTGATGATGTGATAAGTCATGTTGACTCACTGGAAAAAAATTCCATCCCGGAAGAACACAAATACTTCGCTTCAGATCTTAAAATTACCCAACCAACTAAGTGTGTATTGTCTGCTATGTGTAAAGTCCTGTTGGATACTTTGAAGAATACTTACATTCCTTTAGTTTTCAGTTAGTATTTCCCAGCTAGCATGATGCCTTGCACATAATATGCACTCAAGAATATTTTCAATTTAATTATTCTTTATAAGATACTTAGCACCAAGGCATGTGGCATTTTTTATGTTGACAACACTTCAGCTGAAAAATCCCCATATTTATAAAACGCAGTGCAAACCTGAATGGAGTGATTATGGTCTCACTTGTATTTAACACTGTAAATAAAGTGTTGCTGAATAGTCTAAATAGGAGAGAACAGAATTTAAACCAAAAACATATAAATGGGGTACTTTTTGCCAATCAACGGTAATGGCGCAATAAGAACAAAAAATGTTTGCCTATGGGAAGCCAAGACTTGAATCTATCACTGTCACTCACTACACCCTGGAACTCTATTTTGTCTCCTGTGAATGGGGACACCAGGCTTGCTAGGTCAGAGTGGCAGGGACGCTTCAAAAGAAAATATACAGTAAAACACCCTTTGTAAACTCTAAAGCGCTGCACCCATGCAAGGGCTTAAAAATAGCTAACAGTTCAACATTCATTCCTTGCCACGTGCATAGCGCTTTGTATCTATTTTCTCATTCAGTCTTGCCACAGCCACAAGACCTAGCTAGGTACTCCTAATTCCTTTCATTTTACACATGAGGAAACTGAGAGGTTAAGCAACTAGTTCAAATCTATACAGCGCTGCAACTTGAATGAGTATACCCTGACTCTTAACCCTAAAGCACTAAGCTGCCATCCTGCATATTGTTACTTAATAGTGGTGCTGAGTTCTCGTAGGGTCTCAACAAATGTGGTTCCTAAGCTGCTAATTTAAAAGGTAACTCCTCGCCACCCGTCTTCCAGGGCGATGCAGCGCGCTACCCGCTCGCAGCTCTTGCCCAGGATCCTCCCGCCAACGCACCGACCCGCCAGAGCCTTAGCATTTCTACGCATGCGCGGGGAAGGGCGGGGGCGGTGGGGGGGGGGTGACCCGCGCAGGCCCAGTGGCCGAGCGACGCCGGGAGACCTCCCAGTCTTGCCTCTCCGGGCCCCGCCCCGCCCCACCCCACGCCGCTCCGCCCCGCCCCGCCCCGCCCCACCCTGCCCGCGCCTTCGCTGCAGACGCTGCCTCGGGAGAGCTCAAGGATGAGCTGAACCTCCGCAGCTGTTAATGTCACCAGCGCTAATCACAGGGACTTTGGGGCTGGCCGGAAGCCCCCTTCCCTGCGCCCACTCCCGGTTCATTTCCTGTCCCGTTCCGCCCGCCCAGCAGCGACCTGGCTCAGCAGGCAGGCGGCCCAGGCGCCCCGGGTAGGTAGTTTGTGTACGGTTACCATGGAGACGCTGGCAGGCCTAGTGGAGCGGGCGGGCTAGCGGGCCGGGAGGAGGGTGGGCTGGCAGGCAGGGTGACCACTCTGTGCCCTGGCCTGAGCCCGTGGAGGAGGGGGCATTGCCGGGAGTGGGGAAGCTGCTGTCCGTACGGGAAGTGAGGTGTCCCTCGTGGGTTCACCGGGGACCTCTCCTGCCCTGGTCCCCCAATGTGGGGAGAGAGGCCCTGTGTATGCTCTAGGGGTCGGTTCGCGGCTGTCCTTATTTCTTCTGTACACTGCTCATTTAGCTAAGTGCATGGCGCTTAACAGAAGCTTGGAAATACTTGTTGGATGCCAGAGTGGTAAACCAAGGGGCTTTGTCTAGACAGCGACCTCGCCACCGTCACACAGATTGTACCCTTTTAGGCAACAGATAAGGAGGGCCCCAATAAATAAATAAAGGTGTGTGTAACAATATACAGTAAACTATATCGTATGTACATATAATGCCTCTTATTATCAGTTCCCACGACTATCACAGCAGGCCTTCCATCCCTAGAATTGTTTTAACTTGGTAGAAAAGCAAGTAGCACTCTGTTTGTATCCTGTTTTGTGAATCTACAAAACTGCTTAGTTGTTGATTTGGCCTACCTGATATTCGATAAAATACCTATTAAAAATTCTCCCTTTTCATAAAAAAACACTCCTCATGTAAACTTGAACTTGTGAAATTTATGGAAACACTGAAGAAACATCATTTACTTTCATTTTGCCATTTCTTATTTTAAATGCATTTTTTTTTTTTATTCATGGGAGAATTCTTATTGTATCCTTTTATGACATAGTGCCTGGGTAGTAGTTAACTTTTCCTTAAGGGCCAGGCACCATGCTAAAGCACTTTACATGAATTATGTCATTTAGTTATCAGAACAATCCTATGAGGCAATCAATTATTGTCACCATCGTCATTTTACAGATGAGGAAAAGGAAGCTTAGAGTCATTACAATCCTTGCCAAGGTCACCTAGCTGTGAATTGCCAGAGAGTATTTGGGCCCCTGTTCGAGCACTGCACTTTAACCACTACCCCTCTGGGTGCTCAGATCAACAGAAAAGTATTTCAAAATCATGGAAAGGGTCTTGAGTACAGATGGCCCTGACTCACAGTGGTTCAACTTAAAAATTTTCAGCTTTACAATGGTGTGAAAGCAATATATATTCAGTAGAAACCATACTTTGAATTTTGATCTTTTCCCGGGCTGGCACTATGTTCTACGATACTCTCTTGTGATGCTGGGTAGTGGCAGCCAGTGGTAGCCCTCCAGTCAGCCATGAAATCATGAGGGTAAATGATTGATACGCTTACAACCATCCTGTACTCATACTGCCATTCTGGTTTTTACTTTCAGCATAGTATTCAATAAATTACATGAGCCCTTCAACACTCATTCTAAAATAGGCTTTGTGCTAGACCATTTTGCCCAACTGGGGGCTAATGTAAGTATTTCTGAGCATGTTTAGGCTGTGCTGTCCTATGATGTTCAGTAGGTTAGGTGTATTGAATGAATTTTCAACTTAATGATATTTTCAACTCATGACGGGTTTTTCAGGATGTCACTCTATTAGAAATTGAGGATGATCTGCATTTGATTTGCAAGGAATAGAGGGGTGGAGATGGTCAGCCTTTCTCTTGTCACCAACATCTTGATAGTGCAGTGCTGCGTTTAGCAAGAAGGCTCTGGTTCAGGTGACTACTGGCAGCAAAGGTAAAGACAGGTCTTTATAATGAACTATGAATTTTTACAAATAATGACTCTGAAATGTTCCCCCAACGAGTGAGAAATATTTTGTTAAAAATGAAGGTCTCCAGCTTCAAGTATCCTACTGCTGGTGGTGTTCATCCTCTAGGGATCCTATGGACGTCGTAAACTCAGGACAATGATGCAAGACAGAACGCAACCTTTTTCTTCTTTCCCTTCAAAGTCTACTCCTGTTTTCTTTTAAAAAAGATCCCCTTGCCCTCTGATCCCACCCCTTCAGGTTTGCATAAAGTGTCACCTCTGGCTCCTTCCTGTCCTCTCCGACACCAAATCCTATTAGTTCTTCTGTTCTTGTTGTCCCTCACTTATTCTCATCTCTCTTCTTCCCTTTGTTTTGCCTTTACTCCTTTATCTCAGGCTTTCCATGCTGCATTCACAGATCACCCCGTTTATCAAGTCTTACTCCATGCCAGGCAACTTGAAGTAAAGGCAAGGAAGGAAAAGGGGACTGAATTTGATCTCATATCACCACATGGCATCAAGAATCAGATACCATTTGAGATAAAGTCCCATATGCCTTTCTAATCCATTGTAACAAATGTCTCCAATGAAAGAAGCCATATTGCCTTCAGCTGGATGTTTCTTAGATCTATATTTGAAAATGGAGTTCAGCGATTCTACGAGTGTTGACCTCCACACCTTCAGCTGTGCCTCACATAAAGAATTGTGGCTCAGAGTCTGGTGAGGCAACACCAGGAGCACAGTGGGAGGGTGTACTGATAGAGGCCAACCAGTGACCTTGCAGAGTATGGAGGAGGAACACCTAACTGAGGCTGGAGGAGGGGGAGAGGCATGTCCAGGAATGCTTCCTTGAGGACCTCTAAGAGTTAGTTGGCTGATTACACAAGAACTACCTGATTTTGTCCCTTCTAGTCTTTTTCCTTTTCGTCCTACCCACCCCTGCCGGATCACATCATGCCTCAAAATCTATTAATTAATTTGCTCAGCAGCTTTTATTTATTTTCTTGACCTGCTATTCCATTTTCTCTCTGGTCCAACTCCAGTTTATATTTCCAGAGCTCATTCTTGTCCAGCACACACCCCATATGTTCTTGGCACTCTGCCTTGGCTCACCCATTGACTTTCCTGGAAATTCCTTCTCTACTGCAGCCCTGATATCAGCCATTGCCTAATGCTTCAAATTCAGCATTTTTCAGAACCCAGCTCAAGGACCAGCTCCTCCAGGAAGTCTCCCTGACACCTTCTCCCAGTCAGAAATCCCTTCCTTTTTTTGTAATAACATGGGAGTTATCTCAGTTTTTTTCATTGACCCCATCAGTTTCTACATTGTATTAAGATTATTTGGAAGCAGGGCTGACATTTACCTTGTACACTCCAAGAAAGCTGCTCCTGTTGTGAAAATATTGGCATGTCTCTATATTGGTGCATAAATAGCTGTAGCCCCAGGGCCTCTGACTGCCCTGCTCCTCCCACCCCATCTCATGAGTAACAGTTTGAATATCATCTCTGGGCATATGTCATAGCTTTTGTACTATTGTCTAAGACTCCCTCCCTCACAGAACTGCTGTAGGGATTAACTGAGAGGATGTACTCGAGACTGTTTAGCATAGTGCTTGGTATTTAATCCATACTAACTGAATGGATTTGTTCCAAATGTTAGGAGAATTTTTATAAAGTTAAAATTTCTGTGATACTATTGTCTTCTAGTTCAGGTGTACTTTACTATAAACAGACAAGCTTTCAAACTCTGAGTGATTGTTGAAGTTGGCAAAAATCCTCTTTGATAAGAATTTGTAATTTAACAAATATAAAGAAAAAAAATACTTCCCTATCCCCCAAAAACAAACTTCTAACTCAGTTCACTTATATCACTGAACATTTCCATATTTGATTTAATGACATATTAACATTAATATAATAATAATAATAGATTAACTGTGTAGATCTTACATTATTGAAACTGCTTCTCACAATGTAACTGTTAAGGTTTGGGAGGAGGAGAAAGGAAGAGGGAGAGAGAAAGTTGTGTTAGAATTAGTGGTAAAATTTATGTACAAAAATATTTTTAAGCCCATTATCTATATTATTTCCTCCAATATTTAATCAATTTAAATTCCTGTGTGCCCAAATAAAGTACAAAATCGTTAGCATTTGACCTGAGTAAATATTCCTGCTTCCTTATGTAGTTTTCCATGCAAACTAAAATACAGAACCTCAGTCAGGAATGATGGTCCATTATCACTCATCCAAAGCACTTTCTCTAATCTTTATTGTTTGCCAGATTACCTTTGATATTGCTAGACTTATTAGTGCTATGTGGGTCCAAAGGAATCACAAACCTGATTTGGGCTCTGGGGGACACCTGTTCATTATATAGAACTTCTTCTCACTGAGTGGTATACTTTCTTTACTGCAGTGGGCCTTTTAAAAACAAACAGGGCAAACAAAAGTGATATGGCCACTTGAAGTAGATGTGATGGGACTGAATTCATATTATTTTGCATCCAGAAAGAATACAGGTATGTCCTACTTCTGAAGATTCATGTTATATCACTTTGCTTTTATGCAAGACCTGCATTAGGGCTTTCTTTGTAAAAGTGAAAATCCTCTTCAGATTTCTACTGGTGAGTGAAAACAGGTTATTAATGTAGGTCTTTTGTAAAAGCAAACTGGCAAAAAGTGGGGGATACCGTACGCTTTACGCCATTTCGGCTTACCAGAGTTTTCATAGGAATGCTCTACTTTTCGATAGCAGGGGAAACGTATATATGGCTCTATAAAAAACACTTTAGCGGTGCCTGGGTGGCTCAATCAGTTAAGCATCCGACTTTGGTTCAAGTCATGATCTCATGACTTGTGGGTTCGAGCCCCGCGTCGGGCTCTGTGCTGACATCTCAGAGCCTGGAGCCTGCTTTGGATTCTGTCTCTGTCTCTCTCTGCCCCTCCCCTGCTCATGCTCTGTCTTTCTGTCTCTCAAAAATAAATAAACATTTAAAAAATTAAAAAACACTTTATACATATTTTTAGTAATTAGCATTGAATATTTTAAAAAGAAACAGGCAATCATATCAGAAGCATTAGAAGCAAAATGTACTTGGCCTGTCAGTTTTTTGTGTTTTATTTTTAAACTTTTTTTATTTAAGAGAGAGAGTGAGCATGAGTGGGGGAGGGGCAGAGAGAGAGAGTGAGAATCCCAAGCAGGATCCATGCCATCAGTGCAGAGCCCCATGTGGGGCACAATCATATGACCCTGGGATCATGACCTGAGCCAAAATCAAGAGTTGGATGCTCAACTGACTGAGCCATCCAGGCGCCCCTGGCCTGTCATAGTTTTTGTTAGTTGTATTAATGTACATGATTTTGGAGACTTTGCTTAAGTTCAAAATCCTAGATCAAAAATTCCTAGAATATGACTGCTTAAAGTAATTTTTTACTGTTTTACCTCACTGGGCCTTTCCATATGAAAGGAATGGCATATTGTTTGTGGTTTTCATCATGCTCTTTTCCTCAAAAACTTTTAGGGTAGGGCCTGGGTAGAATGAAACACATGTTCTTGTTGTCTGTTGTTATATAACAACTTAATGTATACAATCATAATATAGTAAATCCTCTTTACTTGTCTAAGGAATCATCTGTTGACTCTACTTATGGAAATGAAGTCTTTTTAGTTTCCTTGGGCATATGTCACAAAAAATTTTTTCTTTTTTGCAGAAGTTATTCTAAAATTGGGCACTGAAATATAGGAATAATTTCCAGTCCTCTTTCTCTTTAGAGATATAACATTTTCAGGACATCTGAGTTGTTACTGTTTTTTTTAATGAACACCTATTACCATATACTAATTAGAGTTATGTTTTTAAAATCCCTTTTTAAAGTTTAGAGCTGTAGAGGTGTCTTGCCATGTTAACTAGACCTCCTTGGGGACACATCAGCATTTAAGAAGGATCTGCATTCTCAGGGTATCTGGGTGGCTCAATCAGTTAAGCATCCAACTCACAGAATCTGAAGCAGGCTCCAGTCCCCAGCTGTTAGCACAGAGCCTGACACAGGGCTCAAACCCACGAGCTGTGAGATCATGACCTGAGCTGGAGTCAGATGCTTAACCAACTGAGGCACCCAGACACCCCAAGCATCCAAATCTTAATCTCAGCTCAGGTCTTGATCTCAGGGTCTTGGGTTCAAGCCCTGTGTTGGGCTCCATGCTGGGCATGGAGCCTACTTAAAAAAAAAAAAAAAAAAAAAAAAAGAAGGATCTGCATTCTCATTGCCCTTGGACATGACTTTAACTCCTTAACTGAGAGAGTGAGCCTGGAAAAGGATATTTGATATTGATATTTAGCATTTATTCATCTAAGACACTATCTCAAATTGAAGGGGACTTGAATCAATTCATTCAAATACATCCTGGGCAAAGGTGGGGCAGAAACTTAACCTGAGTTTACAAACTACTTTTAGAAAAGCAAATATAGCTTGGAAATAGGACTCATCTGCCTAAATCTAACCTTATACTAGCAGTTTGTGTGGAGGACAGTGGGGGGGAAAGGAAACTTTAGTTAAAATTTTAACAGATCCCCCCAGTGTTGTTGTCGTTGTTGTTGTTTTTTAACATATTAGAGAATATGAGATGATTTTCTCTTCCTAGTCTCTCTTCTTTCACGATTTATCGTCTTTCTCTCCAGGTTTAGCTTTCATCTTGACTCTCTTCCTTGAACATCATTTCCCTCGAGTAAGTATATTCCCACAGGCATAACTGTGCACATCAACCTATATTTTTGAAAGCTTTTTTTCCACCCTGATCTTGTAACTGTAACTGTCTGGTAGATTTTTAATTAAAAAATGTTTGTGACTTTTTCTAGTTTAGTTATAGAGGAATGGCTTAAGCATGTGTGGATGAGTTTAAGTACTCCTTTCTTTCTTTTTTTTCTTATATTTTAACTTTATTTTTTAAAATTTACATCCAAATTAGTTAGTATATAGTGAAGCAATGATTTCAGGAGTAGATTCCTTAGTGCCCCTTACCCATTTAGCCCATGCCCCCTTCCACATCCCCTCCAGCAACCCTCAGTTTGTTCTCCATATTTTTGAGTCTCTTGTTTTGTCCCCCTCCCTGTTTTTATATTATTTTTGTTTCCCTTCCCTTATGTTCATCTGTTTTGTCTCTTAAAGTCCTCATATGAGTGAAGTCATAGGATTTTTGTCTTTCTCTGACTGACTAATTTCACTTAGCATAATACCCTCTAGTTCCATCCACGTAGTTGCAAATGGCAAGGTTTCATTCTTTTTGATTGCCGAGTAATACTCCATTGTATATATATACCACTTCTTTATCCATTCATCCATCGATGGACATTTGGGCTCTTTCCATACTTTGGCTATTGTTAATAGTGCTGCTATAAACATGGGGGTGCATGTGTCCCTTCAAAACAGCACACCTGTTGTATCCCTTGGATAAATGCCTAGTAGTGCAGTTGCTGAGTTGTAGGGTAGTTCTATTTTTAGTTTTCTGAGGAACCTCCATACTGTTTTCCAGAGTGGCTGCAGCAGCTTGCATTCCCACCAACAATGCAAAAGAGATCCTCTTTCTCCGCATCCTTGCCAACATCTGTTGTTGCCTGAGTTGTTAATGTTAGCCATTCTGACAGGTGTCAGGTGGTATCTCATTGTGATTTTGATTTGTATTTCCCTGATGATGAGTGATGTTGAGCATTTTTTCAGGTGTTGGTTGGCCATCTGAATGTCTTCTTTGGAGAAGTGTCTATTCATGTCTTTTGCCCATTTCTTCACTGGATTATTTGTTTTTTGGGTGTTGAGTTTGATAAGTTCTTTGTAGATTTTGGATACTAACCCTTTATCTGATATGTCATTTGCAAATATCTTCTCCCATTCTGTCAGTTGCCTTTTAGTTTTGCTGATTGTTTCCTTCGCTGTGCAGAAGCTTTTTATTTTGATGAGGTTCCAATAGTTCATTTTTGCTTTTGTTTCCCTTGCCTCTGGAGATGTGTTGGGTAAGAAATTGCTGCGGGCAAGATCAAAGAGGTTTTTGCCTGCTTTCTCCTCTAGGATTTTGATGGCTTCCTGTCTTACATTGAGGTCTTTCATCCATTTTGAGTTTATTTTTGTGTATGGTGTAAGAAAGTGGTCCAGGTTCATTCTTCTGCATGTTGCTGTCCAGTTTTCCCAGCACCACTTGCTGAAGAGACTGTCTTTATTCCATTGGATATTCTTTCCTGCTTTGTCAAAGATTAGTGGGCCATGGGTTTGTGGGTCCATTTCTGGGTTCTGTATTCTATTCCATTGATCTGAGTGTCTGTTCTTGTAAGCACTCGGAGTTTCTAAAGTCCTGGATGAAAACAGTTAATATTTTGTACCATATGTTTGCAGAGTGTGGTGTCTACCTGAAGAACATTTTATTTTAAAAGGAAAGATGCTATCTCCAAATGATAAAAAGTTAGAAAAGCTGGATCCATTTTATCGACCTTCTATGTCCAAGCAGAAGACCAGCGCAGAGATCATAAGTGAAGCACGAAATGCATTAAGAACAGTTAGGACCCAACGACCATTTACACCACGGGAAGACCAAAGAAAGCTATTTGGGTCTGCATCTTCAAGAACACCAGAAAATAGACCTCCTTCCTCCTTTAGGTAATGACATTTCTCTTGCCTGTACACTTGGATATGTAAGCTACCAGATGACATTTTCCCTTAATTCTAGTTATGGATAGTTGCTTTCTAAAGTTGGATGTCTGCTAATTGCGCCTCTTGTATCTATTCAAGATTCCTAAAGATTAAGTCCAGACCTCGGGTCCCAGAAGTTGCTTTGGTTTAAAATGGTAAATAGTGGTTGTCACAGCAAATCTGTAAAGCAATATGAACAAAGCTTTTTTAAAAAATCACTGTATACATTTCTTCTCTTCATTATTCGGTAACTTTTAATCCCCCTGAAAGTAATGAAAAGACTTACTAATAAAATGTTCTAAGTACTGTGATTTTTTTTAAATTGCTTCTTCCTCAAGGCTTATGCATTAAATGCTTTTACTTGTTTTGGGCTAAAGTTAACTAACATATACTAGAAATAAATGATTCTTCACAAACTAATATTTCTGTTCCATCTCCTCTGCTAGCCTCCATGCATCCAGTTTTGAGTCATCTGATTCCAGGCCTATCTCCAGTGCTCGTCTCAGTCCACTAGAGCTTGTGAGTACTTTATATTTAAGTGCTGTGAAATGGAATTGGCCCAAAATACTTGGAATCAGTACCTATATATGCTAAGAAAAGGATCACATAGACCTAAGTATACTAATAATTTAATATGAAAGTAATTTATTTTATATTTTTTCAAATATATTTCATGTCTAATGAAACACTTCTGTTATTTATCTATAATTTCATAATAAAGAAGAATTTAGAAATATACAGTGACCTGGCAAACAGAATGTTTTGCAACATTTTTTTGTTTTTCACAATTTTTTGGGTTTTTTAAAGTTATGCATGTATATTATTTTTAATAGTTATGTATACAAATAAATTATATATATGTGTACATAAAGTTTCAAAGATTTGTTACCCAAAACATTCCAGTGGTCTCCTGTCCTCTTATTCTTCATTTTATCCTTCCCATTGGTTCTCACTTTAAACTCTTTTAGCACATTCTTTTGGTATATACATCCAAAATTTTAAATAACAGTGTCTTGCTCCTCTCTGGCTTATGAGATTGAGGAATTATCTAATGACTTCTCACTAAGGAAGATGAAGATTTAACTCTTGTCTGTCCTCCCACACATCATTACAACACATTCATCTTTTCTGTCCCCACTGCTACTCTCAATATAGATACATCATAATTTTGGTTAATCTCTTTTCTCTATGATTATATAAACCCTGTTTATAACTGAGCCTTGAACTATTGATGATTACCTCTCCTTCCCTGTACCACTTTTTGTTTTCCCTGGTATTAATAATTGCCTTGCTTTTTTATTATTTATCATTTATTATTATTTATTTTAATAATTTATAATAAATTATTAAATTTATTATAATAATTATAATAATGTATTTAATAATTTATTATTTATTATTATTTATTTTGTATTATTACCATTTCAACGTTTATTTATTTTTGGGACAGAGAGAGACAGAGCATGAACGGGGGAGGGGCAGAGAGAGAGGGAGACACAGAATCGGAAACAGGCTCCAGGCTCTGAGCCATCAGCCCAGAGCCTGACGCAGGGCTCGAACTCACGGACCGCGAGATCGTGACCTGGCTGAAGTCGGCACTTAACCGACTGCACCACCCAGGCGCCCCATATTTTGTATTATTACCATTTCAACCCTAAACTCTTCTCCAAGATCTAAATCTCCTTCATATATTCAGGTACATGAGGTATTTTATTGATTAATCTCTTTGGAGAACTTTCCCCACTTTCTCTCAGACCATTTACCCTGGGCACCTGGCATACATGTAGCTCTCCTTCTTGTGATAGCTTTCTTGTTTCCTGTATCCCAGATTTTTCTCTGTCTTGATTTGCTTTTGGAATAGTTGCTCCAGTAGCTTCTAGAGAAAGAGTGTATGGGAAGTACATTATTTGAGACCTTGATGGCTGTTTTTGCTCTCTAGAAGTTTGTAAGATTTTTCTCTTTGTTTCCAGTGTTCTGAAATTCCATGACAATGGACCTTTGTATTAGTCTGTCTGTCATGATGGGTATTCTCAATGGAATCTCATGCCCTTCAACTCTGGGAAAGGTCCTTAAATTATTTTGGTGTCTCTTCCCCTCTTTTTTGTTCTGTTTGCTCTTTCTGGAATTTATTATTCCAATATAGGATTCCCTGGACTTGTACTTTAATTTTCTTTTCTTTTTTTAAATTTTTATTTCCCTTCTCTTTTTGGAAGAGACTCTATCTTCTAATCCTTTTGTTGAGTTCTTTTCATTTCTGCTATCATATTTTAAAAATATTTATTTTTAATTTTCCAGAAGCTTTTCCCCACTCTTAAGTTTTTTCTTTTTTTTTTTTTCTTTTTTTTAATTTTTATTTATTTTTGGGACAGAGAGAGACAGAGCATGAACGGGGGAGGGGCAGAGAGAGAGGGAGACACAGAATCGGAAACAGGCTCCAGGCTCTGAGCCATCAGCCCAGAGCCTGACGCGGGGCTCGAACTCCCGGACCGCGAGATCATGACCTGGCTGAAGTCGGCCGCTTAGCCGACTGCGCCACCCAGGCGCCCCAAGTTTTTTCTTTTTTTAAAAAAAATTTTTTAATGTTTATTCATTTTTGAGAGAGAGAGCCAGAGCATGAGTGGGGGAGGGGCAGAGAGAGAGGGAGACTCAGAAACCGACGCGGGGTCCAGGCTCTGAGCTGTCAGCACAGAGCCTAATGTGGGGCTCGAACTCACAAACCACGAGATCATGACCTGAGCTGAAGTTGGAAGTTTACCTGACTGAGCCACCCAAGTGCCCCGGTTATCTTTTCATATGTATACATGTATGTATGTGTATATATACATATATATATATGTATGTGTGTGTATATACACACACACAAACACACACATACATATACATATACGTATGCATATATATATACATGTATATGGTATTCTTGTGTTTTATGGTTGTATCATCTTGTCTGAGTATATTAATGATAATTTTGGTTTTTGAATTGTTTCCTTCTCCCTTTAAAATTTTTGCTGTTTGTGTGTGTGCATGCATCTTAAACAAGAGAAATTTATTTTCTCACAGTTCTGAAGATTAGAAGTCCAAGATCAAGGTGGCAGTAGGGCTGATTTCTACTGAGGCCTTTCTCCTTGGCTTGTAGATGGCCATCTTCTCCCTGTGTCTTTACATGGTTTTCCCTCTGTGTCTCTGTTGCATTTTTATGTTTATTTTGCTTTCTGTTTTTCATATCAGAGGCTCTCCCCTGATAGCTCATGCTGCTTGTTTGGCTGCTCTTATTTGGAAGTAGAAGCATGTGGAATGGGTTGATCAACCGGTAGGTGATACCTACTCATATCAGGGAAGTTTAGCTGGGCTGTGTTGTTTGTGAAAGCCCCAATGGTGGTAACTTTAGGAATTTTCTTGTGGCTAGTTTATTGGAAGTATCTCAGAATATCTTCCAAGCTCTTGCCTACAGGATAAAAGCTGGTTGCTAACTTACAAGAACCAGCTGGAGGATGAAGGTAGGAATGTCTACCATTCAGTAGGTAAATATTCAATTAATATCTATGTTTATAATAAGTACCCTGACACTCAACTCTGGAAGGCAGCTATGCTTAGCACTATACCACCAATGCCCGCTGTGACACTCAACTCTGTATGATTAGCCTGATGAAGAGATCCTCTGTTTTACCTTCTCTACAGAACAAATCTCCCATCCATGTGGCCTGACTTCATGGAACTGGGAGGGAAGGAGTTACACAGATTTTTACCCAGTCCTCCTTATTTCAGTCACCTCCCCTTATAGCCCTGCTGCATAAGTACCTGGTGATACCAGTCCTTTAGACTTTCATGGAATTGGGGTGTTAGTCAAGCTACTTTTCAATTTTTTCTAAAGTTTTATTTATTTTTGAGAGAGAATGAATAGGGGAGAGGCAGAGAGAGGGAGAGAGAGAATCCCAAGCAGGCTCTGTGCTATCAGCGTGGAGATCAATGCGGGGCTCAAACTCATGAACCTTGAGATCATGACCTGGGCCGAAATCAGGAGTTGGAGGCTCAACCAGCTGAACCACCCAGGCGCCCCTGCTTCTTGATTTTTATTACTATGCATGTATGCATATTTGTGTGTGTGTTTGTTTTTGATGAAGTATTTGTGGGTTTTTTTTGCTGAACTATTTGAAAGCAAGTTGCAGATCTTTTAAGACTTCATCCATAAAAGTTTAATTTGCATGTCATGTGAAAAAGGACAGTCTCCTACATCACCACCACATTATAATCACAGCTCAGAAAATTAACATTACTCGGTAGTATCATTTAATGCACAGTCCATGTCCAAATGACCCCAACTGTCTCAAAATGTATCTTATATTCTTATGCTTGTTCTTATATTGCAGATGGCAAAAATAGGGTTCCAAAATAGTAAGCATGAACCGATATGCAATAAATACTTTTGCCAGCCATTTATTTATATGTAGTTTCTTACACTTACAGTCTTGGAGACCACTTGGGTTCTGGGCCAGCTACAACAAGAGGGAACTCCTGTTTGGCAGCCCAGTGGGTCCACCTTATCGTAAAGTGGCTCTCTATTTTATGATTCTGTCATTGGACTCCTATGAATTGTTTTTAACATTCTGTAGTTTTGGGTGATTCACTCAATAGGCTTATTGTTTTCAAAAAATTTCTAGTTGTAGAGTTAACCTGGTCCTTGTTACACTGGTACAGTCTTTGGACTGCAGGATTAGATGTTAGACAAAGATAATATGGACATTTGCCTCTGTTTAGGGTCATTATAATTTCATTATATTTTAGGGTCACTATATTTCTTTACTGCAGAATGGCTAGGTGCTATGTACAAAGTAAAAGTGGACTCAGAAATCCCCATGTCAAGTAAAATAGCTCTTTTAGTTTGAAATCTTTTTGTTATAGCGGACTATGTAAGGGTCTTAAGTATATTTCATTTTAAACATAATTAAAGTTTGGAGCCCCCAGTCAAAAAAATCCTAAAAGTGAACTTATGCTATTGCCCCTCCACCTTCTTTCCTCTTTTCCATCTCACCCCTGAGAGAACCTCTACTCTGGGGACTACTATCCTGGCAAAGTGGGGAAGTAGGAATGGAGGAGGAAGGAGTGGGGAAAAAGGAGGCAGCTGGAGGCTGGGGCTGGGGTAGCTCACAGATAAGGGGCTCACTTGTGGAAAGAATCTGTGAATACCTAACCAACAGAACCTCAGTACTTTCTGGCTCTAGGTTCCTTTCTTAGGCTAGTTTGGCTTTTAATGATGCCTTGACTATCAGTCAATCGAGGAAGAGGGACCAAGAAAGCAACCCATTCCAGCTCCTACATTTAACAAATCAGCTCTACTTCTTTGAGCGTAAATGTTTCCCTTCTCCCTGTTTCTACCCTCCCCGCCCCCCCATCTGGCCTGTGCTCCTCCCACTGCCCATCCTCCTGCAGGTGGTGGACTGTCTCTACTCAGGGGCACTCTGGCTCCTGACCACCCAGGCCTTGACTGCCCATTAGCACCTGTAATCCTATAAGACAGGAAGTAAACATGTATACCTACTTGCTGTATCAGTATGCCCTGGTACCCCTGTTTTCTTTCGTAGCAGCGCCCCATGTTCCCACGACAACTTGACACGTGGGGCTGCTGGGTGGTGGTTGTTATGGCTGCTTTCATTCTGCTCCCCTGGTTATAGCTGGTGTTCAGATTTATATTTACACAGGAACAGCTGCTCTCTTACTTTGGATTGTATAAAGTAGGAAAAGAGATGTGGGCCTGTGCATAAATAGGAAGTTTTGTCTTTCATCATTATTATTGTCAAAACTGAATTCTCTTGTGTTTCCTAAACTTACAAAGTCTAGTTGTTTAAACCCCAAGTGTTTTTTTATTAAACTTTTTATTGCCACACTAAAAAGACACAGATCATGAGTGCAGCTTGATAAATTTACACAGACTCAACATACTCTGTAACCAGCATTCAGAAAGGAAAAATAGATCATTACCAGCATCCCAGAAACTGCCTCCCTAGGGTGAATATTGTCTTGATTAATCACAGCATAGATTAACTTGAGCTATTTTTAAAATATTTTATAGGAACCATGCTCCAGTTATTTGACAAGGAAAACAATGTGGTTTATTTTTAAAAGAAAGGACTTGGGGGGCGCCTGGGTGGCTCAGTCGGTTGGGCGTCCGACTTCGGCTCAGGTCATGATCTCACGGTCCGTGAGTTCCAGCCCCGCATCGGGCTCTGTGCTGATGGCTCAGAGCCTGGAGCCTGTTTCAGATTCTGTGTCTCCCTCTCTCTCTGACCCTCCCCCGTTCATGCTCTGTCTCTCTCTGTCTCAAAAATAAACGTTAAAAAAAAAATTAAACAACAAAAAAAAAAGAATGGACTTGGAATCCCATATATACCTTGGGGATAGGGGAGATCCAGGGTAAGAAAAAGAATGAGAATGAGAATGTCAAAGCAATGTTCTTTCTGTCACCATTTCTGAATGGGAACATTACAACAGTGAATCACATGCTGAGAGTGACAGAGGAGCCCAGCGTACCTGTGGAGAAAATCATAGTAATAGAGGTGCACATACAGTTACCACATCCAAGAGTTATAGGCTTGAAGGAATTGTTTTAACAGCTTTACCGAGGTATAATTTATCTACAATTGTATCAAGACTCAGAGTTTTCCAGAGAAAAAGACCAGTAGATAGATAGATAGATAGACAGACACACACACACACACACACAGATAGATGTATAGAAAGAGATTTATTTTGAGGGATTGGTTCACATGATTAAGGAGCCTGAGAAGTCCCCCTCGGTCTGCCGTCTGCAAGCTGGAGGCCCAGGAAAGCCAGTGCCCTAATTCCAGTCAAAGCCTAAAGGCCTGAAAAACTGGGAGGGGTGGGCTGGGGGGAGAGGGTAGCAGGTAGCCAGTGGTGTGAGTCCTCATCCGAATGTGAAGGCTCGAGAACTAGAAGTGTTGGTGTCCAAGGGGAAAAAGATGGATGTTCCTGCTGAAGCAGAGAGGGCAAAAACACCCTTCTTCATTTCCAGGAATTTTTAATATTTGCTTTCTAACTTCCTAGAGGTCGTGTGTGTGTGTGTGTGTGTGTGTGTGTGTGTGTGTGTTTTGTTGCTCTGCAAATTAAATCATAGCAACTTCCTGAGGTGGGATATGGCAGACTCCCCTTCCTGTAGAATAGGGGAGACCCTGCCTTTCCATCTGGTGGTCCAGAGGAGCCATGCCAAAAATTGGTCAAGGCCCACGATACTGGGAGAAAAGTCAAGGCCAGGCAGATTCCTTAAATGTTCTAGGTATTTTGTCTTTTTCGATTGGGTTATTCTATGAAAATTCTTTCTTTCTTCAACAAACTCTAGAAGTTTGAACAGCCAGAACAGAGCTTAAAATCTTACTTTCTCAGTGTCCTTGATTATATTCAAGTCACTGGTTAGTGTCATGACACACAAAGTGACTGAGGTGAGGTTCTCAAGTGAAAATTTCAACTTACTTACATTGTTCTCTGAAATTCTAAAATAAAGTGAATCTTATAAGAAAAAAAGTTCTTTTACTGTTTTGCTTCATAAAAGCCAGTTTGCTCTACAAAGTGGAAGAACATTTTGTAGAACCTGGCAGGATAGAAATTGATGTCTTGTTCAGTGGTTTTCCCTTGAAGAACTAAAAACACTTACATGTATTACTTATACTTTAAGTAGTCCAGTGAGGTATATGTTTAAATGGGATACATGATTTTAGTTAAGGACAATAGTCAAATGGGACTCATTTTTCACTATACAATGACTAATTTTGCACTAGGAAAATGGTATCTTTTATCAAGGGGCAGTTAAAGGGATTTATCTTGCCATCCAGAGATAATTGAGTTATTTTCCTTTGGATAAAAATTAGCTTTGCATATTTTCCCTTTTTATAAGATCTTTTACTTAGTACCCAAAACATTTATAACTGTTAGGGCATCTATCAAAGAAGTCATCTACTTTATTTACATTATTATTAATTGGTAGACTTCTCAATCTTTGTTTCAGATTCAGGGTACCTGCAGAGCACTGGCATTCTGAGATAAAACCTCCTATCTACATTCAATATTGACATTATCCTTATATACTTCACCTTTCATAAAGCTCTTATTTTCCTGTATTATATTTTTTGCTTTTTTGGTTACTATTAGTTTCATGACCTAAGTGGCATTCTTATGAATATTTTGTAACAATTAGACTAAACAGTAAAGGGACTATTACGTAAATATAGCATAATTTATATAGATAAATGAGTGTTGCCCCTTCAGAAGAGACCCCTCTGAATTCAAAATCTTTTTTTCCAGCAAAGTTGTGTCAGAGGCTAGGGCCTTGACTTTTGAGACTTAAAAGTAACTTGGAACCAAATCTGGTTAATAAAGGGTGAGCATCTTACATAGGGAAGGGAGCTTCATTTCTTGAGTTTCCATAGAGGGAATTGTATGTATGTCAGCGTCCCTGAAAGAAGAGGCCTCCTATCTCCATTTGGTAGCTGGGCAAGTTCAGAGAAAGGAATGGCTTGCCCAAGTTCACTCCACTACTAGTAAATCGACTGCACTCCAGTTTGGGTTTGATCTCAGAGTCATTTACTCTTCCCCTATATTAGGCTGATTATTTTATTTACCTTTAGAGAAGGTTTATTTACCTTCTTTATTTAAAGCTGCTTTATTTACCTTTAGAGAAGACACACTTCTCTAAAGTCATGAAGCTAATATTTTTCTATCTGGCTTATGGGTTGATTCTAATTGCAAATGAATGAAATGATACAAAAAAATATTTTGAAAAATATCATCAGTGTTGAAAGAAGCAACTTATTGGAAGGAGGAGTCTAATATAGATGTCGAGGTTCTATTAATGTATACGAGAAAATGAGTGTTGGGAATTATGTGCCATATATGATAGATAACCTCACTCATTTTTCCAAATTATCTGACTTAAATTTCACACTGGATTTTAAAGAAATTTGTTGATTAACCTACCAGATTGAGAATCACTCATTTCACATATTACATAAGTAACTTCAGGAACTCTAACTCAGTTGTTTTTGGTTAGAGAGCTAAAAGCACCTGCTGCCATAAAATTGCTCGTTCATAAGCAGATGATCTTGTTAAGGTTGGAGAGAGGCAGGGTGGATCACCAAGCCACACCAGAAGTGGGAGTTGAGGCCCACGTGAGGTTCTGGTGCTGGGCTGGGCGCTGGGCTGGAGGGCACCACCACCTGAAAGTGGGACCGCAGGGTGCTCTGGGTGGCACAGTGCTTGGTGCTGGTATTTCTATTTATTTATTTTTAAATGTTTGATTTATTTTTGAGAGCGAGGGAGGGAGGGAGGGAGAGAACGAGCAAGGGAGGGGCAGAGAGAGAAGGGGACAGAAGATGCAAAGCAGGCTCCATGTTGACAGCAGCAAGCCCAGTGTGGGACTTGAACTCATCATGACCTGAGCCAACGTCAGCCGCTCAACTGACTGAGCCACCCAGGCGCCCCGTTGTGCTGGTACTTTTAAAAGTCTTTAAGGAATTGGAATGTTGCCCATAATATTCCTTTTCAAGGGGTATCAGCATAGAATTCTGAGAGGTAGAAAATAAAACATTTTTATATCATAAGTCCAAGACAACTTCTTGCTCTTAGGTTTTATGACTTTATAATCTAAATTATTCAAGGATATTTATACTCTTAAAAAAATACTTTTCTGGAGTCCAAAATATGTTAAGGCAGTATTTATATTCCCCATAATTCTTGACATGTATGGGTGCCAAGTAACTGTTTTCTGAGCTGGCAGGAACACAAAAATTTACAAAGCATTTTGAGTATACTGTGTCAATATTACAGTCTCTTATACAGATACCTGTTTCCTAGCGTGCATAAATTGTTTTTTCGAATATGTTAAGCCCGATAGAGGATTTAATGCAATATATTTGACAAAAGCAATGGGAAGTTGCTACACATACACATACGTGAGATAAAATGGCCCGTGAGGTGTAGAATCGAGTGGCCGGGGTGAAGCGAAGCTGGAAGCCCCCCTGGAGGTGTCAGTGCCAGTGCCAGGGTGGGGATCTTATTTGAGACGCGGAAACTCATGCCAATCATTTGAAAAATCTCTTTCCAGAGACCGAAAGCTCCGGCATCTCCCGCCCCGGAGGAGGACCTGTGCCTTTCCTTTCCCAAACCCCCAGTGGACGCTGCAAAGATGAGAAGAATAAGCAGTGCCCGGGCGCGCTTATTCAGGGCGGCCTCCCAGGGGGCTCTTCTGCCTGACAGGACGCTTCCTCCCGCTGAGCGTAAGGCTGGGTAACATCCTTTAAACCGGGGGGTGGGCAGGTGATTTGAATTTGCACATACAAGTTATTTTTACAGGACTTTTTTTCAAACCCCACAGGATTTTTACAGTAACGCTTAGTTAATATTATGCAAAAGCTGGTAAAGAAACATTGTTCGTATATTTTTCTGGGCATTCATGAAAAGTACCTAAATATCACAGTTTTTTAAAAAAAGTTACTGGTAGGAAAAGAATATTAGGGTTAAGTGTTTCTAATGAAGGAGTTCACCTATATTAGAAATAAGTGATTTTTTAAATTAGTTCAAACAGTTGTTCGTTTCATTAGGCACATTTAAAGATTTATACAATGTGCCCTAAGCTTAGGTCTTTGAAGATACCTTTCCAATCCCATGTAACAAAGTAAGCTAAAGTTGGAGGCTTTTCCAGTTCTTTCCCACAGAATTGCTGGCAGGTATCTACACCTGGAGGCAGAGGTGCTACAAACCTCAAGCTCTAATGTGTGCCCCAAACATTGGAATCAATCCCTGTCCAGAGTACACTAAGAGTTTTTCAGATTCTGCAGGAAATGTCTCTTTAGTGGGATGACAGTCAGTCTAGAGCATCACACCAGTATTGAGAGAAAAAAAAAATGAAATAGAATAGAATAGAATGGAAGACATCAGGGCACATCACAGATCGTAGGGCAAGTATTGCTTCAAGGAGACCTTACTGTGGTCACGTACATGTGTGTTCAGGGTCATATTATTAATTTATTATATATTATTAATTTATTATATATTACACTTATATTAATTTATATTATGAACTTATTATTACTGCATGTAGTCCAAAAAGTTGGAAAACCACTTTACTAGGGGCTGACAGAACGGGCCCTCCTTCAATCAATAAGATGAATAGGGGTAGGTATACAGTCACAGAGAGGAGATTATCTGAAGATGGATCCCAAAAGTTACAAGTCACTGCCTGAGGATCCTACTTGTTTGATATTCAAGGGTTTTCTTTTAATGAGTCACCAACACTTAAAGGTAGAAGATCTCATGGAAGCATCCAGATTTATGACTTCTTATGAAAAAATTAGAAGATCTGGCAGTCCTGGGCCTTTGTTCCATGTGGCACCCATCCACTCCCATTAGCCCGGGGTATGGGCTGCAGTTCCCTATGTCTCCCCAGCCCACTTTACTCATGTTCTGGTCCCTCTGATCCCTGTAATCCCTGACATGGCCAAAGAGACTCATGAAGAAGTCATGAAGAAAGGGAAATAGGCAATCCAGGGCACTCATGTCACACGGTAACAGATGCTGTCACGGGATATATAATTAGGCAACTTGCTTTACCTCGATGTCCCAATTTGTTTCCTTCTAACAGTCAGTCAATCAGATATTTATTGAACCCCTTCTAAGTGCCAGATACCATTCTAGGTTCACAGGGTCCTGCCTTCAAAGAGCTTGTGAGGGGGGATAGACAGTAAACGGGAAAACAAAGAAATAAGATAATTTGGGTCCGACGAGGGCTATGAAGAAGATACACAAGATGACAGGATGGAGAATGTCATGGCGGGAGTAGCTCAGGTGGCACTAGAATGTGCTTGAGGAGGTGACCCCTGGGTCGAAACGTGACTAGGGAGAAAAAGGCAGGTATATAGAAACCTGTGGATGAGGTGCCCGTACTGAGGGACAGCGAGGCCCAAGACGGGGGGGGGGGGGGGAGGCTCGGATGGTGGAAGCTGGGAAGGCCAGTGTGGCGGGAAGGTGGTTAACCGTGGGAACGTGAAAGGAGCGGAGGCCACAGCCCGGCAGGGCCGAGCTGTGGAAACCAGCCCAGACTTTATGCTGCTTGCACTGAAAAGCCAGGGCAGGGTTTAAGTGAGGGAGAGACCTCATCTGACTTCAGTTTCTCAGCTATAGCTGCACCTTAGGATCACCTGAGGAACTTTTCAACCGTTCCCCCACCAGGGCCCCAGTTAGACCAGTTAGATCCGGAAGGATTGGTAATTGCAGGAGCAAAGCCCCTGCCAGCAGGAGAGGGGATGGGATCTGGAGTCCGGGGTCAGGGGTTGAGGTCAGACCTAGAGAGGAACAGCGTCACTCCTTCTAAACGGGTGGTAGAGCTGGTGTGCCAGTACTGTTGTTTGCTAGATGTTTTGCTATCAAGCCTGAATGCCACCTCCACGGCGTTTAACTCCTGGTTGCTAACCGGGGGAGCCTTGCTGCTTCCTGAGCTGTTCACGTCTACAGGTGAGTGACCGGAGAGACGGTGCTTCACCCACCATCCCCATCTTCTTTGCTTCCCTTGTGGCTCTGTGCCTTCCCTTCGAGGCCACCTGGCCCTTGACTGTGCACCCACAGCACACCTGTGCTTGGGAGGTGCCATCTGCGGCTGTCATTTCCCAGCACCGAGGCCGTCCCCATGCCTCCGAGCGGTCAGAAACAGGTCTTTGTTGCCGTCCTTTTATCCACCCTGTCTGCAGGTGCTCCCTGCTCATCAGCCCTGGGGTCTGTGTCAGCACTCAGGAAACAATGGCAGTAAAAAGTCGGAGTCATTTTAAAAGCACCGTTGCCCAATTAAAAAAATATGTTATATATTATTATATATGTTATACATGTATATTTTAATGCTGCAGCCTTGGAATTATTGTCATTTGTGCAGGAGCTCCCTGGGCTTTGTGTCAGAGACTCTATTGTTTAGTAAAGGTGTCTTTCGGTGGGTGACTGGGGTGTAAAGGCAGCTGTGCTTGGAGACAGAGGGTGTGCCCCTTCCTTTGATGTGAAGTCATCTGTAGCCGACTCTGCCGCGGGCAGGGCTGGGGGTGTGGTGGCAGGCTTGGAATTCCTGATTTAAGAAAATGAAAGGGGAAGAGAGGTGTGTAGTGATCTTCACAGGACCAGCAGTTTAATTGCTCTGTGTTGAAATAGGCTTTTCGGCTGGACATGGCAGTGATGCTAAGGCCGCCTCAGTTACTCAAGCTGGACAGAGACCTCGGGGCAGTCCCCCGCCTCCCCATCCCTGCCCTCTTTGCCTTCACAGAGAGAGCCCTCGACAGGCTTCCTAAATGGGCTTCCTAAGCATCTTCTGGGTCCGCATTTCCCTTTCCCATTACTGCTGCACTTCTGTTCTCACCTCTTGCCTTGTGCTTGGCCTTCTAGGCCCCTTTCTTATCCTCCCTCAGCTCACTGATGACCCTCAGCCCTTAGAGCAGCCAGAAGAGCCTGGAGAAACCAAGCTGCCAACCACACATGGCTGTGAGCAGCCGCCTTCTCCCTTCATCCCAGTGGACCGTGAAAATGATTATTTTCTGTGTGTGCCATATGGGCCAGGAAGCAAATAAAAATCAAATTGCATCATCTTCTTGCTGAAAACCCTTTGGAGGGCTCCCTGTGCCTTAAAGGAGTGTTTGCCAAACTGAGTTCCAGCATTCCCTTGGAAAAGTGGTTCAGCACTCAAATCAATCTGCCTGCTTCCTCTCCCTCTTGGAGAGTCCTGGCGCACATGGGCATATTTGAGGGTCAGTAAAGATGCCTATTTAATTTTAATTCAACCCAGCATTTTACAAATGTACTTGACTGTGGAATCTATCTTTTGAAAAATGCAGTTTGGGAAATGCTGACCTAGCACAGAAGTTGGCAGACTTTTTCTGTAAAGGGCCAGAGAGTAAATATTTTAGACCTCATGGGCCATATAGTCTCTGCTCAACCTACTCAACTCTGCTGTTGTAGTGGGAAAGCCACATAGACTGATTTATGGCCACTGAAACTTGAATTTTCACATGACACAAGATAGTGTTCTCTTTTTGATTTCTTCCCAACCATTTAAAAATGTAAAAACCATTCTGAGTTTGTAGGCAGTACGAAAACAGGAGGCAGACTAGATTTGGTGGTTAGTTTGCTGACTCCTGGCCTAGGGGATAAAATCTCTGCTCCTCATCATGCACAGCTCCGTAGTGATCTAGCCTAACATTCCAGGCCCTTCTTTTGACTCTCCTTTCCCTACCCTCCACAGCCTGTGCACCAGCGGTTTGGAACTCCTTGCAGTTTCCCATCCTGGTCCTGCTGATTCAAGCCTCTTGCAGGAGCTGCTCTATAATTGCTGGACCCAGTGCAAAATGAGAATGTGGGACTCTTTATTAAATTATTGGGAATTTCAAGATGGCGACAGCCAAGCATAGGGCCCTTCTTTGTGTGGGGCCCTGCTTGACTATACAGCATGTATGCACATAAAGCTAACTCTGACTCCAGACTTCTGTTCCTTTTTCACAGAACTCCTTTTTGCCTCCTGTTAATCCTTGAAGAATACTTCTCAGGCTCTGCCTCCTCTATGAATCTTTCCCTGACCAACTTCCACACCCCTCAGGACTCTCCTGTTCTCTATACCACCCTTACTGGCTCAGACCATGCCGTACTGCATTTCTCTCTTTACCTGTCCGCCTCTCTATCTCCCCTACTAGACTGAGCAGCTTCAGTAGGAAGAGAGGTTTTCTTTATTTCTTTCAGTAGGAAAAGAGCCTGAGAACCTAAAACAGGGTCTAATATATAGTAGGTGCCAAAGCAATATCTGTGAAATGGAACCGTTCCTGTATAGTAATATTATTTGTTGTAGACTTCTTTTTTTTAATGTTTATTTATTTTTGAGAGAGAGAGAGAGACAGAGTGTGAGCAGGGGAGGGGCAGAGAGAGAGGGAGACACAGAATCTGAAGCAGGCTCCAGGCTCTGAGCTGTCAGCACAGAGCCAGACGTGGGGCTCAAACTCACGAGCCTTCGAGCCATGAGGTCATGACCTGAGCTGAAGTCGGCCACTTAACTGATTGAGTCACCCCTGTTGTAGACTTTTGAAGTTGAGCCATGATCCATTACAAAATTAGTAAAATGTGCTACAGATATTTGCCAGGGACACACAGGGCATTGTTATGAGTGCTCAGTTTAATGGTGGACATCCATCAGGAGGAAGACTGAGCCCCAGGGCAGCTCTTCGCTGCAGTAATAAGTGACAGCTCACTCCAATAGATTGTGAAGTTAGAGGGGGCTGCAGCAACTCCCCCTATGAGTATGGGTGTGTTTCCCCTCTAGAAGAGAAGCTCCCTGACCGCTGCGACTTCTTGGTTAGATCGCCAGCACCTGGAGCAGCACCTGGCATGTAGCAGTGAGTGCCTAGTAAATATCCATGGAGTAAACGAAGGAAAGAAACAAATGTTAAAATACAGGAATAGGCTGGGGCGCCTGGGTGGCGCAGTCGGTTAAGCGTCCGACTTCAGCCAGGTTCCGTGAGTTCGAGCCCCGCGTCAGGCTCTGGGCTGATGGCTCGGAGCCTGGAGCCTGTTTCCGATTCTGTGTCTCCCTCTCTCTCTGCCCCTCCCCCGTTCATGCTCTGTCTCTCTCTGTCCCAAAAATAAATAAAAAACGTTGAAAAAAAAATTAAAAAAAAAAAAAATACAGGAATAGGCTAAAGATGCTTTGTGACCTAAAACAAAACGTGTGCTTTGTTATTCAGTAGGAAAGATATTTAAGGCAGAGTGGTGCTACTGAGCGTGCCCTGGACCAGAAGTTGGGATTCTTGGGTTCCCTTAATGATGATGAAATAACTTCTGGGTTTTGAGTAAATCACTTTACTAGGCCAAATTGTTTAATTCTCACCACATCCCTGAGAGGCGGGGACTACTGAGAAAGGTGAGAGAAAGGTTGAGTGACCTGCCTGCGTAGGTCAGCCAGTACTTGACCCCAAGTCTGATGGAAGGGCAAAGCCTACGCTCCTCCTACTGTATGGTCCCGGCTCTCCCCAGACTTGCTCTGTGAACTGAGACTGGCCACTTAACATTTGGGTTTTCAGTTTTCTCATCTGAAAATTGAAATTTGGGCTAGCTGATCTCTAAAGTTTCTTTCAGTTTTGAAATGCATTGTTTTGAAAGCGGGGGGCTTGGTCAGAGTGGACCAAGTGGTTTTGTTGGTTTTTATTGGTTTGCTCGTTCAAGTGCAGAAAAAGACACTTTGGGTGTTTGCAAAACAGTGTTTTTCTATAAAATCTCATCCCTCCCTGCCCTTTTGAAAAAAATATTCTCTCAGAGATTCAAGCATGGTAGCAGCATCACAGATGAACTATGCCTAATGGCCATTTGTTGATAAACACTGTTGTATCACAAGTTTAAGAATCTGCAGTCATAGACACAATAGATGTTTCAGTTTAGAGACTGGACTTTTTGCAACTCTTATTATCTTACTCCTCTTTAGAAAGCCTTATAAGCCAAAGCTGTCTTCCTACCACCTAGCAGTGGTGTGTAAGGCCTCCACGATCTGGCTGCTGCCCCTCTGATCACCTCTCTTCTTCTTCTCCCTCACATACTCCACTCCCTATTGTGCCTTAAGCATGCCAGGCACACTCCTGCCTTAAGACCTCCATAGCTGCTAATCCCTCTGCAAGGAAGATTGTCCCTCATCAACTGATAGCCAGATGCCTCGCCTCCATTAAGGGTTTGCCTACCATACCTACCCTGTTCAAAACTGCTACCTGCCGCCATCCCCAATCCTCTTTAGTTTTCTCCATTTTTCTACTTATGCTTTTTTTTTTTTCCGTAGCAGTTATTCTATAATATACCTCATTTATCATGGTATATTATTTATTATCTCTTCATACCTATTAGGATATAAGCCCTAAGAAGTCAGGGATCTTTGTTTTGTCACTGCTACATCTTGAATGTGTAGGCC
Organism: Lynx canadensis; assembly: GCF_007474595.2. Classification (NCBI taxonomy): domain Eukaryota; kingdom Metazoa; phylum Chordata; class Mammalia; order Carnivora; family Felidae; genus Lynx; species Lynx canadensis. The sequence continues at coordinate 98,821,253 of NC_044307.1, forward strand.
AGTGCCTGATATCATGGAGGCACTCAAGATTTTTTGAATGAAAAATTATTAACATGATCAAATTCAGGAAAAGGAGTCATCACTCTGGGATGCAGATGTATTTAAATGTGGATGGAGTTATTCATAAACCTAATTTGAGTGTTTGTCCTCTGGTAGACTCAGAGAGTCAAGAGAAGATCCCACTCGTTTCTGATGAATTGGTGCCACCAAGCCTGAAATAGTGGTGAGGTATTGTAGATGTCCAGGTAGGCTTTGGCCGTACAATTCCAGACTTGGTTATAAGTAACACATAACTTTTACATTGTACCAATTCTCAGACTGAAAAAAAAACACAACATTGAAATAGTGATTCTTAAAGTAAGAAATACTTTGACGAAACATTTCCTTGATTGTTACAGCAAAGAAGACAGTGGAATCCAAAGAAACCATTGTGAAGGGGGACCCTATGGTGAAAATAAATGGGATTTATTTAACAGAATCAAATGCCATGGGCCACTTAAAGAGTCACCCACTTCAGCTAACTTACGATGGAGGCTTCAGTGAAATTCAGGCGCAAGAAATGTTTAAAGGGACAACATCCTTGCCATCTCATCTCAGAAGTGGAGGGTCAGTATTCTTTTGATTTGATTTTCTGGTCTGGATAAGTGTCAATACCAGTTTGTTTCCTTATCTTATGGGATGATTGATTTGCATTTTCCCTTTACATAAACAAATTTTTCAGTTAATGATGCATGAATAGGAAAGACTTTTTTTCTTCATGGCTAGATGGAGTTGATTTTACATCATTCCCTATTTAAGTCTTGGGAAAACATTTATTCATACCTGCCAAGTGCTGCGTTGATAGGACTGTCAATAGTCTTTGCTTTAGACTGTTCCAGCCAGCCCTTGAGTGATGAGTGATTGTTCTGTTTGTGCGTTATTTGGGATTCTTGCCTGGCCTGGAATCTCTTGTTCCCTCCCTTTGGACTAGTTCACTGTTGTTAATTCCATTGAAGAGTGGACACTTATTTTATTCTCCAGTAGATACTTGGATTTAAACATTCATTTTGTCAATGGGTAAACAGTTAAAACAGAAGAATCCTATAGATTTCTGTTATCCATGGTATCTCCCTACTAATACCTCATAAAATGAATTATTGGGAATCACTTATTTCATACCACGTTCCTAGGCAGGGCTCTCTAGGGCTTCCCCTAAAAAATTAGAGGAACAATTTTCTTATCATATTAAAGATTTGTGGAGAAATGTTCACTGTATAGACCATGTGAATTCTCACCCTGGTGTTTTCCTAAAGAAGCCTTGAATAACTAGGAATGGGGGTCAGGGGTGGAGTTGGGAGAGAAGCCTCTGTTCTCCAGTCCCAGCCAATAATGATGCCAAGATAGGCAGAAGGTCCTGGACTGGACAGGGTCATTCAGTTAGAGATATTTTTCTTTGACTTTCCATTGGGTCATTATGGACAATTGCCTGGTTCAAATTTGCTTAACAAGATTAAATTCCATGGGCCATTTTAAGACCGAGTGCTTGTTGCCCTCACTTTAGATTTTGGGTCTGACTTTGGCTTGTACACACGCAGCGTGCTTAAAATTTTCCCGGAACTGGCTGCTTGGCAGCTGGTTAGTTTAGCTAAACTGACCTTGTCTGCTGACACAGCCTGAAGAGTGTCGCGCATGTGGAATTTATATTAGGCAACCCAGCGGTCCTTGTAATGTTGCTTTGCGTTCAGAACATTTTTTAAATTAAAGGAAAAATGAAATGTCTCCTTAAGTGGAAGAGAATGACTTCCAATTGGGACTTTGGGAGCTGAGCACAAAACATCAAACTGGCCATTGCAACCAATCTTTTCCAGTCGGTGAGTAAGAATAGGCTGCAGACCTCAGAGCTTGCACATGAAAGACTGCGGGAGAGCTCGTGTTGCTCCAGCACTGAAGCGAAAAGGAAACATTTCTCTTGCTGCACCCATCCTTATAGTAATTAAAGTTGACGAGGAAAAACCAGACAAGAGCTGTTTTATTTTATTGTACTTTATTTTATTTTGCAAACCTTCAGATGTTGCAGAATAATCTGGCAAGCCAGAGTTCATTATGTCTTCCGTCAGGGACAGCAAAGGCATTTTCAGTTACATATTTGATCCCACAAACAGCAAAGGAGAAATCAATTAGGGACTGGAATCACCTCTTCCTGACTGTCCAGAATTATGAGGTGTTGGCAGCGGCACTAATTGTTTTTTTTTCTGTTTTGTTAGGATGGCTTTTGCGTCGTGTAATGATTGTGTCTGAGTTGGGTTTGCAGTGCACCCTGGCAAGTTTAACTTCCAGTAACATTTCTGCTTTATGAATCTGTACCTCCTTTCATCATTGATGGGTTTTTGGTGGAGTGGCGCCAAAAAGACAGTTTATACAGTAGGATTAAAACAAACCGGAAAATGGAAACTATTAGCAATTCCTTCATTAATTGCATTTGTGAATCAATCTGGGACACTTGATAATTGTTTCTTGTAAACATTTAAGTGAATAATTCCAAGAAATGATCTTTGCTATGCAGTGGAGTATTCCCAGTTTTGATGCTAAAGCATTACTCAATTAACATTTTTCCATCTTTAAACCATAATGTGGAAAATGAAGGCTCTTGTCAGTGAGCTGGGCTGGCAGGAGAAGGGAGGGAAGGGAATGCAAAGTAGAAAAGGAGGAGGCATGAGATGACTCCGGCTTGAGGAGACCAGCAGATCTCTTCAAGGGGACAGAGGAAGTGAGCACCTGCTGCCCGTGCACGGTCCTTACACCGTGAATGGGGGAGCGGCCCTTCCCACTGAGTGCTTCTCAGCTGGGGAGTGAAGGGGTCAGTTTGTTCCAGTGAACGAGAATTCACTTAGAATATGGACAACTCAGACCTGGGATGGACTGGAGTTTCACTTTATGCTGGTCGTGATGGAAAAAGGATTTGCTAAGCAAGGCATCATCATAAACAAGATCTTGGGGGACTATTTAACGTTCCAAAAGAGAACATACTCTCAAGCACTTATCAACCTGTCATCTTCAAACAGCGGTGCAATTACGCCACTCTCTGTGTGTCCATTTAAGGATCCATTTAAGGTTTGGCAGGCCTGCCCCGTAGCAACACTACACTGTCTCTTACTTTGAGTTGGCATGTGGATTGAAAATAATAAAGCTTCCATTAAAATACATATGCATATATATCTCTGTCCATCTGTCCAACCATCCATCTACCCATCCATCCAGTGGTTCAGTCTGATGAACCCTTTCATATATCTGCTTAAAAACCTTTTAAGGCTTTCTGTGTAAATATTCAAACTATTGCGGTTTGGAAATGCAGTCTTCAGGAGGAAAGCCCAAGAGCAGTCAAGAACTCTTTGCTGGGAGCTGTGATCCTTGGATTTAGGTTCACTTCTCTCTCAGTCATTTGATTTATCTGCATGCTGGGCTCAGTTTTCTAATCTGTAAAATGGAAACAACTGTGCTCCTTCATTCCCATCTCCTCCCAGTTTTCACTGTAGGTGGTAGAATGATTCATAAGGCTTAAAAGCCTTATTTGTAAGTTGTCAAGTGCCAATAGTGTTTGGGGAGTCAAAAATAAGAAAAGAGGAGGGCATCGGAGTGGCTCATTTGGTTAAGCGGCCAACTCTTGATTTCGGCTCAAGTCACGATCTCATGGTTTGGGGATCGAGCCCTGTGTGGGGCTTGGGATTATCTCTCTCCCTCTCTGTCTGCCCCTCCCCAGCTTGCATGCTCTCTCTCCCTTTCTCTCAAAATAAATAAATAGACATTTAAAAAAATAAGAAATGAGGGCTTCTGGTTAAAGATGGTAAAGCAAAGCCATTCTGCAGAAACTGAACAAAAGCAGCAGAGAATGAAAAACACAGAAATAAATGCCATCAATGAAATAGAGAAATAGTTCCAACCCCAAACTACAAAACATGGAGCAAACTTTACACTGCGTATGGACTTGGTTATTTTTGTCTACCTAGCATACTTCTTTTTGGAGGGCGAGCCGCCTTACGTCGTATAATAAGTCCTGCTCAGTCAGTGTTTAGAGAGGGACTCTGTGTTCCCTAGATACCTTCCCAGGGGTGATTATGAGGCCCCGGACTGGCTATCAGAGTTCTCCAGCCCACCAGTCACAGCAGTTGGTCTCAGGGTGCGCACATGATCCCAAACAGACCAGCTGAATTTCTCTCTGGGCCTTTTGCCAAAGCCTTTGAGGAAAGTGCTCTTTCAAGTTCGTAAGTGGTAAAGATGATGTGGTCTTAGAGCCAACAGTGGCCATTTCATTGCCTCGTAGAGGATAACTCTGAGAAGGGAAGTGATGTGTAAACAGAGCCAAGGAAATGGAGCTACTGACCAAGTTTAAGGATGATATATTTATATACCCCTAGATCTAGCTGTGCCTGAGACCACCATATCCACATTGTAGATAGCTCTGTTTTGTGAACCAATGTGTTCTTTCTTTCTTTCTTTCTTTCTTTCTTTCTTTCTTTCTTTCTTTCTTTCCCTTCTTCCTTCCTTCTTTCTCTCTCTCTTTCTTTCTCTCTTTCTCTCTCTCTCTCTCTCTTCTTTCCTTTCTCTTCTTTCCTTTATTTATTTTGACAGGGACGGCTTACGGTACTTTAGGTTTTTGTCACTTGGAATATTGCAACCAGAAGAGTCTAGTTAACCTGCCAGAGTCTATGGAATGTAGATGAAAACAAGGGGTAATTTGAGAGCAGACATTGACCTCCTCAGACATAGAGCAAGAAACAGATTTCCCCAAGAGTGAGTCTCTTAGTTCAGAAAGGTACATATCCAATAGTCTTTAATTAAAGAAATGAAACCTAAGGATGTGGGCCAGCCACAGAAGAAGGGGGGATGCCCCTGTTAAGACCCCATTCAAGATCCAGATGGTGAAAAGACAGGGGAACAGTGCTGAGGGTGATGGTCTCCTCCAGCTGGTGCGCGTCTGTATACATGGGGAAGAGGGTTTGCTAGATTAGAACTCAAGCAGCCTATCATGTAACAGGGCTTTTCTGTGAGTCACAGAAACTTGCTACACGCAGACCAAGGGAACACATGCTTCAGGTTAAGAAAAAAAAAAAAAAAACAAGCAGAAAAAGGATTGTTCAAGAAAGCTAACTGAAGTTGAAGTCACAGAACATCCTAACTCTCTGCCTTGGTGGATCCTGTTCATTCTTCAACAAATAAATTGTTCTGTTTAAAGATAAATAATATGAGGACAAGCATTAACAGAGGACTCAAGCATAGATATGTAAAAAACATAACAAAAGACAGATGAAGAAAATGGATCACAAAAGGAACTGCCCTCTAAAAACAAGAGTTAGAACAGTTTTCCATAGTGTCAAAATTTTTTTTTAAAAAGGAAAAAGGAGCTCTTCTTTGGGTTATAAGAATTCAAATTAGAGATTCTAAGCCAACCTAAAGAGATGAAAAATATGTTTTCAGTTCTCAAGAAATGAAAGAAAAATGTGTAAACATGGAGAATAAAGTCATATTAGAAATAAAGTGAGAATGAAAACAGTTGAAAATGTAATGAGACATGGTGTACAGGTTAGAAGAAACCACACAAAAAGAAATGAATGAAAAGGTATGAAATGAGTGGAGCAATTGAAATTGATACGGGAGGCATGGCATTGGTATTCCTGAAGGAGAGGGTCCTCTTCCACGCCCCCTCCTAGTACTATCTTACTTTCAGCTAAGTGCCAGCCACTCTTCCAAGTGATTTACATACATTAACTCCTTTGGTACTCACAAGAACCAATTGAGAATGGAAGAGACAACTTTCTGAAATAAAAATTTGAATCTGAACCTCAATGGACACATCCTGTCCCAACAAAGTTTGAGGTGGAATACTCCACACTGAGATACTTCCGACGGTGTTTGGCACTAGAATACCCGGGACATAGTACACACTCAATTAGTAATTGTAGATTGGGTGGATAAATGGAAGAAGGTATCCTATGACCATTCAGGCTGCACAAGTGAGTCACATAGAAGGAGGAAGAGGCAGGCTGCCTCTGGCTTTATTAGAGCACCTCTGAGTGTCAGAAGACAGTGAAGTAGTGTCAATGAAGTTCTAAGTATAAGAAGGATAACCCAAGACTGTATCGCCAGCCAAGTTGTTTTTGAGTACAAAGGCAACAGATAGACATTTCCAGATGTGAATGAACTTGGGGACTATAGTACACATGCACTTTCTAGAAAAGTCTTGACATCAAAATGATGAGTCAAAATTCTGAAATGAAGAAGCTATGGTAAAGGCATTCATGGTGAGTATTGACTTTATTTTCATAGTGAGTTAAAAGTCTGAAAATGATGGCTATGGAACAGAAACGTTAATGATGTAATAGTCATGTAAATAACCGAAACCAGTACTTGGGAAGAAGTGTGAGTACTAATTATTTCACTTCATGAGAGGAAATAGATTTGTCAGTAGCTACAGTCTGGAAGTGAAATAGAAATTTAAAAAGAATACTTCAGCATCCTAATGTTTTTCATTATTTTTTTTCTTAACTTCAGAGAGATCTTTTAGAAACTAATATCTCTTGGGAAGACCCATCCATCTGAAGTTCTACAATTCCTTCAGTTTCATCTCAGTTTCTGTTTCTCTGTTAAATTCAAGTAAAATTTATACTTAATACTTTAAAATTACAATGACACGTATGGTATGATCCCATTTATATGTGCCCTTTACTGCCCTCCCTCCAAGTCCCTCTTCTTTCTTTTCTCTTTTCATCTGAATATATGCAAAATATGTCTGGAATGATGTTTACCACATATTAATACTTATGGGTGGTTGGGTCCTGGATGGTTTTTTGAAAAATCTTCTTTGTACTTTCTTATATTGCCTGGCCTTAAAAATTTAATAAATGAATCATTTTTTTTTTCAAAAATAATGAAGTCATTATTATTTTAAGAAATTAAGGGTAATGTGCCTGAAAAACTGTTTCCGTTTGGAAAAAACAAGCACTGGCCAGGAGGATTTTGTAGAGTCCCACCTTACTCCACCGTTTCCATTTGATAAGCATTTCTCGGTAAGCAAAGCTGAGGGGTCGGGGTTGGGGGGGCGGTGGTGGGAGACAGAGAAATGGACCCTGCCCATGAAGCGCTTGCACGGCAGCAGGCTGGCTGCTCAGGTGTGGGCTCTGGAAGAGCAAGGTCAGCATCACCTGGGAGATAGTTACAAATGCAGAATCTCGGGCCCCATCCCAGACCTGTTGGATTGGAATCTGCGTTTTTAGAAGATATCCAGATGATGTGAATGCACACGAAAGTTTTGGAAGCACTGTTCAGTGATGAACTCCGATGCTGGGGGAACGGAAGCAGAGCTGGAAGCTGTGCCCTGGGAGTTTAGATGTGAGAGCACTTCATTCTGACTTGAAGATCAGGGGAGGCGACCTGGGGTGCGTGGTTTTGGGATGCCTCTTGTGGCTCACTTTCCGTCGGGGTCGTACATTGTGCTTTTTGCTAACAGAACGGCAGAAGCTGAGGATGTTTGACTTGGTGGCAGCAGGTTCAAAGAAAGGCAGGTGGCCCGGTGCGGCAGGAGCATGGGTCCGGAGGCTGTAGACTGCAGGGAGCCACTGACAGGTTTTCAGCAGAAGACAAGACGGACTCTGGCAGCAGAGTGAAGGGCAGGGAGAGGGGAGAGCCTGGGACAAAGGAGCCCACTGAGAAGCAGCGGTTGCAGCAGTTCTGGCGGAAGATGGCTGTGTGTCAGTACCCCGCTAGGACATGAGGGAGGAAACAGAGAGCGGAAGGTGCAGGTGCCCAGAACCAGCATGGGCAGTGACTTGCTCTGGAAGAGGGCAGCCACAGCTCCTCTCCTGGACGAGGAAGCCCCCATAGCTACCACCGTGGGAAGTCACAGGCTTTTTGCCTGAGGTGTCTTGAAGCCGTGGACTTGTACTCTAAGCTAGGGGAATTTGAGTCTTATAGGTCTCCCTTTATATGTTAGGGCACGTTTATCCCTCACTGCTTTCAGAATTTTCTCTTTATCCTTGTATTTTGCCAGTTTCACTATGATATGTCGTGCAGAAGACCGATTCAAGTTACGTCTGAAGGGAGTTCTCTGTGCCTCTTGGATTTCAGTGCCTTTTTCCTTCCCCAGATCCGGGAAGTTCTCAGCTATGATTTCTTCAAGTACCCCTTCAGCACCTTTCCCTCTCTCTTCCTCCTCTGGAATACCAATTATGCGTAGATTATTTCTCTTTAGTGCATCACTTAGTTCTCTAATTTTCCCCTCATACTCCTGGATTTTTTTATCTCTCTTTTTCTCAGCTTCCTCTTTTTCCATAACTTTATCTTCTAGTTCACCTATTCTCTCTTCTGCCTCTTCAATCCGAGCCGTGGTCGTTTCCATTTTATTTTGCAGCTCGTTTATAGCATTTTTTAGCTCCTCCTGACTATTCCTTAGTCCCTTGATCTCTGTAGCAATAGATTCTCTGCTGTCCTCTACACTGTTTTCAAGCCCAGTGATTAATTTTATGACTATTATTCTAAATTCACTTTCTGTTATATTGTTTAAATCCTTTTCGATCAGTTCGTTAGCTGTTGTTATTTCCTGGAGATTCCTTTGAGGGGAATTCTTCCGTTTGGTCATTTTGGATAGTCCCTGGAATGGTGCGGACCTGCAGGGCACTTCCCCTGTGCTGTCTTCAATAACTGGAGTTGGTGGGCGTAAGCTAGGGGAATTTGAGCTTCACTAAGTTAAGCTAACATGGTTAGCTATGAAGCCATGTCTAATCAAGTTTATGCAAGTACCACTTGAAGAATAACCTCTTAGTGATTACCGAACAGAGTATTGAGATTATATGTAGAATTTCTAAATATGTGATTTTTAAATCTTGGGCCACAAACCTTGGAAGACTTAAAATTTTGATCGTATGAGCATTTCTTTAAAATCATGTTTTTCAATTTCGTTATGTTTGTATGTAGCTGTTTAAGTAGAATTCTATTTTTAACATTAGTTATTAAGACAGAATGCTAATATGTCTGGAAACTATATGTCTGGGGCTTCAGGCTATGAAAACATGATTAAAGCCCCCCCCCCCCCCCCACCGCAACTCCTTGGTGATGGCCTTCTCAAATTGCAGTCAAAGAATCTAAAGAGATTACAAAGCAGGGGTAAGCAAACTGAGCCCCAGGAGCCAAATCCAGCCTGTTACCTGTTTCTGTAAGTAAGGTTTTATTGGAACACAGCCACACCCATTCATTCACCTATTGTCTGTGGCTGCTTGCCCACTTCAGCAGCCAAGTTGGGTAGCTGTAGAGACTGTGTGGCTGCAAAGCCTAAAATATTTACTTCCTGACTTGAATCTGTACAACTTGAGTCTAATTCTAAAAATGAAGTGTCTTTTTCTTAGGGTAAGGAAAGTTTAGCTCAAAATTTGCTAAATTTTCTTTTTATCGTATGCTTATGATAATTAGCACATTTAAAATTTAAATAGGCTTTAAATTTTAAACATACCTTTAAAATTTTCTTTCCCATTTTCTTACATGGGATTTTTTTCCAAATGGAAATAAATTTATTGCTTTTTTTCCCCTCGCTTCCAAATCCTTCTTAGTGTCTTTATAGTTCTGCTTTAAAGCAGGAGTCAACAAACTACAGCCCAGGAGCCAAATCTGGCCAGCCACCTGTTTTGTTTTGTTCTGTTATACAGCCCTTGAGCTAAGAATGGTTTATACATCTTTAAGTCATTACACTTAAATGGTTACAAAAGTACTTACATAATAGCTTCTATTTTGCCATTTGGCCTGCAAAGTGTAAAATGTATACTGTCTGGCTCTTTAAGAAAACGCTTGCTGAACTCTGACTTAATCAAAATAATTGAAAAACCTGTCTAAATAATAGAGAAATCTGAGTTTTAGAATATTTTTAAAGAAATATACTTTATTTCTTCAGTGCATATGTGGTCCAGAAGTAGGTGTTGCTATTGTGACTGATTGGTGGATGAGCAGTCAGCCTGTGTGTGGCATTGCCTTGACGACAGAACTTGGTTCTGGTGTTCAGAGTGAAATGTAGGACTCCAGTCAGTGACTGGGAAGAGAACACCTTACTTTTGCTCTGATCGGTAGTCGATCAGAGGCCTGGGAATGCCATATAGCCATTTCACCTTCTTCACGACTCCAGCCTGATTACAAAACGAAGGAAGGGCAGAACCGATAGAACTGCAGAAAGATGGAGCCAAAGCCCTGATCACACCACACCTAAAACCCACCCTAGTGTTCAACTTTTAGATTATATGAGCCAATATATTCCATTTTGGGGGTAAGTCTGTTAGAATTAGGTTTTTGTTGTTGTTATTGTTATTTGTAGATGAAGATACCGTAACTAATTAAATGGTGTTATTCTGCCTCCTAGAAGAATTTCACAAAAGATCTTTAAAGAATGATTTTTGGAATTGTTTTATTATTGGACATCAAAAATCATTGCACGAAAATTAATTATGGTCTTTGACAACATGGGACAGGAAACTGGGAAGAAGAACAATTATACTGGATGACTGAATCAAAATACAGAAACATCTGATAGACAGGAACCCTTTGCCAAATATAACTGTGAAATTTAATGAATCCACCATGGATGGAGAAAATCTGCATTTGCTGCATATGTGAGAAAAAAAACAAGAATTGACCAACACTGTGATGTGACCACCAAAACCACTAATGTAGCTCTAGGCTGCATTATTTAGAATCTCTCTTCTTTGTTCCTCAGGCCATACCTTTATCTCAGTGCCGGGTTCCAGACTCTAAATGGATCCCGACAAACTGCCACTCACTCAGAGTAACTGAATAGGCTGGCAAAGAGATTTGAAACCACATCCCATGAGGATGCATTGAGGGACTGGAGAAATTCGTTGGTGACATCAGTGATGGCAGCTGTAATAACAGTAAACATTTACTGGGTACTTGCTAGGTACCTGGAATTCTGCTAGCAATCCCACATTGGATCATTTAATTCTCACGACAACCTTATATAGAGGGTTACTATTATTTACCACCCCCTCATATATAGGTGAGGAAACCAAAGCTTTCCTGGTTTGGAAAATGGACCTGGAGTCACACAGCTAATTAGTATGATGATAATTAGCTAATGATGTAGCTAATTGAACCATGGGATTTAAACCATAGGAGATGATGTTAAGTGGTCACACCACATTTTTAAATATGTGAAGGATTGTCAAGAGGAAGAAGGATAAAGATGTGTTTCATATGGCTCCATTTAGTACATAGAACCAGGAAGTTACAGGAGAACAGATTTCCACTAACTATAAGGCCACCCATTCTTCTCTTCTCTGGCAGGGAGAGGATTTTCTTTTCTTGATGCCCCTCTCCCCACCTCACTGCTATTGTGGGACTTCTGTACTGCTCCCCAGAAGCCCTGTAAGGCATACCCTGGTCAGACTAGACAGTTCTTCCTCAGTTTTCGTCTTCTTTGACCTGAGTTAGTCATGCCTGTCTTCTCAGCATGCTTGAGATGCATGAGAACATATTTTATTTCTCTTCTTCCTTTGCACTCCTTTTCCCCTTGCGATCCTTGATATGAGTATTTGACAAGGCCTTGTCCTGAGATTCTGGTCTCCAAGCCACAAACCTGATGACTCTAGTCCCTATATACCACTTTGAGCTTTAACAGAACTCTTTTCCTGATTTCCACATCTTCTTTGCCGACACTCCATTTTTCACCTGAAATCAATATGGCAAACCTCACGTGTGCTTTACTCCTCAAACCCCCTAACCTTCCCATTTCTGTTGATGGCAACCCTGCTATCCTGCTTCTCCAAGTGCACTTTCTGTCCTTTCTTCTACCTGAAATCAACCACCAATCCTATCAGCTTTTCATTTACAGAATCTCTTCAATTTGTTGTTTTCTCCAGTCCCACTGGTGCCCCCGAAGAATTAGTTCTTGTTACCTGTCTCCAAGTCTCCTAAATGTTCTTGGCACAACTCCAGATCCCATTACTTCCTTGCGATAGAACCTAAGACAGCTCCTTACTGCCCAACAGACCAGCCCATTGCCTCCACCCAGAGTTTCAGGCAGCTGTTCCCTGTATGCCCCAGCAGAAACCTCCTATTCCTTCCTTGCTGGCCCTGTGCAATTATCCCTTACTCTGAGTACCAGGCTGCTCATGCTTCTCTCCTGAGAGTAGTGTTATCACTTGCTGGTTCAACTTTTATTCTTTAAGACCCACTTTGTGGCCCACATCTCCCTCTCACTAATCACTTCCTTCTCAGCATCCCTCCAGTTCTTATAAACTGCTGACTTTCACAGTCTAGTACTTGATTAGAGACTCCATTGGAATTTTCCATTAAAAAAAAAAAAGGTGCTTAATTCTTTCAAGTAGATTTTAGACTTCTTCAGGGCAACTCTTCATATATTCTTTATCACAATAACATCCAGTATTGGATTATTCAGACAGGTGCTTGTTGACCCAGAACAAAAGAAAATACTAACATTGACTGTTAAGTTCTTCAAACGTACCAGTCACTGTACTAAGGAGAGGAATTGCCCTCATATTAAGATTAGAAAACCAAGGCTAAAAGCTTAAGTAAGTGGCCCAAATCCACATAGCTGATAAGTGTTGGACCCAGGACCCAGGGAGTTTGGATTCAGAGCCTGCAAACTCAATCACTGTATACTGATGATCACGGAGGGTATTAGTAAATCCCAATCCATGCTCTTTTTGAGAATTAGTCAGACCCAGCACTGTTGAACTTTGGTATATCATAAGAAAAAGGACCCTTCTTTTTTTTTTCCCCCACCCAGAAGTGGGGATACATAAATGTGGTATAATTTAGGGAGGCAACCTCATCACTGGCCATGACTCAGAGGGAGTGGACCAGTGACTTTGGAAAGCTATTAGTTGAAAACTATCCTGCTTGATTTCAGTAGTTGCTTAGGACAATAGTGAAAAGAAGGACTTGCCTCTATTGTGCTCAGACTTTCTTGTTATTTCTAGGAGTGATGAGTGTGAGAACTTCCTTGGCCTCACACCCTGTCACACTCTTGGTATTTTACCTTCTCATAGGGTAGATTTACTTTATTTTTGTCTTCTTTGAGATCTGTTCCATTTGAATCTCAACTCTTAGAGTGTTGACAAAGAAGATCCATCTCAACCCACACTCTTTCTTTGATTCGCCAGGGAGATCTTGCTACCAGATCTATGTTTTTCCACTGAATAAAAATAAAGCAATTGTCTCAGAGTATGAAATAATTAGACATTTTGAGGAAGATTAGCTTGATCTTTAGTCTACTAAATGATAAAACGAAGTGTCAAATGTTTTTAAAAAAAGGCCATTTTATGGAAAAAAGTGATATTTGGAGAAGCTAATCTTTAGGGCAGCAGTAAAAGCCAAGGGCCAGGACGTAGCATCCAACATTTCCTGGGAATCTTATTACACGGGCACACATTTGGATGCTTGTGAGTGACCCTGGCCACAAGTATATCCGTTCTTTGTGATTTTTTGATAAAAAAAAAAAATGTTGTAAAACTTGCTCTCAGTGTTTTTTACCTTGGAATTTTGTACAGATGTTTAAAATAAGTGCTTTTAAGTATCACTGTAGCTAAAGAAAAGTTGTATCCTTCCCAGATGGTCTCTACATTATAACCTAAAAAAGGCGGGGGGGGGGGGGGGCAATATAATCCTGCTATTGGCCAGCCACTAGTCTTTTATTTGGAACACAAAATATTATCATCTGGGGGCTTCCTGAATTTACCTTCAAATTTTTTCACATTTAGATTGTTTCTAAAAATAAAGCATTTTGAGGAACACTAATGAATTTTTAAAATGGAAACAGGATACTCTGTGATGAAGTAGAAGGAACTGTGAATTGGAAATTATGAGACCTGGGCTCCACACCTGACCCTGCTTTTTGACCTTGGGCACATCTGACCAATTTGGGAATAATTTTCTTGTGTGCAGGGAGAGAGAGGAAGGGCCTCTTATAGCTCCTGAATGCTGGTCTTTTGTGATTCCTGCATACCAGAGTTCTTTCTTATTGTAACAGTGACCTCTTGTGGTATATATCCTTATCAGTTTTTTGATTTGCAAAGTAAACGTAGGATGTATGTATGTATGTATTTATTTATTTATTTACTTTTTGGTGTTTCTAGTAACTATATGTAATATTTTAAGCAAATCCGACTTGTTTTTTGATCAGTAAATCTTAGTTGGAAATCAGATGTTATGATTAAAGGGATATAGAGTATCAAACCACATCTTATAAACAATTCTCTGTGGTTTCTTGACAAGCTACATATAACCAGCTCTACACTTGTAGAAAGAGAAATACTTTGGTTTTTGTGCTGAATGGTGTGCGTATTCCTCTTCCTCCTAGGGAGCAGGGGAAGAGGTGTTCGAGAGCCTCATCATATTCCAGCAGCTCAGACGTGAGCCGACTGGAAGCCAGAGCAGGTGAGGTGCTTGTGTTCTTAAAGGTCTCCAGGGCTCCTTCCTCATCAGCATCTCCAATTGTAGGAAAGACATTTACACTGAACATGTCTGCTGTCGGCTCTCTGTTTGAAAACTCTAGTAACTTCGTCCAACTTGGTCTCACATCAACATTTGTTTTTATACATTTTTTATTATTTTTACAAGTCTTAAAATTCTTACATTACCCAGTTCTAGTGCCCCAAACATTTATAGATTACAGTATTAGTGATTGTACGAGAAATTATTTTGTAAAAGCACTTGGAAAATTGTAAAACCTGACACTGACATAGTTCTTAAGTTCAAAACCTGAGTTCAAAATCATTGCTCACTTAAAGGAAACTGTATTAACTGTGTGAATTCAGCGTTTTGGGGCTTTAATCTGTTTGAGAAAAAAATATATGACAATATAAATCACAGACTAGAAATGATGCAAAATGTATTCATGCAATGAAATATGGCGGTTAGAAACATGAATTAGACTACACTTATAATATTGACTGAAATGAGTGCATATAATATTACATGAAAACATTAAGGTGCAGAAACAATGACATTATGCTGTTTATGGATGCAGATCCAGGTGGTGACATGTGAAGTCAAACATGATAAAAATAACCACCTGATTTAAAATGGCAGTGACCCGGGATGCTGGGTGGCTCAGTCAATTAAGCGTCTGACTTCAGCTCAGGTCATGATCTCATGGTTCGTGAGTTTAAGCCCCTGCGTCAGGCTCTGTGCTGACAGCTCAGAGCCTAGAGCTTGCTTCAGATTCTGTGTCTCCTTCTCTCTCTGCCCCTCCCCCACTCACACTCTTTCTCTTTCTGTCTCAAAAATAAATAAACACTAAAAACAAAGAAATTTAGAATGGCAGTGACCGTTGGAGGGAGAGGAAGGAGGGGGAATGGGCAGGGGGAGGCACCTATATCTGTAATGTTTATTTCTTTGAAATAAGGGAGAGGCTAAAAATACGATTCATATTTGACCAAACTATTTGTGGGTACACAGGTGTTTGTTATATTCTTCGCACTATTTTTGTGCACATGAAATTTTATGAAACCAAACTATCGGGCTCAAAAAGTATTTTATTACTTTCACAACTAACTTCTTATCAATAAAATGACTTTTGTGGCCAATGGGAATTTCTGTAACACTCAGGAAAATCTTAGACTGATTTCCACATCAGAATTGTTGCTAAGGATTTTACACTTACTTGCTAAAAACATCGGCCAATAAACATTGTGTCAAGTTTTTGTATCCAGAACTCAAAGCTGTGGTTAAAACCTATAACCACTGAGACAGCAAAATCGTCAAAAACATGCTGAAATTTCTGCTTGACTTACCCAATTTCCTGTTGAATCATAATTTTTATATTTAGCAAACTGTGAACCTAGAGGAAAGTGCTTTCTAAAATATTAGGTTGTTGCCCAAGACTGAGGCAAAGTTTATTTATTTAGTTTTTGTAAATCTTAAAAGAGTAATCACAGGATTCCATGCTTCAGTTGCTAGAATGGAGACTGGTTAAGTATATAAAATGGGATTTTTGCAGAAAGCAGAGTTGGGGGAGGGGCACAACGGGGGGAAGACGTGGAAAGGCTGGGGCTGGGCACCACCGCTCACACTGATTCTTGGGAGAGGGCTGAACCCTTACGCCACAGTGTCTGGTTCACTTCTCTGAGAGGAGACAAGTCGGAAGAGCCTGCAAGAACCTTTCCTTTCCCAAGGTTAAACAAACTGTTCTGTGATTTCTGGCTCCCCCCTGTAATTCAGTTCTTCCCAGGGTGAGCATGTTATTGATTTTGTTTGTCCTGAGAAGCAGATTGATAATCATGGTTTCTCACAGAGCTGTTTTATTTAACAGCATGTTGCATGGGAGGTAAAAATGCTGATTTGGACTTACTGGACTTGGAGTCTGTATTTCTAGTAAACTTAAGTATGTCATAAATATTTGGTGATTAAATTATTTGTCTGAGTTATTATCTTCTGGCTTTTCACTTGCCTTGATATATGTTGACTTTATTCACATTCTTTGGACTTTGTGTCAGATACTTGGGACTATGAGCAGCCATGTATTCTGCTTGAATATTCAGGTTTACTTTTAGACTCCGTACCTGTAATTTATCAGGTTAGGGTAGGCTCATAAAAGTAACGACCCAAAAGATTGAGATGGTGGTCTAGCATCCATTACCTACGGTTCTGAAATCCCAAAGCTGCAGCTTGGGAATGCTCTGAAAGCTGAAGTATTTTTCAGACTCATTTAGTGGCCGTGCCTGACCTGAACTGATGGTAGGCCAAGATTAGTCTTTCTTTTATTGGTGTGAATATGCACATATCTTGCTGCAGGGTGCTGCCGGAAGACGCTACTGGGGGTGGTGTGTAATATGCAGTGCGTGTACCGTTTTGCCTTACTAAGGTTCAAAACTTTTTGAATCCCAAACCACGTCTGCTCCAAAGGCTTTGGATAAGGGATGGTGAACCCGTACTAACGTGAACCGATTTTGTCCTAAAGACATTGCACCTTTGTGTATTATGGTGAATTTTTCTTTATGGGTTAGACAGATTATGTGAAGCTGTGCTACGCAAACTGTTGACAGCACACCTACACTATTTAATTATAGCTTCGTTGACAACCCCTTTCTGTCTACTTTTTCTGCTCAAATGCTCTTCAGACCCAGTGTACATCATCCCCTCTTCGTATCAGGAAGCCTTGATAAGAGGCAAGCCTGGACTCACTGCAACTGGAATGGCTATTCCCAGGGTGGAGCGGATTAGAGGGGGCCTCCGTGCACTGGGAGGCATGGGTAAATTGCATAGTCTCCCTGCTTCTCCTGGGTGACATCGTCACCGTGCACCTGCGAAGTTTAGACTGTATTGTATATTTCTTTTCTTCTCAAGAGTAATATAAATACAGGAGCACAAAAGAAATTAATAACCCCTAATCCTAACTTGGAAATGACCCTTGTTACCTCATTTTACAGAGCAAAGTGATGCGACTTGCCCACAGTCTACCAGCTAGTAGGTGGGAGAGCTAGGATTCAAACCCAGACAGTGAATCTAGAACCTGTGCTCTAAACAGGCCTCCCTGGTCAGCTGGTTGTTTGTTTTGTTTTGTTTTGTTTTGTTTTTTGTTTTGTTGCCCAGTTAAAACAATCTAAAAATAAATAGGCCATACACCTTTTCATTGCTCTCTCTCTCTCTCTCCTTCCTCTCCTTGAAACCCTCGTTGTACTTATCATTTCTTTTCTTTCTTTGTGTGTTTATTTATTTTTGAGAGAGACAGAGCACAGGCAGGCAAGGGGCCTGGGAAGGAGGGAAGGAGACGCAGAATCTGAAGCAGGCTTCAGGCTCTAAGCTGTCAACACAGAGCCGGGTGCGGGGCTTGAACTCATGAACTGAGAGATCATAACCTGAGCTGAAGTTTGACACTTAACCAGATGAACCACCCCATCTCTATCATTTCTAAGTCTTCATGTGATATATGTAGGATCTAGGCACCCACTGTGGACACTTGACTGATCGGTACCGGGTCCACTCTGAGCGGGCACAGACTCTAAACCAGTATATACTGGGCACCATGTGAAGGCCTTATGGGGCAGACTTCAGAGAAGGGAGGCTAAGCACTGCTCCTGAGGGTTCGCACAGCAGTGCCTCCTCCAACTACACTGTCTTGCTTTAGATAGTGAGATATAGCCTGTGTGAAATGTAATCATGATTTGCAGTTTCTAATATGATTCACATTTCCCTCCTACCTTTCAGTTTACCGTTTTTGCTGTAGGGGTGGAATAGCATAGAGAGAGGTCAAGTGCAAGGGCTATGGAACTATATGACCGTGGGCAGGTAACTTAATACCCCTGAGCCCCACTTTCTTCATCTGGAAATGGAGACAATTTGGGCACCTCCTCATAATGTTGTTACAAAAATTAAATAGAGGCATGCTGCATCTTAAAGTACCCAATCAATCGTAGCTATTACTCTTCTACAGCCTTCATTCATGGGCAGCATCTGTTTTTGATAATTCGCTGGTATCATGCAGCTGGATAAACTTCAGACAGCAGTGGCCTGTTGCTTTTTAATTAGGAAAATGAAATTCACATTTGTTGTTGCTAGACGTTAGGCACTGGGCTCTGAGCTTTACCTATATCATGTCTTTTAATTCTCATAGCCCCGAAGGCAAAGATTTTCGTCTTCTGTTTCACCGATGAGGCTCAGGAAGGGTGAAAAACCAGACCCCGGTCACCCAGTACATCTGTGATGAAGCTGTGATCTGAACTGACATCTGTCAATGCCCAAAGCACAGGCTTTTCCCACCACGCCGCACAAAATCTCAACGGCCCCACAATGATGTGGACATTTTATTTTCTATAGGAAAGAAAGTTTCTGCAGGCCTTCTTCCTTTGAGAAAAATTTTCATCAAACATTTTCAAAATCCTTATTCTTTACATATCTATAGTTTTCTATTTATTCCATATTACGGAGAGTACAGAGTGGTACATTTAAAATAAAAAATAACTCAAAACTATCTGCCTTCCTGGGCACCTGGCTGGCTCAGTCAGTGTAGCATGTAGCTCTTGATCTCAGTGTCATGAGTTCATGCCCCGTGTTGGGTGTAGAGCTTACTTAAAAACAAACAAACAAACAAACAAACAAAACAAAAACCACCCGTTTGCCTTACAATAATTCCAACATTGACAAAGTTTGAGACATTACACAATGTCCCAGCCAGAGTTTAAAGTTCTAATTTCTTTACGTGATCTTATCTTGAGTTTGATTTGAGGTGATTTTATTAAGAGACACATAGTTCTAATTAGAATTAGTTGGGCTTAGGGGGCGAGGTATAATTTAATTACAGAGTTGGTTAATTTTAGTGATGAATAGCAGACCTGGGATGGTGCTCTAGGTACAACTCCTTTTTCACAGCTTTCTCCTGATCTGGGTTTCTTTTGCAGTCTCAAAAGCCAACTTGCAAGAAAAGGATACAGAAATAGAAGTAGACGAAGTCTTTTGGAATACAAGGATCGTACCGATTTTGCATGAATTAGAAAAGGGTAAAAAAAAAAAAAGTTTGTTTTAAATTGAGAATATCTGTAGTTATTTATATGTTCCCCATTGCACTGATATTTTTAGTATGCTTTGACTACCATTTCTGTGAACATGTTCAAAAACAAATGGAGTTATCTCTTTATTCACCTAATAATGTATATATGAAGTACATGCAAACCTAATTTTTAGTGACTAAAAATTACACTTTAAATGCTGGAAGAGAGCTTACTTCTAAAATCCCCCATGGAATATAAATGAATTCATCACCTTCTATCCGCCCAAGGAAATGCTGGTTTGAACTCTCCAGGGTGACAGTTAATACCTGAAAGTGAAAGATTAAAACAGATTTCAGGCCCCTGAAACTTTGACTAAGTCTCATAGACTGGCATCTGTGGCAGGTGTGCCGATGGTTTTCTAGATCCAAAGGTGTATTTCCTACTCTTGTAAGGCTCCCACACCTGTTGGGAATGCCACTCAGAGCTGGAAGCAACCTGGAGTGCGCCCAGCCCTCATACTCTGAAGTGTCCCAGCAGTAAAGGCCGGTGATCAGTGGGTCTCTGCAAAAGGTGACCTGTGGAAAGGTTGTCAGGAGCATGATCCCTGCCGTCTCTCCTTCGCGGCTCCTTAGGGATTCCATTTCTGTAGTGAAAATGGGCTCCCTCTGGAGCTGTAGTCACGGCTCCGGGCTAAGCTCAGCAACTGGCACACACACACAGTAGGCCCTCACCAGGCATTGTGGAATGAGTGCTCCGTGGAGGAGCAAACCACAGGATAGCCTTGGGAAGAGGACCTCAGAGAAGCAGGGTAAGTAAGTCCTCCCCAGCAAGCAATGAAGTCATGTAAAAGACCTACTTCCCAAAAGGTTCGAATGGCCTCACGGCTCCTTGGCTCCCTGTTGTACTTGGCTGTGTTTGTGGTTCATGCGGGAGCCCTGGGCAGGGTTTCTGGCTCCGGTGTTGCTACTAACTAAGCCTGTGGCTGTGGGGGAACCACCTAATCTCTGCACGGCAGTGTTCTCATGCCAGGTGATGGTGGCTTAGACTGGATCATCATCTCTGTCCACTGCAGCTCAAAACCACTGAGTGATGACTTTCCTCCCTCTGCAGCTACTAATTTTCACCCTCAGATTAGCGAGCCAGCCTAAGTTTGGGCCCTTTATTTTAGGAGATGTGTGCAAAAACTAGTGACAAGAGCAATCAGTCTGGGCAAAGGTTAAAAAAGGAGAACATGCTAGGGAGAGCACAGTAGGAAGAGTGGCCTGTGGCATGAAGGCCTGTCTCAGAGGAAGTCTTCAGTCTGGAAGATTTTACGAGAGTTCTGAGAACACCAACAGAGAAAATTGAACTGGAGTTTGGGATTTGAAATGTGGGTGAATCTGCCTTCTCGGAGGATTGTTGGCCCTGAAGTATGGCATCTCTCCCTCTCCCATATGCAACTTTAAGAACAGTACATGGGGGAAGGACTGGGTTACTTGAGCTTTTGAGCATCTTTCTTTCTTCCTTCCCCTTCCTTCCTTCCTTCCTTCCTTCCTTCCTTTCCTCCCTCTCTCTCCTCCTTGCCCTCTCCCCCTCCCTCCCTCCCCCTCTCTCTCTTTCTTTTTCCCTCCCCTTTCCTCCTCTCCCCTCCTCTTCCCTTCCTTTAATTCTTATTTTCCTTTTTATTTTTCCATAATTTGAGTTATAGAAAAGTTTCAAGAATAGTACAAAGAAATCCTGTATGTCCTTACCTCAGATTTCCCAAATATAAATGTTTTACCACATTTACTTCATTATTCTCTTTCTCTCTTCCCCCCTCTTGCTCTCTTTTTCTCAGTGTCCCCCCCACCACCACCACACACACATAGGCATTGTTTTTTTTTCCTTTTTTGAACCATTTGAGAACAAATTGCCAACGCGATGTCCCATATCCCTAGGACTCTGGCACACATTTTAAGAAACAAGGACATTCTGTTACATATCTGCAAATTATCCTACAATGCTATACAAACCATATTCAGATTTTGCCAGTTACCCTAATAATTTCCTTTATAGAAAAAGCAAATCCCGGATCATAAGTTCAAGTTATTTGTCATAGCTCTTTCATGATCTTGACATATTTGCCAATTATTTTATAGACTGCCCCCACAAGCTAGTTTTCTCTGGTATTTTCTCACAGTGAGACCCAGACTAGGCATTTGGGGAAGGTGTGTGGCATGAGTACTGCTGTGTCCTTCTCAGTGCATCATAGCAGAAGGCACATGATGCTGATCCGGTCCATTACTGGGGGTATGAACTTTGATCACTTGGGGACGGTGGTATCTAGGTTTTTCCACTGTGAAGTTACTGTTTTCTCCTTTGCAATTAATAAGTATCTCATGGGGGAGAAGTTACTTTGAGGCTACATTGCTTTCTGTTACTTATCAAACTTTCACCCACTAGCTTCAGCCCTTTGAGAATCTTGAAAGCTCTTAAGTTCAAGTTGTCTTTTGAGGCTATATGGCATTTATTACAAACCAACTGGTGTAAAGTTAATTTGATCAACAGTTTAAAATTTGACCCGTGAGCCTTTCCTTTTTAACTTATTTTAAGCTAAAACAGCTACTCCTAGTTGAATGCCCCATGCTGAAGAGTTTGCAGAGGGAAGTATTAGACAAATGCCTTGAGGTCTACCCTCTACCAGAGAGTGGTCCACGGCCTGGACTTGGGGTTTGTGAAGAAACTGCCAGTAACAGAAGAATCAAACAACAAAACAAAAGCGTTCTTACAATAGAGCTCAGGTTTTCCCCTTTATTTAAAGTTAGTCTAAGTCATTTCCCAAAAATTCATTTATTTAAGTGCATAACTGAAAGGCATTGAAGGTTACTGAGCTATTGAGGTTTAAAATTTTTTCTTAGATGTTATTGTTGAAAAGAGCTAAAAATGGCCTGAGTCATTTCCTTCTTCAGGCACACACTTCCTCTATGTGGGCTTTTAAGAGCACATTATGGTATTTATTTAAGATTGGTTTCGTAATTTTAAATTCTGTGATGGAATCTACCAGATAATATTTTTCAACTGAATATCTTAGACCTTGGATTCTTATATTTCCCCTCATATTCCATTTTGTGTGGTAATTTTCTTCCTTTATGCCTATTGGTATGGATACCACTTTCAAAAATTGTTGCCCTCAGACTTCTAACTATAAAACAAGATGTTCTAGGTTTCTCCTATTTTCCAACTAATGCCTTTTTTTTTTTTTTACTCTCCCCTCTCTTGTAATAACCACCTGTAAATAATGGTGGGTGAGGTGACATTTTGAGATTTTCTTCCATTTGAGCCCTCTTTTCTCAGATAATGAGCATTGTTCTCAGAGAAAAACATTGATCATTGTTTTCATCAACAGATATATTAGAAAGCCAGTATATATGAAACTATGTTATAGATTGTCAGTACAGTATTCTCATTGTACCATGCTCTATTGATGCAAAGATATGTACAGTATTCTCATTGTACCATGCTCTGTTTGATACAAAGATACAAAGACACAATTCCTACTCACTTAGCATGGCATCTGTTTGAGAGCACTGGGCATATAACACAACACTCGTGTGTATGTGGAAAAAAAAAAAAAAAACAGGCTACAGAGTAATGTTTGTTGAATGTAGAAGGCTGCGACTTTTCTGGAGGAGCCAGAATATAAACAGAGCCTTAAAGGACCAAAATCAGTAGGAATGAAGATGAGGAGAACATTCTAGGCCAGTGGAACTATGCCACAAAGGGTTGGAGGCAGAGACACAGTGCCGTGCTTCGCTGAGACTGAACCAACCAAGCACTGTGAGGTGGAAAGCATTTGGAACAAAGCAGACCCAACTGGAATAGGTGCAATTCATTCTTTACTGCACTCTTTGAAAGACTGTGTGTTCTAGATAAGCTGACCGATGAGTAAATAAGTCAACATTATAGGGGGTGGATCAACAAAAAGGAAAAAAAAAGCAGGTCGATGGAAATTACAAGAGAAGGGGAAAAAAACATTCAGGGATTTGAAGATGTTCTGGGAAATAACAACGGGGTTTTATACTTACACTGTGTTTGACACACTTGAAAGCTTGACCTTAATTAGTAAGTGCCGCTTTACTCTCTTTGCTCTGACAGAAGAAAACATTGAAACAATTTGTGCTGCTTGCACACAACTTCATCACGCTTTAGCGGAAGGAAACATGCTTGGAAATAAGTTTAAGAGAAGAAGTATTCTCCTGAAGACCCTATATAAACTAGTTGATATTGGTTCAGACTTGCTCAGCCTTAAACTTGCAAAACTTATTCTAGCAGTAAGTTTTTCTTTCCTCTGGTCTAGTAGACTGTAGCACTTAAAAGTTTTATCTAACGCTTTGTTTGTAAATATTACAAAGAAGATTAGAAATGCAGTGTGTTCATTTAGAAGCTTGGAAAGAAATTAAGGTAATAAATTGACATCTCAGAATTTGGGAAGTACTATCTAAGGAACTAAGGCTGAGTACGTGGAAAATGCTCAAATAAACGCTTACATTTGGACTGTGGCTAAGCTTCAAAAAAAGGTGACAATAGGCAAATACATGCAAAACAGCTTGTCAAGTAACTTGAGATCAGTATCGGAGCATGCAGGCTGTGGTTTCTGCCCCACGGTTTCTGCTCGGTGCTTGATTCTGCTACATGATTTAATAAATAACTTAGGATAATGTGGGCCATGGACACAATGGCCAGGTGCTTTATGAACCAGTATGAAACAGAGAAACAGCTGCATGTGGTCATGGGAAGGTGGTAACAGAAGGCTCCCGTGAGGTGTTAGAAGAAAAGGCCAGACACCAAATAAAAGTCTGTAGAAACTCTGTCTCGAACAAAATGATATCATTGTTTGAGGGGAACGCTTTGTTGCCACAGCCATAAACAGTTGGAAACAAAAGATAAGACACAGTTATTATAGAATGTTCTAAAAGAGCCGCTAAAACAAATGAATGAAGCTTTGTTGACCTAGTTTCATAAAAGTGATAGCTATTATGTTAACACCCATAATTCATATAATTTAAAATCTGAAAGTACACAGGGAAGGTAAGCATTGGCATACTTAGAGTTTAGTAAGAGTGCCCGCCGTTCCTTAGTTTGATGTCTTTGATGAAGCAGAATATTCTGACTACGTACTCTATGTAATTTTTTGAAGAAACTACGTTCTTATTCAGCTGTCATCAAAAACTATTCACCCTCTTGTAAAAAAAAAACAAACAAACTGTAATATGTGACTCAGAAAGTAGCATTTCTTTGAAATAGTGATTTCAGCAGTATTTTAATCCCCTCATTGAGGATAACTGGTCAATCAGTTTTAATGAAGCAAAAAGAGCATAAGCCACAGAGATAATTCAAGTCAAAAGTTGTAGGTAGACTATATATGTTAACTAACTGGAATTTAAACATAAGCTTGAAAAAGAAAAGAAAAAGTTGTAGGTAGAGGCAAAAAGATATCTGCCTGCTCACCCTGTTTCCTCTCTGACCCTGGGTTTGGGGTACTCCCTTGGCCCAGGAGAGCCCCTGTGAGCTGGAAGCCTCTACAGTGTAGCTGCCCCAAGATGCCAGCTGCTGAGGGATTGACTGCCTTTGGTTTTTCATCTGGATCCTAGACGTTTTGCTCCAAACCAAGCCAAAAACTAGAGAGAGGAGGAGGAAAATGCCACAAATTAATCAGTGCTTTGCCGAGAAAATATCATTTTGGTTATAAAAGGTGCCATTCAAATTAATTATACACATGACACAATTTATTTTAGGGCAAAGGGCTAAGTGATTGCCAGGCAGCGATCGCGTTCTGAACCAAATTTGATTAGATAAGGCTCTCTCTGTGACATTGACTGCCTTGCTGAATCAGAGTCAAGACTGGCTAGGCTGCACTCCAGAGTGCGGAGATGGGCAGGTTGTTCCTTCTGATTAACTATAGAACCAGGTCAGGAGGGACTTCCAAGGCCATCAATCCCAACTTCCCATCTGCTACCTGAATCTCCCCTAATGTTCCAAGCAAGACACTGTGTTGGAATTCTATGTAAGTTTTAAAAAGGCCACATCATAAAAAGCTGTCGAAAAAGCAAATAATAGTAATAATAAAGATATATGGAACCAAGATGTTTTTAATATCTTCTCTAGTGTCTGCCAATATTTTACCTACCAGTGTAGTGTTACAATTCAGACATTTAAAATTATTTATAGTTAAAAAAAACTTGGTGAGCATAATGTCAGTTTTTCTGATTTCTTGCCTTGTTTTTCTTTTTGGTTAAGTAAGTTGGGGGGTTTGCCAGACAGTGATTTTAATTTTAACCTTTGTGTCAAAAGATCTTTCTGGAGTGCCTGGGTGGCTCAGTCGGTTAAGCGTCTGACTTTGACTCAGGTCACGATCTCGAGGTCCGTGAGTTCGAGCCCCGCGTCGGGCTCTGGGCTGATGGCTCGGAGCCTGGAGCCTGCTTCTGATTCTGTGTCTCCCTCTCTCTCTGCCCCTCCCCTGTTCATGCTCTGTCTCTCTCTGTCTCAAAAATAAATAAAGGTTAAAAAAAAATTAAAAAAAAAAAGATCTTTCAAAAATTTATCAGTCTACATTAAGAGATTTTTTAGGGGCACCTGGGTGGCTCAGGTTAAGTGAATTGGTTAAGTGTTTGACTTTGGCTCAGGTCATGATCTCATGGTTCGTGGGTTCGAGCCCCGCATCAGGCTCTGCATTGACAGCACAGAGCCTGCTTGGGATTCTCGCTCTCTCTCTCTCTCTCTCTGCCCCTCCCCCACCCCCCCCCCAAAAATAAACTTTTAAAAAAAGACATTTTTTAGTACAAATGTATACACAATAAATGCAGCTATATTCAGGAGGCGGGAAAATCTAGTTCTCTGTACAGGGGGGAGAAACAGAAAAAAAAAACAAAAACCAAAAAACACCAATATGTCAACAGTGATTATGCATAGTAAGTAGAATTATAAGTGTTTTTAAACTTCTCTTTAGTTTTCCAAATTTGCTTTATAGAGAAAAGACTGCAGTCTTGAATGTAAGAAATAAACTACCCACTATAAGAACTTACTTTGTGCCAGGGGCCCTTGACCCTGGGGATCCAAGTGAATGAAGTAGCCTCTGCCTTCCTGGCTGGCACTGTGGCAGGAGAGATTCTGCTAAACGCAGAAAATGCCCAACAGGGAGGATGAGTACTGGGGGCCAAGTGCACTGCACAGGAAAGGGGATGGACAGTGTGGGGGAAAGAGCTGTTTCATGTGAGGTTGTCTGCGCTCCTTGCATGCAACTTAAGATTACTTTTTCATGCCCCAGAGTCATAATTTTACAGTGATCAAAAGAGAAGGTATAGGAATGCGCTTTGAAAGTAATTTGACCTTAGAGCAGACTTGGAAATTGTAGACTGACTGTTTGATTGATTGATTTTTTTAATGAAAACCCTGACATGAGTTGTTGTAATTTTTCCTCTGTCACTTTTCACTAAAAATGTAAGACTTGGGTGGGGGGCAGGGGGTGAGGTTAGTTGTATTCATTCATTCATTCATTCATTCACCAAGTTTTATGTTATGTTATTTTTAAGATTATTTATTTATTTTGAGAGGTGTGGAGGGGCAGGGAGAGAGAGAATCCCAAGTAGTCTCCGCACTGTTAGTGTGGGGCCCCTCGCAGGGCTCCAACTCACCAACCACGAGATCATGACCTGACCGGAAATCAAGAGTCAGACGTTTAACTAAGCCACCAAGGCGCCCCTGTTCAACAAGTTTTATTAAGTACACAACACGTGCTACATATCACAGTGTCATAGGGGACTGTTAACTGATTAAAATGTATTCCCCTTGTTGTGATGAGCACTGGGTGCTATATATAAGTGATGAATTGGTAAATTCTACACCTGAAACCAATTTTATCACATTTGTTAACTAACTAGAATTTAATTCAAACCTTAAAATATATTCCCAAATACCAAGGACAATATATATTTCCATTCATTTAGAATTTCTTTCTATTTTCTTTATCAGTTTATTTTCTCAGTTTTTAAATTATTTTTTTTTTAATTTTTTTTTTTCAACGTTTATTTATTTTTGGGACAGAGAGAGACAGAGCATGAACGGGGGAGGCGCAGAGAGAGAGGGAGACACAGAATCGGAAGCAGGCTCCAGGCTCTGAGCCATCAGCCCAGAGCCTGACGCGGGGCTCGAACTCACGGACCGCAAGATCGTGACCTGGCTGAAGTCGGATGCTTAACCGACTGCGCCACCCAGGCGCCCCTTAAATTATTTTTTAAACACCTAAGCATTAAAATTTTTTGTTTAATTTCCGTTTCCTTTTTCCTCCTGAGAACAGAAGGAATCCCCATCCTGCCATGTGTTAACAGTTTGTGAGGCTTCCACAAGGGAGCTTCTCAGACTTGCATGTGCACTGGATCCCTGGGCAGCTTGTTAAAATGCAGATTCTGATTCAGCAGCCGCTGGGTGGGGACTATGAGTCTGCACTTCTGATACTCACCCAGATTCCTCAGGTGCCAGATGGAAATGACAACACCTAAAGTGCAAGGTGGCTCTGAGGTAACATGTGGAGGGGCCCAGTGCAGGGAGGCGCATGGAGGCCACTCTCTGGATAAATGCTTCCATCCCTCTGCCCCTCCGGCACAGGGCTGGCCATGTTCGTCTTTGTGCTTCAACAGTGAACAGCACTGTGCTTGATACACGGTAGGAGCCCATTAGTATTTGCGGATCAAGCACAGAATGAATCTTTAAAAACATGTCTGACAAATCCCATTATCTTTTTTTTAATGAACTGATGTTGAAGATAATTTTAAGGATACTTTTTAATGATAAAATAATGACCCATATGCCATCCTTTTCACACAGATATTTATTTAGATGACCTCATTCCTACTAACATCTTTTACATTCTTGCAATGAGGGCACATAATATTTCCATTTTGCAGTAGGTTATAAATGTCTTTTTTTTTTTTTTTTAATTTTTTTTTTCAACGTTTATTTATTTTTGGGACAGAGAGAGACAGAGCATGAACGGGGGAGGGGCAGAGAGAGAGGGAGACACAGAATCGGAAACAGGCTCCAGGCTCTGAGCCATCAGCCCAGAGCCTGACGCGGGGCTTGAACTCACGGACCGCGAGATCGTGACCTGGCTGAAGTCGGACGCTCAACCGACTGCGCCACCCAGGCGCCCCATAAATGTCTTTTTTTAACGTTGTGTTCACAGTTACACTTTTTATGACTGCTCAATATGAGTAGTATTGATGTTCCACGGTTTATTAAACTATTTCCTAATATCACTTAGGATGTTTTTTATTTTTAATTTTCACTACTTTAGAGAGACATACAGCTGATTGAGACCATTTGATGTAGTTGGTCCCCCTCTACTGTGCTTATTTGACGTATACTTTATTTCCCCTGTGCTTAATTTACTTGAATATTTTTCTATGATTTAGAAGGTAATTTTAAGCTTTGAACATTACACACCATTATCTCAAAGCATTACAGGAATAGCCTTAAAAATGAATATATAGGTATTATCTAATCAAAGAGTATTGCTTTTTTGGTTTTCTTGTATTTAAATGATAAGAATTGTACTTTCCCCCGTCTAGGTATTCTTTTCTAAGTTAATTCAATCTGAATTTTGGTATCTGTGTTCCTTTACTCTTGTACGTTAAAGCAATCGCCCCATTTAGTTAAGTTTCTCAACATCCTCCCCGCTTTTATCCTCACATACTCTTTAAAAAGTAACTAATAA
Source organism: Lynx canadensis (assembly GCF_007474595.2). Classification (NCBI taxonomy): domain Eukaryota; kingdom Metazoa; phylum Chordata; class Mammalia; order Carnivora; family Felidae; genus Lynx; species Lynx canadensis. The sequence goes on from NC_044307.1 coordinate 98,850,455, forward strand.
CCACACATGTAAGGATGAGACTTTATGAACTGAGAAATAAAGGCTTATCATTAAAGCATGCTTACGCTAAAGATCATTTATATTGTATTTACCATAAATGAGTTAATTAAATACTATAGTTGGCAAGTTTGTAGCCTAAACTTAGAATTCTTCTTTACATTTTAAAAATACTCCTACAGCACTTTTAAAATAGATGTGCGTGTTAAAAAATTACGGCGCGTCTTTATTTCCCTCTGCGATAAAAACATAAGTGTTTCCTTTCTCCGCAGCTTAAAGTGAGTAGAAAGAATCTTCTTAATGTCTGCAAACTTATATTCAAAATTAGCAGAAGTGAGAAGAATGACTCTCTGATTGAAAATGACAGCATTCTGGGTGAGTATCACTCAGCACCACCACCGAGTGAATGTCGCACTTGAGTGTGAATGAGAAGTTTGGGGAGCAAAGGTCTCACTAATGGTGGCTAGAATATCTTTATTTTCTACTAATTCCAGAAGCGATGCGATGCCTGTTGTTGCTCTGTCCGTCTCTGTGTTTTCCACATTCCTTTGAATGTATCCTTGTTAGCTATTTGTTTTAAATGTCTGTATTAACATCATGTGACTATCAAGTGTTGCCTGTTTAAAAATTCATCTCCTGGTCTTGGATTGACTGTCAGACAAAATACACTTAATGGCATTTAACATAATTGGAATTTTTGGTCTTTTGATGTAGTAGAAATGACAAAAACTTGGAAGACAAACTGGAAGACAGGTGTTGTAGGCATTTGACATCAAAGTGTCTCAAATGTGTTTCAAATATGTAGGTAGAGAAATTTTATTGCCCTGTAGCTAGCTACATAATGTTTAAATAGCTAATAATGTTTAAATCTTAAACATTAAATAATTAAGATACTTCAATAGTTATCTAAATAGAAATCTTTTATGAATTAGTATTGCTGATCGAAGGGAAGGCAACGGAGTTCTTTTTTTGCAACATAGGATAAATGACCTCTTTTTTTGACCTCAGCAGACAGTTTTTGAGAGAGACAGAGACGGAATGTGAGTGGGCTAGGGGCAGAGAGAGAGGGGGACACAGAATCCGAAGCAGGTTCCAGGCTCCGAGCTGTCAGCACAGAGCCTGATGCGGGGCCCGAACTCATGAGCTGTGAGATCATGACCTGAGCCTAAGTCAGATGCTCAACCGACTGAGCCACCCAGGTGCCCCAAGAACATGTTCTTATTTATATATTAATTATCCCATCCTTTTGCTGTCACTGTTATTACAGAGATTTGTCTTTGCTACACGTAAGCTTTCCTCTTTACATCACATGAGTAACCCTTAATAAGCATCTGTATGTAGGTTCTCACTAACATTTTAGAAATTATGTTTGGTGTTCACATGCAAGTGCTTTAAAATGTCTCTCTCCAGCTGTTATACATTTGTCATAATTCATCTTCTTGACAGAATCATTATTGGAGGTCCTGAGAAATGAAGACCTGCACACTAACACTGAAGCTTTTTTATACTGTATGGGGGCTATCAAATTCATTTCTGGAAACCCAGGATTTCTCGATGAAATGATCAGCAAAGGTGCTGTGGAAATATTGGTGAATTTGATAAAGCAAATCAATGAGAACACCAGGAAATGTGGCACATGTCTGCCTAACTCAGGCCACTTGTTAGTCCAAGTGAGTATTTTACTTGAAAAGGTTATATGTGTAAAATTAGTTTTTATGTTACCTAACACTAGTTACCTGCCAGGTGTAACAGGTAACAAGGGGGCTGTTACCTAGTCAGGTGGGGGTGCCTGGCCTTGGGGTTCAAGAACAGCAGCCACTGCTCCACCTCTGCCCCACTGTGTACCCATTTTCCCTGGAAAGGCCACTCCGTGGCTTTTCACCAAACAGCTCTCTGTGTGGCTTTGAAATCCATTTCTGCTACCCTGCAGAGAAAGTAGGCCTGAGACAATAAAAAGTAGCCTCTCTCTGCAAAACAATTGCATGCTATTACCAGAATTTTAACATGCAGAGTTTTAACTTTTAGAGCTTCAAAGACTGAAGATTGTTCATGGTAGCTAATGTCATGGATCTCGTACCTCCAGTAAAAAGCAGAAGTTAACAATACTGGGGTGTGGAGATGACCCACAGGCCTGAGACTATAAGCATGAAGGTTAGCAAAACTAGATCTGTTTAACATGACCAGGGGCAAGAAAAAAGAGATTTGTTCCGTGTTAGTTTTATTACTTCTTTTGTGGCAGATTAAATTTCATAGTTAAATTATTTTCATTGGAGCTGCTTCAGCTCTCATGTTCATTTTTAGATGAGATTTTACTTTTTAATAGGATTTGTATATCAGATAATAGCATCTTTGATGTAATACTTCATGAGATTTGAAATGTGCCTGCCAATTAATGAGGATTGATTGAGCACTCAGGGTGCTGGCAGCTTTGGGGAAAGTGTGTTAAAAATTAGATTTGAGCCCTGCCTTAAAGATGCTTAAAGTGTTTATGATGATCATTAATTTTGGACTTTGTGGTCTGTCTCCATTTTGAAAAAAGATTAAGAAAACCCCTTTTAGTCGTGAATGATTCAGAATTATATGGGATGAGCCATCTTTTGTCTAGGGAGGCTTAGAAACATTATTTTCTTACTGCCAGTGTTATTGAGTTATTCAAAAGTTTTCCTCAATGAAAATAATTACTTTGGTTATATAATTATTATATTTCCTTATTAAAATGCAAAAAAAGTATCAGGAAGAGTGTAAAATTGCCTGAAATATTTTTACCCTGAGATAATACACCTCCAGCATTTTAGCAAACATTTTCCCATGCATTTTATGTATATATACTTACGTATGCATAATTTTATATAATTCTTACGTTTTTATCATGAACCATCTTATTTTTAATAGCTATTCTCACTTATTTTCCCTTATTTTCCATTACCCTCTTCCTTCCTCATTTCTCCTGTTCCAACTAGTTATTGTCCACACTGATATGCTCAGTACCTTTTAATGCAATCATAGGTTTTCAAAAATGGGATATTCTATGCACTTCTCTGTTCTCATTTAACAATACATTGTAAGAACCCCTTGGAGACTTATTTTACTTTTTTTTTAATGACTGCACAATATTCTGTGATAAGGATGTACCTCAAATTCTGAACTGTTCTCCTTTTGGGATATTCACTCTTTTTAATTTTTATGCAATGGCTTTTAGAATTCTTGTCTGATTAAAAAATCTCTTTCCAACCCATTTATATACACATATATAAATATATATGTAAATATACTATACTATATGTTGTAATATACAACAAAATAAAACATATGCAAATTTATATGTTTATTTATATATTTATATACTTATATATGTTAAAATATATACTATATAGAAGTAGGATCAGTTGGTATAAAGGAACATTGACCGTTTTTCAAAATATTTATGTATTTATTTTGAGGAGGGGGAGGGGCAGAAAGGAGGGAGAGAGACAATCCCAAGCAGGCTCCAGGCTGTTAGCGCAGAGCCTGATGTGGGGCTGGAACTCACAAACTGTGAGATCACGACCTGAGCCAAAATCAGTAGTCGGACACTTAACCAAATGAGCCACCCATGTGCCCCAAGGAGCACTGAGTATTATTGTAACCTGGATCGCCAGTCCCGAACTAGGACCAGTGTATACCAGTAAGTACAGGGTAATCCCCATGTTCCCCTTCTTTCCCTTCCACCTACACTCAGCATCCTTAGGTTCACTAGGTTAGATGTCTTTTTCCTTTCCTGGCATCCATGCACCCCGCTAGGTGGTGTAACAAGGGGCGCTCTAGTAACTTCTTCCTCTCTGCCTGCCACTGCTCACCAGGCACTGTCATTGTCCCCAGATCCCTCCTCTGAACCTGTCTAGGATCTGGCATAGCCAGGGCTTACATGCCTGAGGTTTTGTGCCACCACCTGAGAACGCACTCCTGCGATGGGCACCAGGCCCCATTTGCACCATCTATACAGTGTCACTCTGTGTGTGTGTGTGTGTGTGTGTGTGTGTGTGTTTACAGATCTGGGAGGAAGGAGATCTTGTTTTAGGCTATTTTATCATGGGACCCCCTGAACTAGACATTCCCTCATATTTAATTAAAAGGAAGAAAAGCTGTTGTGTATCATACAGTTGATAAAATGTAAGCAACATGACTTCATTATAGGAGCAGATGAAAATCTCTACTCCTGTGAATGTGTAACACTGACTGGCTGTTCAGTAGCCGGCCCATGTGCAAATTCAACCAAACAGATCTGGCCATGCACAGAACTGTTTGTTCATACTAGTTTTCAGAACTTGGTAACTCTAGCTCATGAGACATTTTTAAAAAGCAACTTTGTTCAATAGAAAAAATAAGTTGATTACAGTGGCTGTACCAATAAAATGTCTGTAAGCCAGAGAGAACCTGGCAAGACCAAAACGACAAGGGTAGGTAACTGTGACTACAAGGGTAGTCACAGTTGTGACTTCCTCTTTTCTATGACTTTCAACCCGGAGAACCTCAGTAGCTTCAGCACACTTTCTGGGCACCTCCTGTTATAGAGCTATACGTTCTAGCATGTGGCCCAAATGCTGGAGTCATTCTGTTTCCCCAAAGCTGCCCTCTTGGGCACCCAGAAGCTGGAGCCTGAAGCTTGTGTAGGATTTGGGAAACTGACACGAAGCGAATGGGATAGGGTGTGTTTGGGGAATGCCAAGCAGGTAGGCTTGTCCAGAGCCGAGAGGTTCTGTGAGGTTCAGAGGCCACAGCCCTGAGTCTCGAACACCAGGCTATCGAGTGTGGACTTGGAGGAGCCGCTGGAGGTGGGGGCATGGGAAGGAGGAGGGGAGATCAGAGTGGCAGAAAGACGAACATGCACGAGACAATAAATTGGAAAAGACCAAGAAGCTGACAAGCGATGGGAGGGGACTGTGTCAGTCGCACAGACTGGTTGGAGGGCAGAGCTCTCACACACAGCAGCCCCAGTTAAGAGGCATTGCTGCAGTTATTAGGGTCGGGGCAGATTATAATAGAGCTAAAGGGAAGAGGTCAAGGAGTGGGTGTGGAAGGAAGACTCCTCCACAGCATCTGGGCTAAAGCTGCTTACAGGAAAACACGAAGTTCTGAGATCTTGAAGGTTTTCTTTATGTTGTTTCTCACTTGTATATATATATGGAGAGGGAGATGGATATATATATCCATCAATATGTTTATGTTGTTCACTGTGTGGCTGAAATCAAGAGAGATTGATTTCACAGGTGTTGCTCTGTGCCAGGCGTGTTCTGGGTGGGGTAAGGAACACAGTTGCCAGTAGGGGCCTACCGTCTGGAGATACCCCGTGTCCAGATAATAGTATTCTGATGCCTCATTCTTCTACCATGGAAATCATGGTATTTACACACGTTCAATGCTGCATTCAGTTCTGCCTACCATATACTTAATAGCATTTTGAGAGGGTGACTGTAGCTGCTCAGAGGAACCGAGGCATCGCTGCCTGTGTGCCAAGTACAAGTATTAATACAGAACTGGAGATACGACTTTGTAAAATGGCAGGAGTAAAGAGGTTTAAACTGTGTAGGTTTACTGAATTCTAGAATGCTAGGATTTCAGGAGAGCCCCCCAAAAGTTGGAAAAAGACAAATATAGGCCAGACAAAAGGCAAGACCCCCTAAATGCCAGTAGTAAATTGTATCGCCCAAGGAGGTGACAGACAGAAATAGGGATTTGTCAATGTTGGTCTTGAATGAATTATCAGGAGGTGTTAGGTTCATGTCTGACTTCTAAAGCCTAGCATTTGGGAAGGTATAACATGGGAGTGGAGGTAGACTGCTAGAATCACCTCCATCATAAAGTTTGTTGTGGTCTCCATCATACCCCCTTCCTAGGGAATGGGGAAGAGTCTTCTATATATGTCATAATCACAACCAAGCTCTGATTGCCCTGGTGTCTTGTCTGTCCTCTTGCGTTTTGACAACATCATGTACACAGCTGCTTTACTGTAATTGAAGAAATCTCAAGGTATCACATTTATAGTTAGGTAATTTATAGGTATATAATGTAACTATTTTTTAACCTTTTTTTTTTAAGTTTATTTATTTATTTTGAGAGAGAGAGAACACAAGCCAGGGAGGGGCAGAGAGAGAGGGAGAGAGAAAATCCCAAGAAGGCTCCACACTGTCAGTGCAGAGCCCGACCAGGGCTGAATCTCACCAACTGTGAGACCATGACCTGAACCGAAACCAAGGGTCAGTTGCTTAATGGACTGAGCCGCCCAGGAGCCCCTATAATGTAACTGTTAAAACCCAGATTGTCTTGAACTAACAGTCCTACTTTTTCTTATTCCTTTGTATTTCCAACCTTTCTGCTTTACAGCTTGACCCATTTGAATTTGAGTTTAATCCATAGAGAAATACATTCTTTCCTTGCTTCAGATACAACATTTTTTACTGTTTTGTGACATCCAGATAACATGGTTCGCTTCCTTCCCCTCTTCTCATGTCCGGCTCACTTCTCTGGCCTCGAAGCCTTCAAGTGTCACCCCAGAGGGTCCTTCACACCCTAGTCGCCTCCCTCCTTTGCCCAGTGCATCTCCTGAGTTATCTTCTTCCTTTTTCTCAGAGAAAATTTCTTAGTAATGTTAGTCCTCATGGCCCTCGTCATTCCCTGCTCCATTCCTTCACTTTGGCTTGCGTTTGGGAGAAGGAAAGTGAATTAAACCAAGAGAGATGACTCAGACATTTTGAGCCCGGATGGTTCAGAAAATGATACTATCATCATTAGAAATTAGAGAGTTATACAAGGAACTCATTTGGTGAGAGAAGGAAATTAATTACGTAATTAGTCTTAACTGAAAATTTTAAAGTGCCAGCAGAATAGCCAAGTGGGGCTGTCCAGTAAGCGACTGCAGTTATGAACGGGTGCTTAGCAGAGAAAGTAAAGCTGAGAAAACAGATTTAGGGCCGTCTGCATGGAGGTGATAGTTGAAGTCAAGAAAGACTAAGGGGAGGGGTGACTGGGTGGCTCAGTCGGTTAAGCGGCCGACTTCGGCTCAGGTCATGATCTCACGGTCCGTGAGTTCGAGCCCCACGTCGGGCTCTGTGCTGACAGCTCAGAGCCTGGAGCCTGTTTCAAATTCTGTGTCTCCCTCTCTCTGATCCTCCCCCGTTCATGCTGTCTCTCTCTGTCTCAAAAATAAATAAACGTTAAAAATAAATAAATAAATAAATAAATAAATAAATAAAAATAAAAAAGAAAGACCAAGGGGAGAGTATAGAAAGTTAGTAGAGGAGGTCAGAGAACAGATTCTATAAAATGGCCACATTTATGGAATGGGGGAAGAAAAGAGAAAATGCAGAGGCCCGGAAACTAAGAAAGGACCACGTACAGGAGAGTAGAGATCTTAAAAGCACGGACTGGGTTGGTCAGCTCCGGGAAATGCTGTGGAGAGCACCCACGGGAAGAGGGCACGTGTTCTTCGTGTGGAGAAGTTGGAGTAGGTGGGTGCGATGGAGTCATGCTCCAGTGCTCCGTGCTGTCTTGGAAGCTTGTAGGAGTTCTTTATCCCTGTTTTTTTGTTTTGTTTTTGTTTTTGTTTTTTGTTTTTTTTAATGAAAAGGTGTTTTGATGTAATTGATTTTTTCAAAAAATGTCTAAGCCCCAGAGTAGACTCCCTGCTTTGAGTCATTGGAGTTCACTGCTGTATTCTGTGTGTGGCCCTCCTCCACCCCGTCTTCAAAAGCCTGAAGGTCCATTTGGCTTTGTACCCAGTGCTGGGACAGGGCTGTCTAGTGAAGAGAGCACACGCCTGAGCTGGCCTTTGGTCTCTGACCCTAGCAGCGCTTCTCAGCCTCTGAGCCCTGCTTTCCTCGTGTTTAAAGGACCAGCGTAACATGTAGTTGGGAAAATTAATGAGCTAATCAAAGCACTAGAATGGGATATGGCACATAGTTGGTACTCAGCAGAAATTTATTAAATAAAATAAAATAAAATCAGAGTTTCCAAAACCTGAAGTTTTAATTGAATAGCAATTTCTTCTGATGAGAAAAAAAAAATTAATCACAAGAAATTAAGATGATAGAAGTAGATTTCAAATCTTGGATCTTTTTATGTTCTTCCGTCTTTGACAAACTCTGTGGAGAACCGTGCTGAATAGAAACTAAAATCTGGAAGGGGGTGCTATATTGGCAACGTAGGATTCTGGGTACTTCACGGACCCCAAATTCTCAGAGTCAACTATTCTCTGCTTCAAGGATTTAGGGAATTTAAGTGATGCCTTTGTCTGAAGGCTGGAGATTCAGTGAAGTGGTGATTTACATTATGTTAGTGATTAACAACTGTACCTGTAAATCTTGCTTGGGGTCCTTTAAATCTCCTGTTAGTTATATTTAGTCATTTTAAGATGTATTTAGGTAGTTAATTATTATGAGTATGCACACTTAACTAGGAAAGTATGTTAACTCCCTTTCTGTGGCTTACCCTGCCTATGGGAAATCTACCTCTCAGACCATAAAATCAGAAACAAGGCAATAACTTCCACCTGATGGAACCTTGTTCTGGTTATTGGAGGAAATAAACTGCATACCTATAAAATGAGAGCAAATATTCCCATGCTTATATTTCTTAAATTCTTATAATTTTCTTGGAGATTTGATGATTAAGCAGAAATATTTTTAAAGCATCTTTTTTAAAGGTTTTGTTTGAGTAGGAAGAGGCAAATGAGGTAATTTATTTTCTTATTGTTTTAATTGAGGCATATAATTTACGATCCAATGAAATGCTCAGATCTTATATGTTTGATGAGTTTTTTTATATATGATTTCTTGTCAAATTGGCTTCCATACAACACCCAGTGCTCATCCCAACAAGTGCCCTCCTTAATACCCATCACCCACTTTCCCCTCTACCCCACCCCCCATCAACCCTTAATTTATTCTCTGTTTTTAAGAGTCTCTTATGGTTTGCCTCCTTCCCTCTCTGTTTATAACTTTTTCCCCTTCCCCTCCCCCAATGTTTGATGAGTCAAAAGCATACAGGGGGGTGGGAGGGAGGGGAGGGTGGGTGATGGGTATTGAGGAGGGCACCTTTTGGGATGAGCACTGGGTGTTGTATGGAAACCAATTTGACAATAAACTTCATATATTGAAAAAAAAAAAAGCATACAGCCGTGTAATCCACACCCCTGTCAAAATTCAGAAGATTTCTATCACCTCAGAAATTTCCTCCCACTGCTTCCCAGTTAATTCCTATTCTCCTACCCACAAAGGGAACCATTTTTCTGATGTCTTTCACCATAGATGAGCTCTGCCTATTCTAGAATTTAACAAAAATGGAATATATGGTGTGTGCTTTTTTGTGTCTGGCTTGTTTTCTTTAACTTTTATTTCGAACCAAATATAGGTTCACAAGATGTTGCAAAAATAGTACAGAGGAGTCCTGTGTACCCCTCACCCAGCTTCTCCCAGTGGTGACATTTTACATAACTATCGTACATTATGAAAACCAGGAAATTGAATTGTATAGTACAGTTAACTAGAGTACTATTTCTGGCTCAATTTGCTTATCAGTATATTGTTTTTGAGATGAAATGAAACTTTTTTTGTCACAATCTTTGGTATTGGCCACTAGGCTTGCTAATTTTGTAATGATGTATTTGTTAGTGGAGAGGAGACCAGCATTTGCTACTTAGGAGGCTTCTTTCCTATAAGGAATACCCAGTATAACTAAAAAAACCTAATCAGCCAACTGGCATGGGGGGGTGGCAGTCATAGCCCTGGCCCTTCCTCTTCACTTCTCCTCCCTTTCTTGGGAAAGACCTATGAATAGGTAACTCTTGCTCACCTCAGATTCTCCAGGGATAGCATATCTAAAGATTTGGGGAGGGGTGCCTGGGTGGCTCAGTCGGTTAAGCGTCCGACTCCGGCTCAGGTCATGATCTCATGGCTTGTGAGTTTGAGCCCCGCATCGGGCTCTGCGCTGACAACTCAGAGCCTGGAGCCTGCTTCAGATTCTGTGTCTCCCTCTCTCTGCCCCTCCCTGACTCATATTCTGTCTCTCTGTCTCTCAAAAATAAATAAACATTAAAAAAATAAATAAAACAAGTAAAAAGATTTGAGGAGACTCAGAGACTCCAGACATGTAATGTAGTGTCTTGGGTTTGAACCTAGAAATAAGAGAAAAACTAAGGCAGATGGGGATGGGGAGAAAGTTATCATCATGGTTGGAACTTATAATTTATAGGTGAGGCAGACATACATTCTCAACCTGAATCCCTGAATTAGACCATCACAAGCTGTATCTGCCTCAGAAGGAGCAGAGGAGAGCATCCTGTGCTCCCTAGTCAGGAAGTAAGGGATGGAGACGGGTCGGGAGTATTATGCTAGAGAGTATCTCTTCACAAGGAAGGAACATCAAGAGTGGGAAGTAAATATTCCTATGCCTACTGTTTCTGGGAAGAAACATTTACTTCTTTAAAAAAAATTTTTTTTTTAATGTTTACTTACTTTTGAGAGAAAGACAGAGAAAGAGCTTCAGTGGGGAAGGGGCAGAGAGAGAGGGAGACACAGAATCCAAAGCAGGCTTCAGGCTGTAAGCTGTCAGCACAGAGTCCGACCTGGGGCTCGAACCCACGGGCTGTGAGATCATGACCTGAGCCTAAGTCTGTCACTTAATCAACTGAGCTACCCAGGCACCCCTTAAAAAAAAGTTTTTTTAATGATGATTTACTTTTGAGACAGAAAGACAGAGTGGGAGTGAGCGAGGGGCAGAGAGAGGGAGACACAGAATCTGAAGCAGGCTCCAGGCTCTGAGCTGTCAGCACAGAGCCTGATGGAGGGGCTCAAACCCACGAACCGTGAGATCATAACCTGAACCAAAGTCCAGTGCTTAACCGACTGAGCCACCTAGGCATCTGACACTTGCTTCTTAATTACTGTCATATCTGCTCAGCCTCATCTCTTCATTGTAGACATATCAGTTCTGGCAATAAAGAAATGTCACTAACTTCAACATGTAATTAGGAAAATTGGTGTTATTACTTGGTAGTTCTTGGTATTACATTATCTTTTTCCGATTCAGTTTCCTCATTTTACCATATTGACATACTACATAGTTTATATAACATTCAAAACTTCAAGTATGCTGATACATGTAATAGCTGCAACTAGCAGAATCAGCTACCTCCTCATTTTACCAAAGTAACTGACACAGAGACAGTAAATGGAGAAACAATCACGAACACAGGCGAGTGTTAGTCTCTGAGCAAGGCATTGGGTGTTTGAGGAGGACGGAACCACTTCCTGCTGAAGTAGGACACCCATGATAGGAATGTGCCAAGTGGGCTCCACAGGCACCAAGCATTATCAAGGATTATGAATTATTATCACTTTCATGTGCATATATCTTAACTCCAATAAAACGCTTAGGAATTTGGGTGCTGGTGGTTTCGTGTGTAGGTGGCATCATTGATTTCTCTCATCTCAGCCAGAACTGTATTAATCATATATGAGACAATATGAAACTTCTTGGGTTACCACAGAGGCTCTGGGTTAGGCATATATTGTGGTCGCAATTGGGCACAAATCCAAAAAATGAGTGTGCTTTTATTAATAGAGGGAGATGGTTTTGCTGAGGTTGGAAAATGGTGTGGCTTTGGCTCTTAAATCATTTTACACTGTCTGTGGTCTCTGGCGGCTGTGTTTATTCTTTCACATCATCAGCGGGAAGTGAACCATTTTGCAGTTGGCAGTTAAGTCGAGATAAAGCTCGAGGGATTTTGGTTATGGATATTCCAGGTGATTGAGAAATAAAATGAATGCTTTTAGAGATAGCCAAAAGGAGGGGGAGACAACAAACAAGGAGTCAGAGCTTAGGATGTTCACCTACCTGGTAGCCGGTGGACTTTCTGAGCCTCAGTTTTCTCATCTGAAAAGTGGGGCTCATAATACCTTTCCTGTCTGCCTTAGGGGGCTGGTATAGGGAGCAAATGAGATCACATTCACAGGATAGATTTAAAAACCATAAAGTAAGCTGCTCAAATTCTTTCCATGATAGCATTCAATATAGAAAAATAACTAAAACTGAATCTTGATGCCGATTTTGGTAGAGGAAACATAATAATTTTCAAATTAATGGTGCAGTCTTCAGTTGTGTTGTGTTCAAAAGGTTTCTTTGAAACCTGGTTTTTTTGAAATAGGGAAAAGTGTTTCTCCAAGGAACAATACCATGATTGATGGTGAAGTTCCAGGGCTAGCCAAAAAGCCTGTTGAACTTCTGCTGCACCACAACGGGAGTTCTGTGGTGGACTGTGATCTGCAAGCCCTTCTGCTCTGGAGCAGTCCTCAGGGTGGAATGCCTTCTAGGGCAGAGGCTGATTAGTCCCCTGGGGGCTGAGGATTCTAATGGATGAAGGTCCAAAGGGAAGAGAGAAGGCTGTCCTCTCTGGAAATGCACAGTACGTGGAGGCTCAAGTCAACCAAACAGCCCACCCTGCCATGTTCCCCCCTGCCCCTTGCCCCTGCAGGAGAGGCTGCAGGAATGAGGCCCCAGCTGCTGGGCCTATGCTGTCATTCTTTTAAATATTTTTTTTAATGTTTATTCATTTTTGAGAGAGAGAGACAGAGTGTAAGTAGGGGAGGGGCAGAGAGAGAGGGAGACACAGAATCCAAAGCAGGCTCCAGGCTCTGAGCTGTCAGCACAGAGCCTGACGTGGGGCTCGAACCCATGAACCGTGAGATCATGACCTGAGCCAAAGTCAGATGCTGAACCGACTGAGCCATCCAGGTGCCCTGTGCTGTCATTCTTAAATCCTGTGATGTAAATCAGGAAGGCCTCATATTTTAAGACAATGATTTCTTGTGTTTGCTGAAGTATTTCAATTAATAGTTGAGAACATAATTTGAAATTGATAATTAAGTGCCTATGATGAAAAAGTGCCTATTTGAAAAAAATAGGTGCTTTTGAATTCTAATTTTACTGTACTAAAATGCTGTTTATAAATTATAAAAGCTTCATGAATCATCTCATCACTTCTCCATGTAATCTTTCCCTTTAAAATGCGTCTCCCATGGGGCACCTGGGTGGCTCAGTTGGTTAGGCGTCCAGCTTCAGCTCAGGTCATGATCTCACAGTCTGTGAGTTCGAGCCCATGTTGGGCTCTGTGCTGACAGCTGAAAGCCTGGAGCCTGCTTCGGATTCTGTGTCTCCCCCTCTCTCTGCCCCTCCCCCGCTCATGCTCTGTCTCTCTCTGTCTCAAAAATAAGTAAACATTTTTAAAAAATTAAAAAAATAAAATAAAGTGCATCTCCCAGTGTTGACTACACAGTGAGAACGTTCAGTGCTAGATAGGACAGCTTTGCCAAAGCCATCAGGTGTTTTCTTGGAGATTCTGATGGAGGGTGAGGCCCAGTACCTCTTATGAACAAGAAATTTGGGGAAACTGGAGAGAAGAAGCTGCCTCAGAAAAAATGAGCACCATAAAGTTGTAGAGTGTAGCTCTGTCATTTTTCAGGAGTAAATTAGTAACGGGAATCACACCAGAATGTTTCTTTCTTGATATATACCAAAAATGTGGGCGATGCCTCAGACATCATCTAACCACTACTAATAAGCAAGGACGACTAAATTCTTATTAATCATCTTGGGAGATGATCAGTTCTATATTCTTCTCCTTTTTCTTCTTCCCACTGCTTGCCTCGCTGCCCCCATGCAGTTGCACTGTTAGGAGACAGGAAAAAAAGAATCGAAACTCATGTTCTTTGGTTTGCTATTTCTTTGTGAGATGACACCTGGGAACTGCTCCTTTAGAAGCTCAACAGGCATCTATGTAACCATGTCACTTGCGCTTCTTTTTTGTGTCCCAAAATAAAACAGAAAAGTACATAACTAGGGTTAGGAACAATATAAATTACAATGGAAAGTTAAGAGATGGATACACTTCCACGAGCATAAAGCTTGGATTTTGGTGAACTCCTGTTTTAGGGACAGGCCCATTGGGTGGGCTTTCCAGGGGGGATGGAAAACTCATTAGTGATTTCTGCAAATATATCTCTGTTAAAAGTTGGAGCAAGGCTGAGAGTTAAGTGGGTTGACTAGAAATTTGCCTTTACTGTCACGGCAGTATTTAACTAGACTCTCCTCCCACTGATCTTTTACATTTTTCCCAGAAACAGCCCCTTGTCTGTGCTCCGTGGTCAGCCCCACCCCCACCCAGCAGTGAGATTGGTGGCTCCCTGCCAGCCTCTCAAAATGGGGGGCCTGCATTGCTTCCTCCCCCTGGTGACCTCCTCCTGATCTGCAGCCCTCAGGGCTTTGAGCTCTGGTTTACCACCAGGCCTCTGTTAATCCCCTGCACTTTTTTGCCAGAGTCTTCTTAAAGGGGAAGGTCCTCCTTTTCTGCTCCCTTGTCCCTTCAGCTCCTTGTCCTCCTTTTCTTCTTTCTCCTCCTCATCTCCTTTTTATCCCCTTCTTCTGTGCTTCATCCTGCCAGCTTTTTGTGGGCTTTTTATTTACTATCTTCATAGTAGAAAGAAGAATAAGAAACCATTTGTATACAAAGGAGCTCACAGTGGGAGAGAGGGTTCATGAAACCGTGGCTTTGCTTCTGTGCTGGGCATGGTACAGGCATGAACAGGATGGTCTGTTAGCCTAGAGGAGATCGTGACCAGGTGCCGAAAAGTCTGCACAGAAAAGTTTTCCACAGAAAAGTAACCCTGAGCTGGTCCAGGGGATGGGCAGGCTGGAGAAGAAGTGGGAAAGGGATTGAAGAGGCTATTCTGGACTTGTCAAAGGATGTGAGTGTGGTGCAGCATTTGAAAAGAGGAAGGGGGACGAGAGGTGAGCTTGGAGGCGTGAACTACACTGTGAAGAGTGAGCACCCTTAAGATATGCATTGTGCCTGATAGGCCAGCAGAAGTCAGAGGAGGCCTTTGAACAGGGAAGGTTAGAGTTTGAGATGCTTCCTGTGGCCACAGGGAGTCATGTGGAGAGATGAACAAGGCAGGGGAGAGGCTGGAAAGAGCCTGTTGAGAGGTCTGTAGAGTTTGGGAAGGAGGTGACACAGGCTTAAATGGAACCAGCAATCCCGGTGATGGAAAGAAGAGGAAGAACAGGTGACCCTTAGGTGTGAAGGGGGAAGAGTTTAGCGCCTAGAAAGGAGCTGCTATAATCAATAAGATGGAATAGAGAATGCACAGACAACTGGGCCCCCTCCAGGAAGTCCATTTTTCTTTCATCCGTTATTTTTTATTCCTCTGCTCCTTTAAAATCACCTTAAAATCTACTTCAGAGATATTGTCTGATTAATTCGGGGCTTTCTGATATCCTAACCTTTCTATTTATCCCAGTCTTTCCTTTATAGGTATTCACCCATTCAGTCATTCCATCCACAAATGTTTATTGAGGACCCACTGTGTGCCAGGCACTGGATTTGGGCATAGGGGCACAATGATGAAAAGACCGTGCATAGGCCCTCACTAAAGCTTCGAGTATAGAGGAGTGGACAGACAATAAAACATAATACTAAATAACCTAACATTAAACAGCTTGTGGGGGGGTGTAAGGTAGGAGATGAAGTTTGAGGGGTTGGTGAGAGTCAGATCATACAGGGCCTTGTAGACCATGGTCTGAAGATGGAATCTTATCCCAGGAGAAGTGGACAAAAAGCTAGTAGGGCTTGTGGTGACAGAAAGCAGAAAGACATGGTTCTGGGATGTCACTGAGGTTGGGGCTTGAACAACCAGGTTGATGGTAGTGGCATAGATTGAGGTGTTACTGTGTATTTTTCAAGTATGTGGCTCATGTTGCACTTAAGTTATTCTACCAGCATCACAGCTAACACACCTGGCAATACTTGGTGTCACATCTCACTCAGCTCTGCACACTCCCCACAATGTGACATGTGCAGTACATGGAGAGGCCATGTCACATGTAAACATGTGCCTCCACTCTTGACTTGGGCCATTGAATCAAAGCTGCGTTTGGGAGTAGAAGAACCTTGAGCTGTTTTAACTTTTTCTAATGAGGTAAGAAAAATGGTCGAGAGAGGGAAAAACTGAGGCCGAAACAAGAAAATAAAAGCTCCTAAGAAAACTGTTCCTTTTGCTGACAGCAGAGGCTGGATGTGGGGAACAAGAGGATGGCAGTAGATCGAGGTGCCCAATCCATGAAGCCTTAGGGACCAGGGAAGAGGACATGTTTCTGTGCATGATGATTAGAATGCATGTTCCCTGGCATCTGATGGCCTGGCTTCAGGTCAGGATTCACATGGGCATCTGAGCTCTTTGGACTCTGAGTTGGGAAAGCTTGTGAGTCATTCCTCGGGTTGATGTAAACAGCAGTGCTTGAGTGAGTGCCTGGGCTGTCTCTGGAGAAGGAGAACAGATAGAGCCAGGGTCTGATGATGAGAATTTTCCATTTTATGGTGGTGATGGCCTGGAAAGCCTAGAATGATTTATTAGCCTTCACACAAGACCATTCCTTAGCTTAGGAGACTATATTGTATAGATCCACGGTGAAGTGGAATGCTCAAGTGGTTTGTTTTCCCCTCCAATGTTTTGGATGCTGAAGCTTTCAGGGAATACTTTACTGAATTGCTGTGTAATTGAATTGACTTCAAAAGGCTTGAACACATTTACTTGAAGCATTATTTTTATTTTCTCTGATTTCAAGGTAGTTATATTTTAACAAAATCTTTTTGTTGCTGTTGTTACAAAGGAAAACTAATCAAAGATATGTACCTTAATAATTGTTTTTAAAGTTTATTTATGACTATAATGAAGCCTTATATTTACATAATGCTTTACAATGCACAAAAACATTGTCCCATGTTTCCATTTTATACACACAACCACCCCAAGAGGTGAGCAGGGATTGGAACCCCTTTTCACAGATGAAAGGATGGGGAAGTTGTGCAATGAGTGGGTGCCTCAGTCACATAACTAGAAAGAGATTTGGGACTTGAATCTCTACCATTTGACTCTAAGGACAGGTATCTCTCTTCTGTATTTTGGGTGTGAAGTCCCACAAAAAATGTGGGAATGGGACACACGATATTTGAACTCCTGTTTGGTGATGGGCATTGGTAATGCCCTTCACACATCTTGTCTCATTGAATCCTCACAACTCTAGGGCAATTATCACCATCCCCACTTTATTGATGAGAAAAATGTTCCCCAGAAGGTTCACAAACTAACCAAAGCTAGTGAGTGATGGGGCTGGGATTTGACCAGGAATCCAAATCCTGAGCTGACTCTTCTTAACCAGGAGCCTGTCTGTACTGTTCCATGAGGAAAGATCACACTGCATCAAAATCCTAGAGGAGAACACAGGCAGCAACTTCTTTGATCTTGGTCACAGCATCTTCTTACTAGACACATCACCAAAATCAAGGGAAAATGAAAGCAAACATTATTGGGACCTCGTTAAGATACAAAGCTTCTGCACGGTGAAAGAAACAATCAACAAAACTAAAAGGCAGCCTAAGGAATAGGAGGAGATGTTTGCAAACAATATATCTGATAATGGGTTCATATCCAAAATCTATAAAAAAGTATCAAAGTCAACACCCAAAAGACAAACAACCCAGTTAAGAAATGAGCAGAAGCCCTGAATAGACACTTTTCAAAGAAGACGTCCAGATGGCTAACAGACACATGAAAAGATTCTCAAGATCACTCATAATCAGGGAAATACAAATCAAAACCTTGATGAGATACCACCTCACACCTGTCAGAACGGCTAAAATTAACACAGGAAACAATAGGTATTGGCGAGGATGTGGAGAAAGGGGAACCCTCTTGCACTATCGGTGGGAATGCAAACTGGAGCAGCCACTCTGGAAGACATTATGGAACTTCCTCAAAAAACTAAAAATAGAACTACTCTATGACCCAGCATTTGTACTATTACCTAAAGAATACAAAAATACAGATTTGAAGGGGTACATGCACCCCAGTGTTTACAGCAGCATTTTCAACCGTAGCCAAACTGTGGAGAGAGCCCAAATGTTCACTGACTGATGAACGGATAAAGAAGATGTGGCATATATATACAATGAAATATTAGCCATAAAAAAGAATGAAATCTTGCCATTTGCAATGACGTGGATGGAGCTAGAATGTATTATGCTAAGCAAAATAAGTTAATCAGAGAAAGACAAATGCCACATGATTTTACTCATGTGTGAAATTTAAGAAACAAAACAGGTGAACATATGGGAAGAGGGGGAGAGAAGAAGGGGAAACCACAAGAGACTCTTAATGATAGAGAACAAACTGAGGGTTGATGGAGGATTGTGGGAGATGGGCTAGATGGGTGATGGGTATTAAGGAGGGCACTTGTTATGATGAGCACTGGGTGTTGTATGTAAGTGAAAAAGCACTGAATTCTACTTCTGAAACCAATATTGCACTGTATATTAACTAACTAAAATTTAAATTGAAAAGGAGAGACTTAAAAAATAAACGTATTAGGTAACAGCAGCATTAATTTTACTAAACTTTACTAAATTCAATTTACTAAATTATTCTCTTTTCACTTTTAGACAAAGATAGCTCTCCTAAACATTTTTTATAAAATAAGACGAATATGCAAGAAATAAATACTTGTCTCTTGGAAGAGAATGAAACTAACAGTCTTAAATATCCTTTGGTCACAGCAATATTTGATGCTACTCTTAAGACTATGGACTGAGGGGCACCTGGGTGGTTCAGTCAGTTGAGAGTCCGACTTTGCCTCAGGTCATGATCTCACGGTCTGTGAGTTCAAGTCCCGCGTCGGGCTCTGTGCTGACAGCTCAGAGCCTGGAGTCTGATTTGGATTCTGTGTCTCCCTCTCTCTCTGCCCCTCCCCCACTCATGCTCTGTCTCTGTCTCAGAAATAAATAAACATTAAAAAAAAAAAGACTATGGACTGAGAGGTTTCTTTTTTTAATATTTTTCAAAAAGTTTGTTTTGAGAGAGAGTGTGCATGCACGTGTGTGCATGTGAGTGGGGGAGGGGCAGAGAGAGAGAGACAAAGAATCCCAAGCAGGCTCCCCACTGCTAGTGGGGTCCAATACGGGGCTCAAAATCACACCATGGGATCATGACCTGAGTGGGAATCAGACGTTTAACCGACTGAACCACCCAGATGCCCCTGGAAATGAGATTTCTAATCTGTGGAACTGATGTCGCATGTCTCAGTGTGAAGTGAAAGTCTTATTATGGACAGCTAACAAACCCGGATGATGATCTATTTAACCCTAGGGTTTTGGTATAATAATTGCTTATTAACATGAATTTCTCATTCTTCACCTTTGAACCAAAGTAGGCTCTCTTTGTATCCATTTTTTTTTTTTTTTTTCATGCTACTTGTCCTTAGGCCCACGTTCTCTGGTAGGAGATGCTTAAAAGGGGCTTGATTTTGCTACTGATTTAATGAAGCTTGTAGGATGAATCGTGTTGTACTGATTAGTATTGCTGTATTTTCCAATTAAAAACAAAATGGCGCAAATGTGCTTTTATCCCAGATGACTGCTACACTGAGAAACTTGGTTGATTCACCACCAGCAAGAAGTAAGTTGCTAAGCATCAGTGCCCTCCCCCAGCTCTGCGCGGTGATGGGACAGTACATGGCTGACAAGGATGTCTGCACCAATATTGCCAGAATATTCAGGTAGGTGGACTAGGAAAACAAAGCAGCCTTACACAAATGCTAAGGCTTAAATTTGGGGGGGGGGGTATCTTTAATATTTGCGTATGTGTGGCTGGCAAGGAATCCTATTTTGCTTCTGCACCTAAAAAAAAAAAAAAGTAAATCTAATGGCCTAAGTTCAAAAAAAATGATTTAAACTGATGACTCTCATATGGTTTTCTAATGCGATTCTAAATTCATCCATTGTAAGTCACCTTAGTTCTTTGGTGAGTCAGAAGTTATCCTAGGGTTTTTACACAAACAAAAATTCCTCTTAGCTTATTGGAGATAAATAGCTATATCACAAAACATGGTAAACTTTCTAGTACACTTGGAAACGGTACTTAAGGGTTTTAACTCAAAAAGGGGAACGTTGCTTAGAAAGTCTCATCTGACCTGATTTGTAAGAGAAGGTTATTTTATTTCAGTTGTTTGACTGAACTTTGGCTCACACATTCACTAATCATGTTCACACTTCACTCCAGGAGTGATGACCATCTGAATCCAGGTTGCTTTAAAGCAAGATGTTTAATTTCAGAACAGTCTTTAAATTATTATATTTCCTCCCTCACTGCTCCTTGAGCCAATGTTTTAACATAATTATCCTTCTCAAGAGACCTGGGCATTTCTTGAACTTCACTGTAATTGTTTAGCAAAATAGAAAATTTCCTGAACACTGAATTGGTAATTGACCACAGTATGAGGATGAGTCCAGATTTGATTTTCAGCACTGTGCTTTCCTGCCTGGATACTTAATTTGGGGTACTTATCACTCTCATTTTGAAGCACTGTAAAATCATAAGTTTTGTGTTTATACATGGTGGCATGTAGGGATCCAATTTTCATTTTTTTTCCACGTGGATAGTCGGTTGTCCCAGCACTTTTTATTGAACATGGCATTTTGTTTTTGCACTGATTCTAAATGCCTAGTTAAACACAAGCAAGGTTCCTTATACTTGTAGGTCTGTTTCTAGGCACTTTGTTTGGTTCGTCCTCAGACCAGTACCACACAGTTTCCAGTGTTATAGATTTAAGTCTTGCTATAAGGTAAGATGAGTCCTTTGCCTCTTTTCTCCTTTAACGTCCAAATTCTTCCCTCTTTCTCATGAATTGGAGAATCAGCGAAGGTCTGGGATAGGAACTTTAGCATTTTTCATAGAACAGCACTGAGTATGTAGAGCAATTGGGATGCAAGAGTGGAGAATTGACACCTTTATGATACTGAGTCTTCCACCAATAAACATTTATGATGTCTTCTTTTATATTTTTCCATAAAATTTTATTATTTTCTCCAAAAAGATTTTGCACATCTTTTGTCAGATTTATTTCTTCATGGCTTTTGCTGCAATTATGAATGCAATCTCTAAACATATTTTTAAGGGGACTAAGAGGTACAAACTTCTACTTATAAAATAAATAAGTCATGGGGAAGAAAATACAGCATAGGGAATACAGTCAGTAATATTGTAATAACTTTATGTGGTGACAGATGGTGACTACACTTATCATGGTGAATATGTTATAATGTATAGAATTGTCAAATCACTGTGTTGGAGACCCGAAACTAATGTAATAGCACATGCTGACTATAAAAAAAGTATATAAAATATTTCCTAATAGGCTGTTGCTGGTGTACATAAATAGTATTTAATATTTGCTTTTTAATTTTAATCCAGGAATCTTTTTCTTTCTTTTTTTCAACGTTTTTTTTTTTTTTTTTTTTTTTTTTGATTTTATTTTTGGGACAGAGAGAGACAGAGCATGAACGGGGAGGGGCAGAGAGAGAGGGAGACACAGAATCGGAAACAGGCTCCAGGCTCTGAGCCATCAGCCCAGAGCCCGACGCGGGGCTCGAACTCCCGGACCGCGAGATCGTGACCTGGCTGAAGTCGGACGCTTAACCGACTGCGCCACCCAGGCGCCCCAATTTTAATCCAGGAATCTTAATGAAATTTACATCTAAGCATTAGTCTATAGATTGTCTTGGATTTTGTATGCAATTTGTCTGCAACTAAGAATAGTTGCGGGTTTTTTTCCCCATCATTACAACTCTTCCCTGCTGTTCCCACCTCTTTCTAATTGTATCACTCAGGATGTCCCATACAAAGTTGTAAGAGTGTTGGACCTGCTGCCTTTCTCCTGCAGAGAAATATTTGAAAGAAAATATTTGAAAGAAATATTTTTGTGGTTTTACCAGTTAAAAATAATATTTACTGCAGGTTTTTGTAGATACCCTTCAGAAGGTTAAGGAAGAATTTTCTTGCACTAATGGGTGTTAGATTTTCTTGAATGCTTACCTAGTATCTATTTTGATTATGTAGATTTTCTTTTCTAAATTCATTAATATAGTAGATTACAGATTAATAGGTTGTCTGATGTTAAGCTGCTATACATTGCTAGGTTGAATTGACTAATATCTTGTTTAGGATTTTTCATCTATGCGTTAGATGAAACTTGTACTTTTCCTTTTGCATTGTCCTTGTTTGGTTTTAGTGGCAAGTTTATACCAGCCTCATAAAATGAGTTGGGAAGTGTTCCCACTTCTTCTCTATTATCAAAGAATTCCTGAAAATTGAACTTATCTGTTTCTTGAAAAGTTTGTAGGACTTGCTTGGAAAGTTATTTTATCCTGGTGTGTGTGTAAGATTTGTGTGTATCATTGACCACAGATTCACTTTCTTTAGTGGCTATATATCCAGCCATATTTCCTCTTGGGTTAGTTTCAAAAAGTTCTATTTTTATAGGAATCTATAAAAATCGATAGCACTACTAGGAATTTACCCAAGGGATACCAGAGTGCTGATGCATTGGGCACATGTACCCCAATGTTTATAGCAGCACTTTAAACAATAGCCAAATTATGGAAAGAGCCTAAATATTCACCAACTGATGAATGGATAAAGAAGATGTGGTTTATATATACAATGGAATATTGGCAGTGAGAAAGAATGAAATCCTGCCATTTTGCAGCAACATGGTTGGAACTGGAGGGTATTATGCTAAGTGAAATAAGTTAGGCAGAGAAAGATAGATATCATATGTTTTCACTCATGTGTGGGTCTTGAGAAACTTAACAGAAGACCATGGGGGAAGGGAAGGGGAAAAAAATAGTTACAAACAGAGAGGGAGGGAGGCAAACCATAAGAGACTCTTAAATACAGAGAACAAATTGAAGGTTGATGGGGATGGGGGAGAGGGGAAAGTGGGTGATGGGCTTTGAGAAGGGCACTTGTTGGCATGAGCACTGGGTGTTGTATGAAAGCCAATTTCACAATAAACTATATTTAAAAAAAAAAAAAAAGTAACCCTATGTGTATTTGAGCTTTCTGGAAACCAAAACAAAACAAAACAAAAAAACCAAAGTTTATTTTTATTTTCCCATTTGGCATTTCTGCAGCAAACTTACTTCTTACCATGACTGCTGTGCAGCCTTGGCCAACTGTTCCAGATGTTATGCCTTGTTTTTGAAAGTGATAAACAAATACCAGAAGAAACAGGTCAGTTCTTCATGTATTTAATTCTTCAGTTTGTCTTTGCATTGGGGTATTTGTATAAGCCCATGTTAAATGACCTTATGTTTTGAACGTACAGGTTTCTATCGGAAGCTTCCATTTGATGTGTAATGGGCAGCCCCAGGAGTCAGAGTTATCTGTAGGAGTTGAGGAGAGACTAGTTGGAGGGAGAAATGGCTACAATGGGATGTTGATGCGGTAGGATCCCTGGTTTAGGGAAGAGGATGGATGCACAGTGTTGTTGCTGCCAGTGATCCCTAGACACTTAGACGAGAGTCATCCTGGGGTGGGATGGGGGTTATTTGCAGGCCCAGTCCCAGGCTTGCTGAGTGGGTGGGAAGGGGCCTGGCCATCCACACTTGACTGAGAACCACGGGGACTTCTGATGCAAAGCACAGTTTGGGACCCCCTGCACGGGTATACTCTAAAGATTCTTCTAGACTGGAAATTCTCTAATTCTTTGACACTTTAGTATTTAGAAGATGAATCATTCCAAACAAAGGTAAATATTAGAAAGAAAACAGAGGCGCCTGGGTGACTTAGTTGTTGAGCGTCTGGTTCTTGATTTCATTGCAGGTCATGATCTCACAATTCGTCAGATCGAACTCTGCATCAGGCTCTGTGCTAGCAGCCCAGAGCCTGCTTGGAATTCTCTCCCCTCTCCCTGCCCCTCCCCTGCTTACTCTCTCTCACTCTGTCTCTCAAAATAAATAAATGAACGTTTAAAAACGTTTTAGAAAGAAAATAATTTGGTTTTAATGAATTGGGTAATAGTATATAGAGCTATTTAAAAAAGGGAAGATGTCACAAATGACTCCACCTTAATATAATCATAATAGTACAGACATTAAATTTTATTATGAGTCTTTGACTATTCATTAAATGCAGTTTATTCAGATTTATAAATGATTACAGTTACATCAACTGTTTAGTGACATATTTTATACATGAACACAATATGTATTTCAAATATGGTAAGTTTCATCAGCTTTAAACCAAATAATTTATATGTATACTAAGAACATTTTAATATAAAGCTTTTGTGTTTGTTTATATTGGCCATCTCAAAACCACCTCAAAATATAACCCATGTTTCCACAAATAGCGCTGAATTTATTTTTACCCAGCCAAGTACTTCTGCTGAGAATAACTAAGTTTGTCAGATTTTATGCTATTATTAGCTAATTTATTAAAATGTTACTAGTCTCTTTTTGGTTATACAGATGACAGAGAAGTATCTATGCTCATATTACACTATTACTACATTTTAAAGATGGTAAAACCTTGCTTAAAGCGTTAGTAATTTTTATTTGGCTTTTAAACACTGATCTACAAATGCGTACTTGAGTTTCTGATTCTGAGAATTTGGGTTACAAATGCTTTCACCTACATATTTTGTATTTTTTTCTAAATTACATACTTTGAAAGATTTCAAGGTATAAGAATTTGCTACGTCAGGTGAAGAATGATTTGATTAATCTACCTGAAAGATTCTCCATTGCTGTTAAGTGTCCATTAAGCATTTGTCTAGATCTTGGCATAATGTATTATCATAACTGTAATCTTAGGGCAAGTGAATTAATCTGGTGAAAAGCTTAGACACTCCTATTCCTGGTTTTCTTTTTAAGTAAAAGAATAAAATGGCAGAAATATATTTTACATTAAAAGAATTCTTTTAGATCTTATACTTTAAAAGTTTAGTTATGGATTTTGTTTGTAAATGTGCTTTTATGATTTTCATTGTAATTTTATTTTACCATCATTATTCTTTTTTGCTTTGGTGTTTTGATTTTGGATGATTTAGATAACTATAACCAGAGAAGGCATCTTTGCTTGCACTAGAATTTTCAAATGAGGGTTAAAGAATGCATTTTGGTTTAACAACTTGAATTCAAGTTATGTCATAACCTGTAAATTTTTAAAAAGGAAGAATACACATCAGTTCAGTACTGATAAATAGTCCTATTGTTGTGTAGCATTACTAGTAAATAACCGTTTGTTTTTCTGATTATAGCTTGGATGATGGCCGTGTTTAATAAACAGACAAAAATCCTGGTATCTTGCCAATATAAGACATTTGAGATGTCAACACAGCTAAGGGTATGCTTTTGCTGGTGTAAGGGACTATATATCTTAAAGTTTAATCTGCATAAAATTTTACTGTGGCTCTTAGCAAACTACTTTTCACCTTGGACCAAAAGTTCTCATAAAGCAAAATTGGTGTTTCAAAGCCATCTTTTTTCTCTATTGATCTATATGACAATTTTGTGTTCCTATTAAAATTATTTTGGTTAGAAGAAGAATGAAGAGCACCTTGCAAACTATGTACAGTTCATGTTGTTTCCAGAACCATCAAGGAAATGCATAATTTATTAAATTATTTTAATCATTGCAGTGAAGATCATATTAAAATATATTACATATTTCCTTGCTTTCTTAGAAGACACTAAGAATAATTTAATCTCTTCTTGATGCCAAAGGTCAATATTACAAACATTAATTATTGCTCTAGAGGCTATTTGTCCCATAGTGCGAGCATGAGTCTGTTGATGAGATTCTTTCTTTTTTTTTTTTTTGAGAGGGATACAGAGGGTGAGCAGGGGAGGGGCAGACAGAGAGAGAGAGAGGCACAGACTCCGAAGCAGGTTCTAGGCTCTGAGCTGTCAGCACCGAGCCCCACGCAGGGCTCACAAAATGTGAGATCGTGACCTGAGCCCAAGTCGGACACTCAACCGACTGAGCCACCCAGGCATCCCTGATGAGATTCTTTAAATGTTTTTGTCCTTTCTGTAGATTTCTCTCTCTTCCCTTTCTATTGATTGTTAATTCTGTCCTTGGTAGTCTTTACTTGTCTTTACTTTCCTTTTGCAATTATTTGCTTGCAATTAGTAGGAGAACCTCATAATAAAACTTGTTAAAAGTATCAGCTAAAAGGGGCACCTGGGTGGCTCATCGGTTAAGCGTCAGACTTCGGCTCAGGTCATAATCTCACAGTTCATGGGTTCAAGCCCTGCGTTGGGCTCTGTGTTGACAGCTCAGAGCCTGGAGCCTGCTTTGGATTCTGTGTCCCCTCTCTCTGCCCCTCTCCACTCACACTCTGTCTCTCACTCTCAAAAATAAATAAAACATTAAGAAAAATAAGTCTGTTTTTATTTATTTTTGAGAAAGAGAGTGAGCATGAGTGGTGGAGGGGCAGAGAGAGAGAGAGGGGACAGAGGATCCCAAGCAGGCTCTGAGCTGACATCAGCAAGCCTGGTACGGGGCTGTAACTCATGAACCTTGAGATCATGACCTGAGCCAAAGTCAGACATTCAAGTGACCAAGCCTCATGTCTTCTGCTTTTTGCGCCAATAGCTGGAGCCTTTCTTAGCTAGAGAAAATGAGATGGTTTATTAGACTCTTCCGTGAATTTTTCTGCCAGACTTGTGTCAAAACAAGTAGTCCTGGAAAAAACAAGACAAACAAAAAAACTAGTCCTGGGACCAAACCCGGTGATAACATTGATAATGCTTTGATAACACAGCCAATCACACTGATGAAGCTTCAGGCACTGGTCAGAATGAACCACTTAGATTCATTCAGGTGAATTCAGGTCTTCTCCTGCAGGACCCTCAGAATGGCTTGCAAAAGGCAGGGCTCATTAACCTCAGTTAGCTAGACAGACCATGAGTTGCTGATTCATAATTGGTGAAATAATCCCCAAATTTTATTGTTAAAATAATCACCAAATATTCCTACCGATGTCCTGCTTTGAGAAAGTTCAGTATATACCCATATTGAAATTTTGTAAGTTTGCAACAGATAAATTTGAGGAAGATTAGTGCATATACAATCAAATGATGGCCCAGTTTTTTCCACCCCTCTTTGCACTTCTGTGACGTGGGCCTGTGTCTGAAGGCTGTGCTACCAGCCAGGGTTTCTGGTTTATCAACAGTCTCAGAGAAAAGGAATCCACCCCTCCCAGCTCTTACAAAGGACTTCCTCAGGGAGAACAAGGGAAACTTCTTTGGCTCCTGTCTGGGAGGTTAATTGGTCCAAAATCCATGGTACGACTAATCACTCCAGTTCCCATACACACAAAAACGGAGAGCAAAGCACAACGTTTCGGTCAGCTCGATGCAGTTTGAAAGCTAAACTTTAGCATTAGGTAAAGCCTCTATTAAAAATGGTAACCCAAATTCAATTAAATGACAAATCTCATTTAAGAAATGTGCACATATTGTATGCTCTCTGGTGTAAACTACATTTGGTACAAACCAAATGTACAAACAGATGGGCCTAGTAACGCAGGGATGAGCAGGGTCAGTATCAGCCTTGCAAATCAGGGCCTGCCCTAGGAGGTGCCTCTGACGTCACCATTGCTGCATTTAGCATCTCCGCAAAATATGCTTGGGTTTGTTTTTTGGAAGAACATGAAGGGATTTTCCCCATTTCTTCTGTAAATATCTACTGGGCAAGAGATCCAGTAAAATGCCTCAAATGAGATTTGTATGATGGGCAATTTTTTACGGAGGTCATGGTCTAAAAAGAATAACCTTTATCTACATTCCCATCACATGCCCATCGAGCAACTGACTATCTGGCTCTCTCCATTTGAGATATGGCCAATTTCTTGTTTTTTTTTTTTTTGTTTTTTTTGTTATTGTTGTTTTTGTTTTTGTTTTTTTTAAACAGAACATCCAGAGGCAGGACCCTCATCAGAGCCTTCAAAAACACTGTCTGGGAATTGCCCGACATGTCCTTGCTTGTGCTGCTTTTAAAGTCATGCCTCTCTCATTCCATTTAGACTTCTTTTAGGGTAAGCGATCATGTTCGGCCACGTACGCACAGCAAACACTGTCTGATTTGGAATGCTCAGGCATCGTGGTGTTGACAGTGAGACCTGGAATGTCTGAAAGGTATGGGCTGAGAGCACAGACATCTGCCATTTTTCTCGCTGTTCCTCTGTGATGCAGCCACAGCCATGCAGCCGTCCAGAGATAACGTGACCTCTCTCTCCCCTCCATCTTTTTTGGGGCCAGTGAGGATTTGTTAGGGAGGCGCCTCCACCCCTTCCCCTGGAGCCTTTATATGGTAACTTGGCTCCTGGCTCACCCTCTTCCTCCTGCCTGGCAGGAGCGTGCCCTGTGGCTGTATTCCCAGCCCCTCTGCAGACACATTCCCACTGCTAGCATTTGGCTGAGCTTGCTCCTTTTTTCAGCCTTGGCCTTGGTCTGCACCCCTGACCGGGCGGGCAGCACAGTAAGCCCTTAGCTTGTTCATTCTTTCCAGCTCCTGCTGCTTTGCCCTTGTGGAACTGGCTCTACCCCGCTCAGCACGGAACCCAAACGCCTGACTTATGTCTGCGGACTTAAGAACAGAACAGAGCACAGTGAAATTCTAGCCTCGCCTGGTGCTTTTGAGGGATAGCCACGTCCAGAAGCATATAGTTGGTGCTCAGGAAATGGCTGCTGATGGAATGGATAGATGAACGGAGGCATCAAGTATAATCCCTGCAGGTTTTTAAATGCTCCTCTACTTAGAGTCTGGGTATTGAGTCACCAGCATCCCAGATCCTGCCATTTTGTATGGTTCAGCACTTATGCAAACTGCTGACCCACTTTCAGCACCGCAGGGTTAATTAGCGTTTTTGCCGTGGTGCAGTGTGTGTTCCAGATTGGTAAAGTTTATCTGTTCTTCAGCTCACCTGTATGTTCAATTCATGTTGAGGTTTCGTTCGAAGGTGGGAAGTTGGGTAAATGTTGTAAAATTGCAAATCGTGATTCAGCTCGCAGATCCAGATTGCATGAGAAGTTCCTAACCACATTTTAAATGGGGCATCTTGAAAATCTTTCTAAAATGTTTTCTTTTACTTAGTAGAAGTAGTTCTCTCCTAAGTAAGTGGAGTCTGATGAACATAGTTTATTCTTTCTGTGATAGTTTGATGTAGTTCCTTCCCTATGGTCAACATTATACACACCAGTTATTTTCAGGCCAGGTGGGAAGGGTGTGGGAAATGAGGAGGAATGTGTTCACCTTGGCTGGCTATGTGCGGGGAGTAATAATGTCAGGTAATGCAGAACTGGTCACATGGGGCTGGATGGTGCATTGGACACTGGCTTTGACATTTAACAGGCAGTGGATGTTTTTGAGCAAGGAAATGATGTAAGAGCTGTGCTTCAAGAAGTGGTATTGACAGGCGCCTGGTTGGCTCAGTCAGTTGAGTGTCTGACTTCGGCTCAGGTCATGATCTGACAGTTCAGGGGTTCAAGCCCTGCGTCGGGCTCTGTGCTGACAGCTCAGAGCCTGGAACCTGCTTCAGATTCTGTGTATGTGTCTCTCTCTCTGCCCTTCCCCTGTTCATGCTTTGTGTCTCTCAAAATTAATAAACATTAAAAAAATTGTTTTTTAAAAAGAAGTGGTATTGACAGGGGCATCAGGGTGGCTCAGTCAGTTAAGTGTCTGACTCTTGATTTCGGCTCAGGTCATGATCTCAAGGTTTGTGAGTTCAAGCCCCATGTCGGGCTCTGTGCTGACAGCACAGAGACTGCTTGGGATTCTCTCTCTCCCTCTTTCATTGTCCCTGCCCCACTCATTTCTCTCTCTCTCTCTCTCTCTCTCTCAAAAATAAACTTTAAAAATTTTTTAAAAATTAAAAAAAAAAAAAGAAATGGCATTAACACTGATCACAGAGGGAGGATCCCACCAAGGGTCTGTGACAGGAGACTACAGACAGATTAACCAGAACAGGCATGGGAAGGAGGCGGTGGGGGGAGATTTTGAGATGGCAGAGCAAAGGGAACTCAGTGACTGGTTGGTGAGGGGAGTGAGTAATCAAAGATGCCTGTAGGACCAAGTCTGAGGGATCTAGCAGATGAGGGTTATGGTGAATGAGGAGTTTCGGAATCCGTCTGTAAGCACAGATGGCCAAGGTCCTGCCTCTTTTCCTCACCAGGGTTGGACTTTGGGGTCAGCAAGCCCCGTGAAGCCTGAGTCTCCACATCTCTGGGTAGAAGGAGAGCCTCCTTCGCTGACTTGAGGCCAGTCTCTCTCACATGGACAGTCACATCGACAACTGCTGCTATGGGAGCTTGCCGGCCGCTCAGCCGTGTCCTGCTCCTGGCTTTGTTCCAGTTAAAGCAATTTCATTTACAGCAGTGAGGGGCCCATTGAGACCGAGTAACGTGCTGGCTGCCAAGGGCACAATATATTTGAAACTAAAGAGAATATCCCACCGGCTATAACTGGAGGGTACAGTTGAGGTCAGGTTTCTTGCAATAGGTGTACCTGTTTGTCTGAGTTCTGACTGGCCGTAACTGTTGCTAGGCTGACTCCATTTTTATGCAAAATTTGAAAGTCAGTATGAACTAGTTGTACTAGACTGACTTCTTAAAAAAAAAAAAAAGTATCTCTCCTGATTCATCTTCATTTTGCTGTTTCCAAACTACAAAAGCTATTGCATATATATATATATATATATATATATATATATATATATATATGCAACATTGTATTAAATTTGATAAAAATGCTCTAAAAGTTCAGGGTTGATTTATAGGTGGCTGTCAGATACTGTCAGAGAATAAAAGAGAGTATCTGTATCTCAATGGAGAATTGTATACCGATGAAATAATTTCTGCTATGGAGTCAGTCAGTGGTCTCTACAAATCGCTGATGTTGGCCTTTGTCTAATTTTTTCAAATCTGTATAGAATGTTTAGTTAAGTGGCGTTTTGGAGACTTGCAAAAGATTGGCAACAATCCTTAATCTCTCTTTGTGGACCAGTGAATAAACCTCTCTATGACACTGTCCAAGGCGGTCCTCTGCACAGCGCGGGCCGCCCACGGTGAGCCATGGGGCCTTGCAAAGCCCTCTTGCTCAGCCGGTGTCCTGGGGCCTCCAGATGAGTTAAGATCGGCACTGGTGTGGGGATAAGGAAGTACCACCTCTGCCAGCCTCCCGGGAGACTGCTGCTATTTTGGCCTGTTCCACGTTCCCTAGATTTGCAGAGAATAGATTTGTGAAAGGGGGTGGGGGGGAACGAAAAGACGCCCGAGCCAACCCTGAGAAAGAGGACAGAAACAGTGAGCGTAGCAGTTGCTGGAAGCTTGGTGCTACAAACAGCGCAATCTGCCACCCCCATTTGTTGATCCCGCGTGCCATCCTTCAGTTGGCCCTGCTGCTGCCAGGAACCACCCCCTCCTTTTTCCATCTGAAGGCAGGGAGAGAGGTACTGTGGCAGTGTTAACTCTTCCTGCCCTAAAGCCTAGAGTTCCTTCTTCGTGCAGCGTATGCCATGGTAGGATCCACACAGGTATTAGAATAAAAGAACTGCGGAAGTCGAAGGGGCCGAGGGAATTTTCTGAGAAAAGCAGCACTCAGCCTTCCCAGATTAGACCACATGTGACCGTGGAGGGAGGAAACTTGAGTTTGGAAGAATGATGATCTCTAAGGAAAGCTGCCTTCGCCTCCAGCCTGGGATCTGGTCTGCATACCTGGCAGACCAGCAGTGATGGGTAGAGATGGTACAGGGCCAGAGACACCTGCTGAGTTCTGCTAAGGAGGAAAATAAACATAGGAAGAAGAGGCCTAGGAAGAGGGAGAAGGGAGAATAGTGTAGCATCCTTCAGAAGGCAGCTGTGATGTTTTACAGGGTAAACTGGTTAGTCCTCATATGAATGAGCAAAGAGGATGCAACCACTTTTTAAGTTTTTAAGGAAGTCATTCAAAATCACATATAACATCTTTCCTGTCTTGCTTCACATGCTCCTGAGGAAATGAGGGAGGAGCTCAATCCGGGGAATAGCGTGAGGTCCAGCAACGTCAAGAGACTACTGTTAAGTGCCTGAGGGAGGTGACTACGGGTAGAGATTGGGAACACTTTGTTCAGATTAAAGGGCTACAAATTATGACTTTTAACGAATTTTCATATCTAAATGCTTGGGACGGGGCCCGGCACGTCATAAACACTGTGTGTTCATTCCTGCTGCTGCTGCTGCTGCTGCTGCTGCTGCTACTGCTATTATGGTTGATTATTAGAATTTTTCAGAGGTAGGAGTCATGTAGAGTGTCTTTAATCAGAAATTATATTATCAGAGTTTATGCAAAAGGCTCATATTCCTCAGCTTAGAAAATATAAAGTGGAATATCCTTTGAGGAGCCTAATTCTTAGAAATACCCTCTGCCCTGGTTGGAAAGGGTTCTGCTTCTCTGTGGGTGTGTCCAGGGTGGAGGAGGGCTTTCCGTCCAGAGCCCAGGGAGGAACCTCTGCCATCGGGAATTAT
This sequence comes from Lynx canadensis, assembly GCF_007474595.2. Classification (NCBI taxonomy): domain Eukaryota; kingdom Metazoa; phylum Chordata; class Mammalia; order Carnivora; family Felidae; genus Lynx; species Lynx canadensis. Next base: position 98,882,880 of record NC_044307.1, read on the forward strand.
GTGAAGTAACCGCCGCCTTTATGTGAAATGATGAGTGTCATAATGAAATTGTGTGTCCTTATTTAAGATTTGAGAGCCACAGACTTCAGCATTTTTAGGGAACTGCCTGGTGATCAGAGACAGACAAGGTGAGCCCAGTACCCAGGAAGGGGACTGTCCCAGGTACTTTCTCAAGACCTGCTCCTTTTCGCCTGGCTAACCTACCCCGTCCTCCCCTGCATATATCTGCATTTTATACATTTTTTAACGTTAGACTCAAATTCGTTGGAGGTTATTTTGCCAATCCCCACCACTGTTCTCTGGGCATCTTCTGATCTAAATTTCTCGGAGACTGTCGGGTCCGTCCTGCACAGTTAAATGCCACTAACATGTTACTGATAGTACATGAAAGTGGTTCCGAGCAGTGCCTGAATCATTCCTCATGATTTGTGCTTTACCTGTTTTGTCTCATTTACCCTCAGTACAGTACAATACGATACGATACACTACAACACAATATTTCCCCCATTCTACGAATGAGTTAATAGAGGCATAGAGAGGCTAAGCAAAGTCACATGTATGAACCAGACTGCCTGGCTTTCAAGCTGGAGATTACAATCCCTTTCCGTGTCTAGCTTCCTGCTTGGCCCTTTTAGTCTTTGCTCTTCCCCCACGCTTTGTTAGCCTTGTCTTCTCAAATAGATTCGGAGCTCTTCAGAGCATGGTGCCTCACCCTGTTTCTTCGAGTGTATTCTCCCAGGCTCCCAGCATTCAGAGTTCCCTAAGGGCTTCAGGCGCGCGGTGGGCCAGGAGCAGGTTCTCCTGACTGGGATGACCGGGTGCCATTGGTTGCAGGCTGAGCTGAGGTTTTTCCCAGTGTGAACTCTCTCCTGGACCCGCTCCAGTTCTTGCTGGCGTGTCAGCCTCCGACTTTCTTAATGTTGACAAATGGTTCCCAGCTGCACAAGCAGTGGCCTCGCTTCTTCTCGGCCAGTGCCAGGGAAAACTTTTCTTTCAAGAACAAGCAGCAACAAGTTGGTATTGGCAGAGGAGCCCCAGGCAAATCCCATTTTGTCCTTTGCCTGTGACCTTCCACTCTCTGCCACTGACAGTCCCTGTGCTGCCCATCCCCCAGCCCCAGACCCATCTAGACCTGGCTCCCCCATTAAAACAGGTCCGGGCCTCTGCCCTTTGTCCCCAGTCCTTAAGTCTGCTAATTACTAAAGATCTGGTCAACAAAGTCCAGTTTATAGGGAATCCCTCCTGGTGACATATTTGGGTTTTAAAAGGAGATAACTCCTTGACTGCTCCGCATATGGGAAGGCAAAGGAGATCCTTAAATGACAGGCCATGTGGGAAGCAGGGCTTGGCTGCAGAAATGACTCTGGATCAGGAGAATCCTGGTTTCCAATCCTGACTCACCTCTCACTAGCTGTGTGACCAGGCAGCTTGTACGAACCCCAGTTTCCTGCCTGTCAAATCGCACAGTGCCTGGCACAATGAGAATTAGCACCCAGGTCAGTGGTAGCCCCTCAGTGAGTGTCTCTGTAAAGTCTCTTCCTCCCACAGGAGTTTCCTCACTCTCCGTGGGTATGGGTGAGGCCAAGAGTACTCATCTGTCTGTCGTTGTCGAATTAAGAACATAATTATTTTTGCATTCTGCTTAGTTGTAAATTGTTCTCAGCTTGGGACTTTAAGAAATATTTATTTATTGTGAAATATAGTTTATACACAGAAAAGTACATGAAACACACATGTGCAATTTAGCAAATGGTGATAAAGGTGTCTCCCATGTAACCACTACCCTGATCAAGAAAAACAAGTGATGAGGTTTTGGGGTGATAGTGGGTCAATGGCCAAAAAAGAATTCTTGGCGACGTCTTTGGTGCAAAAGGGTGATTTTATGAGAGCACGGGGACAGGACCCACCAGCAGAAAGAGGGGCGCTGGGGTTGTGAAGAGTGGCTCCTTATATGCTATGGGGCTGGGGGAGGTAAAGTCAAAAGGGAACTTTCCAAAGAGATTTTCATATTCTAAGGACTCACAGATTACTGGAGGTCTAGCTATTGTCAAGCTAAGGCATTAACATTAAGACAGTAGGGAGTTCCTGGAGAAAGGTTTTACTCTGCCTGCCTTAAGTGTGTGTCAAAGGGCTGCAGGTTATAAGGAAATCTAATTTTATCTGCCATTTCCTTCTTGCCTTTGTTTCCCACATCACTATGGAGGGGAGGTTGATGCTGGGGCTCCAGGAAACTCAGTCTATAGGTTTCTGGAGATTAGGCTGTTGATAAGATTGCCTTTGTCTTCTAATTTACTAAGATAGTTGTGAACTGATGGAGACTTTATCAGTTTAACCATTTGTTTTTGGTCCTTTCCTTTGTCCTTGGGCAGCCTGGAGTGCCTGAGGAATGCCACACACATCCCACCTAGGAGGGCTGGGTAATGCTAGACTGTGCTTGGCCCTCAGTTTGCCTTATGTTCCCTCATCACTAAGTGGTGGCTTTATATAACACAGTGATTTGATTCTCAGCTGGGGCTGATTTTGCCCCCAGGGGACATTTGAGCCTTTTTGGTTGTGGCATCTGGGGAGGTGCTCCTGGCACCCAGTAGTAGGGGCCAGGAATACTGCTACTAAATACAGCCCCCCAACAGCAAAGATTATCCTGCCCCAGATGTCTGAGTCAGGAAAGCCTGCTGTAACACAATCTGATTAGCCATTGTGCAGAACACCCGATTTTTAGAAACACAATGCTTCAGCAGGAGGTGAACTTTTAGGAAAAGATTTGGGTGCTCAAGAAACCTGTTAGTATCAATACTTAGATTTACATAACACAATATCAGTAATCCTATGCCACTCAACTAATTGTTCTCTAGGGGGTTAAAAAAAAAAAAAAAAAGCCGGCCAGAATTTCAGATGAAGGATCTGAAGTTAATAGCCCTTCTAATAGTATCAATCGGTTTGTATTCTTTCATTGTTGCCAAATGCTTTTAATCTCCTCTGTCAATTTGCACCAGTCTTGGGACTCAAATACTAGACAAGTTAGTAGAAGCCAGATGTGTTCCATTTTGCTATTAATTAAGTCGTGAATAAATTAAATACTGTACCCTTTCCAACAACTTGTCCCAGCCCCTATGCACTTGTAATGGTCTTCCCTTTATTGCAGGATTTGGTTGTCCGTATTGTCTTTATTCTTGGCAACCTGACCGCGAAAAATCACCAGGCTCGTGAACAGTTTTCCAAAGAGAAAGGGAGCATCCCGACCTTGCTGTCGTTATTCCATACATTCTACAAACTGGACCTGTGCGCCGAGGAGCAGGAGGGAGGAGCCCAGCAACCCAAGGTGCAGAGGTCGCGGGCCCCCGCGGAGGACGTGCTCATCAAGCTGACCCGAGTACTGGCCAACTTAGCCATCCACCCTGGCATCGGCCCGGTCCTGGCCACCAACCCGCACGCCGTGGGCCTGCTCCTCGCCACGCTAGGTAAGGCTGCTCCCAGCAGGGGAGACAGTTCTGTGGCTCCGGTGCCCCTAGGGGTTTAGTGGCACCACTGGCTCGCTTTAATGAGCCTTCACAGCTGCAGGAAGGAAAATTCCTCCACTGTGCAGAACTTCCTCAAAGGTAATACAGGTAATATTTTTTAAAATTTGTGAAAAGAAAAGAAAAAAAGAGAAAGAAAAAATTGTTACTGAATCCCATTGAATTGTACACCTGGAAAGGGTGAATTTTATGGTATGTGAATTTTATCTTTTTTTTTTTTTTAAGTATACTGGAGGCACCTGGGTGGCTCAGTTCTTTGAGTTTCCAACTCTTGATTTCTGCTCAGGTCATGATCCCTGGGTTGTGGGATGGAGCCCCACATCGAGCTCAGCTCTGAGCATGTAGTCTGCTTGGGATTCTTTCTCTCTCTCTCTCTCTCTCTCTCTCTCTCTCTCTCCCTCTGCCCCTCTTCCTCGCTTGCATGCTCTCTCTCTCTCTTTCTAAAATAATAATAATAAAGTATACCAATCAAATTACCAAAGATTGGCCAAACTAACCACAAAGAGTTTAAAATCCTTAATTTTTCCTGGATTAGTCCATGTGATTAAAGTTTATTTATATTTTTATTTTTCAGGCTTTCATAGTATCTATAATTATGGCCCCCAATCATTTGTGTCCCATTTCCCCCCTTTATTAGCCATCTCACTCTTCCATAACAAAATACCACAGACTGAGTAGCTTAAACAACAGAAATTTGTTTCTCATGGTTCTGGAGGTTGAAAGCCCAAGGTCAAGGTGCCTGCCAGTTGGGTTCCAGATGAGAGCTCACCTCCTGGCTCGCAGACAGCTGTGTTCTCACCCTGTCTTCACATGGCATTTCCTCAGAGTGTGCACTCAAGAAAGAGAGAATGATCGCAATCCCCACCCCCCCCTCTTTCTCCCCCTCCTTATAAGACCACCAATCCTATGAGATAAATAGTCCACCCATACGACCTCATTTAACTTTACTTCCTAAAACCCCTATCTCACATACAATCACATTGGAGGTTAGAGCTTCAACATGTGTATTTGGGGAAGGGGCTGCATTTCAGCCAATAGTATTCTGCTCCTGGCCCCCTGCCCAAAATTCATAATCTGTTCTCATAGTAGGATTAGTACCTCATAAGAAGAGACACCAGAGAGCTTGCTCCTGCTGTCTCTTCACCATGTGAGGACACAGCAAGAAGGCGGCCATCTGCCAGCCAGGAAGAGTTCTCACTGGAACCCAATCATGCTGGCATCCTGATCCCAGACTTCCAACCTCCATAACCGTGAGAAAATAGATTCCTGTTATTTTAGCCCCAAATCTGTGGTATGTCATTACGGTGGTCTGAGCTGACTGAGACAGATGCACCTTTTGAGTATTAATTATTGTGGGTTCAAATGCTTGTAAGCACATTTAAAGCATTATTAACTATTTACTTTTGTGGGGCTAAATGCACATAAAGTGCTTGGTGCTGTTCATGATAGATGCCTCACAGCTGTGAATGCCTACCCTCTTGCCCCTGATGTCAGTCACTATTCCTTCTGGCCAAACGTGTAGTCCTACAGAAGGTGGTGATACAGAAGAGGTACCCCCCCCTTTTTTTTCTGGACAAGCTAATGAATTGTCCTACCAAGGCAAGAGACAAAAAAACAACAGATTCCCAAACACTGCCCATGGTCTAGCGTCGTCAGTGGGGGGTAGCAGGAACCAGGGCTCCTAACTGGCATTGCTACATCCACCAAGAGATGAGTCTGAAGGCTGAGTAGAAGGCAGGGACAAAATGACTCAGGGCCTTATATGCTAAATAAAGAGTTAATTCCTTCACTCATTCTTGCATCCAGCAATTATTTATTGAGCACCCCTATGTGCCAGATTCTGCTCTAGGTGCTAGGAATGCAACAGTGACTAAAACAGATACATCCCTAGTCTTGTGGAGCTTCCATTTTAGTCCTAGAAGACAAACATTAAACACTGAACAGGTCAGGTGATTATATGTGCTATGGAGAAGATAACAGTAGGGTAAGGGGAGGGGTGCTTGGGAGATTCGGTTGAGTGTCCGACTTCGGCTCAGGTCATGATCTCACAGTTCGTGTGTTCGAGCCTCCTGTCTGGCTCTGTGCTGACAGCTCGGAGCCTGGGGCCTGTTTCGGATTCTGTGTCTCCCTCTCTCTGGCCCTCCCCCACTCATGCTCTGTCTGTCTCTCTCAAAAATAAATAAACATTAAACAATTTTTTAAAAAGTAAGGTAAGGGGAAGAGAATAATGGATGCTATTTTATATAGGGTGATTAAGGAATGTGTGCTCAATAAGGTGATGTCTGAGCAACAACCTGGAGGATGTGAGGAATAAACCAAGTGGATAACTGGAAACAGAGTATATTCTAGACAGAGGGAGTAGCAGCAATACAAAGGTTCAGTCAGGATCATGCTGATATGTTAAAAAAAAAAGGGGGGGGGCAGGAAGACCAGTGTGGTTGGCACTGGGGACCTGGGGGCTAGAACGTCAAATGAGGCCAGAGACGTCAAGATTAGGGCTGCCCAGGTAGGGCCTGATGCCCACGTAAGACAAGTGACCTTAGCTGACTTACTATTCAAGGATCATCGTGTTAAGGATGGGCTCAGGGAGGAAGCTGGAAGAAGAGTAGCCAGTTAAGAGGTGAGGGATGGGCTAGGTGGTACTAGAGGAGGTGAGAAGTGATCAGAGTCTGCGTGTTTGGAGGGCAGCACTGATAGGAGTTATGGATAGAGTTTGCCCCCAGGATCGTTCTGTTGCGAGGTGGAAGTGTGGGGAACAGACTGGAAGTGTGGGGAACAGACTCGCAGGGTGGAGCCCCCAGAGAGCTCAGGAACACGGCAAACCAGTGGGGGTGAGAGAAGCTCAGCTTGCTGGTGTGTTGGCACCTCCACTTTACTACAAACACAGGGCCTAGATCAGCCCAATTTGTCCAGACCCCCTGGCTGGAGGGACCGAGCTTAGAGTGTTCTAAAACCTGGCCAGGAGTGGTCCTCTGCTTTGGATGCACTTGCACGCAGGAAGCGTCCTGGGAAATAAAGCAGCGAACAGTGCCCTTGCACAGACCTTGCCTGGGACAGTGGCTTGTCCCTGGGGCTGCTGTTGCTGCAGTTAGGATGTCATTGTTTCTGCCCCTGCAATGAGCCTTTGATACCCTTTTCCTTACTGTGTTTCAGAATACAAGTCAATTGAGGATTGCGAGGAGCTGGTGATCAATACTACAGCCACAATCAACAACTTATCTTACTACCGAGTGAAGCATTCCATAATTCAAGACAAAAAGCTATATATTGCTGAATGTAAGGTTCAGTGTTGGGTTTGGGTGGATGAATATTTAACATTTTGACTCTATTTGCTAAACACAGACCTGGTGGCATTCCTATTTTCCGATTTCTGGTACAGATATCAAAGAGCCTCGTTCAATTCTAAGAAATTGGAATATGGGGAAAAGTTAGTGTCCAAGTTCTTGCTAAAGTCTCTTACAGTTTGTGTTTTATTATTGCTTTAAGATTTTGAGTTATCAGTATTTAGTATAATACTGGAGCCTAATAGCCTTTAAATTAAAACTTAAATTCACTGGTTTTATTTCTCTGGTCCCCAAACCCAGTGCTCATAAAGCTTCTTGTGAGTAATAACATGGATGGAATCCTTGAAGCTGTGCGTGTTTTTGGAAATCTCTCCCAGGACAATGACATCTGTGATTTCATTGTGCAGAAAAATGGTGAGTTAATGATACTCCGTGTTCATCAGCATGTACTTCTTGCCAATAAACAGCTAAGCAGTTCTAGAGCTTGGGTCATGACAATGTGATACTTGTTTCTGCTTTGGGATGAGTAGTGCTTGACATGCCGTTCCATGCATGTGGAAGGCTCTCCACTCGATATGCCAGGATAGATCTGGCCAGTGTTCTCAGGGTTCCCCTCTCCCTTGTGCATGGTCTTCCGAGTTCTGAGATGGTGTGTGTGTGTGTGTGTGTGTGTGTGTGTGTGTGTGTAAGGGAAACAATCTATAGTCATTATTACTGTCCATGAGAATGGACTCAGTTGACATTCTCCTTCATGTACTAGAATGTCCATTACAGCCCTACTTGTAATAGCAACAAATGGAAAAAACCTAAGTGTGCATACATCATGATATGTTCATGCAACAAAAAGTTCTACATCAATTAAAATAAATGAACTAGAGATTCGTGGATCAACATTGATCAGCCTCAAACATAATATAGGAGCAAAACAGCTAGTGATTGGAGGGTATATACACAATAATGCCATTAATATAGGTTTTAGAACATGCATAACGATCTTGAGTATTGTTTATGTAATGTATAGTAATGATGTAAAGGTACAAATGACATTTGGAAATTGTAAACTCCATACTTAAGACAGAAGTCACCATTGGAAGGGAAGGCATGCCCAAAGATATAAAATTGGATCTGTAACATTTTTTTTTTAAGTTTATTTTTTTATTTTGAGGTCGGGAGGGGCAGAGAAAAGGAGATAGAGAATCCAAAGTAGGCTCTGTGCTGTCATCCACGGCTCAATTCCAAGAACCATGAGAGTATGACCTGAGGCGAAATCATGAGTTGGTCACTTGGGGCACCTGGGTGGCTCAGTCAGTAAAGCGTCTCTTGATTTTGTCTCAGGTCATGATCTCACGGGTTTGTGGAATCGAGCCCCTAGTCCAACTCTGTGCTGACAGCATGGACCCTGCTTGGAATTCTCTCTGTCCCTCTCTCTCTCTGCCCTTCCCTCCACTCATGCTTTCCCTCTCTCTAAATAAATAAATAAACTAAAAAAAAAAAAAAAAAGTCCAGGGATGCCTGGGTGTCTCAGTCAGTTAGGCTTTGGCTTTGGCTCAGGTCATGATCTTGCAGTTTTGAGTTCGAGCCCTGTGTCAGGCTCTGTGGTGACAGTTCAGAGCCTGGAGCCTGCTTCAGATTCTGTGTTTCCCTCTCTCTCTACCCCTCCCCCACTCACACTCTGCCTCTCTCTCTCGCTCTTAAAAATAAATAAACATTAAAAAAATTTAAAGAAAAAAAGTCGAATGCTAAACTGACTGAGCCACCCAGGCACCCCTGTAACATTTTATTTCTTTTAAAAAAAAATTTTTTTTTCAACGTTTATTTATTTTTGGGACAGAGAGAGACAGAGCATGAACGGGGGAGGGGCAGAGAGAGAGGGAGACACAGAATCGGAAACAGGCTCCAGGCTCTGAGCCATCAGCCCAGAGCCTGACGCGGGGCTCGAACTCACGGACCGCGAGATCGTGACCTGGCTGAAGTCGGACGCTTAACCGACTGCGCCACCCAGGCGCCCCAACATTTTATTTCTTAAGCCGGGTGGCAGGTACACAAGATAAACACCTCTATACATCTCAAATATTTCATGTAAGTATAATACCTAAAACTTCCTAATTATCCATGGTAGCAAATTTAGGTAATACAGATATTAAGGAGAAAAAGCAGCAGCAGCAAACTGTCACCCATAATCTCACTCCCCCAGAGATAACTGTTAATGTTTTGGCGCATTCTTTAGATTCTTTTTTTTTTTTTTTTTTTAATTTTTTTTTCAACGTTTATTTATTTTTGGGACAGAGAGAGACAGAGCATGAACGGGGGAGGGGCAGAGAGAGAGGGAGACACAGAATCAGAAACAGGCTCCAGGCTCTGAGCCATCAGCCCAGAGCCCGACGCGGGGCTTGAACTCACGGACCGCGAGATCGTGACCTGGCTGAAGTCGGACGTTTAACCGACTGCGCCACCCAGGCGCCCCTAGATTCTTAAATACACACATGTATGTGTCTGACCCATCAATGGGACCAAAGTCAGAACAAGATGGCCACCTCTTAGGTGATAGGGTGGAGGCAGAACACACTTTATCCAACCTCCCCCAATCTTTTGCCCAGCCCCTTCTGGGGGTATAAGAAACCAGGATAGATGGTTCCATTTCCTAGGTGTAAAGGAAAATGGTTCCTAGAGGTGGGAAGCCTGTATTGCCCTGAGCTGCCCCCTACCCTGGAAGTCCTGCCTTGCTACAGGCCAGTTTCCAGCCATCTGAGCAGTTCTTTTACAAGCCCTGGAAGACTTTAGAGATCTCAACAGGAGCCTACTTCCCCCCCGGGGTTCTGTATTTAATTTTTTTTTAATGTTTCTTTATCTTTTTTGAGAGAGAGAGAGAGAGAGAGAGAGAGAGAGAGAGAGAGAGAGAGAGAGAGAGAGGACCAGTGGTGGGAGGGGCAGAGAGAGAATGGGACAGAGGATCTGAAGCAGGCTCTGCGCTGACAGCCCTTTGCAGGGCTCGACTTACGAACCACAAGATCATGGCTTGAGCCCGAGGCAGATGGTTAACTGACTGAGCTACCCAGGCACCCCCAGGGGTTGTGTATTTAAAGAAAATTGCTGCAAAGGTTCAAAGGGGCCCTTGAGAAGAATCAGATGTTAGAGATGAATGTCACCTGTGTGGTTGGAATTTGTGATTTTTTTTTTTTCCCCCTTTCTACTGGAAGGGACTATATCATTGCCCTGGGGAGGGAGCTGCTGCCTGGGTCAGATGCAGCACTGCTGGAGGACCAAGGACTTGGGGGATGGGGAGCAAGTTCTAGATGCAGTGGATGTTGGCAAAACCACAGCTGGGCATGAGTAAAGCCTTAGGTAGAATGGATTAAGTCCCCTAGCAGAGTTTCCGGTTTTTCGAGCCACTCCCCATTTCCCCCTTTGCCATTTATAATCTAAGGTACAGCTGGGAACCCTGAGCCTTATTGGTCCACATTTGTTCTCTGTCCTCCCAGTACACAAGTTCATGATTGCACTGCTCGATGCTAAGCATCAGGATATTTGCTTTTCTGCCTGTGGCGTTCTCCTAAATCTCACTGTGGATAAAAACAAACGTGTCATCCTAAAAGAAGGAGGTGGCATTAAAAAGTAAGTTTCAAGGCATGGAGTCCTGACTCTCAGATGTCAGAGGGAATGGTTTCCCATGGAGCTTGGGCCCCTCTCATCACTCTTCTGGGGTGGAGGTATTTCAGCATTTGGAACTGCCAAGCTACGGGCTGAAGAGGAAATTTAGGTGCCACTGGACTCTTAAAACCGTTCAGAAGTAGGTTATTGCTACTTTGTAGCTACTTAAATTTATAGATGTGAAATGTTAAAAAAACCACTGAATTACATATAATACATATTAAATAATACAGGATGATCGTCATTATGCTAAAAATACAAAAATTAAAGAGATTCTGACCAATAACTTTTCTTTTTAAGTTTATTTATTTTGAGAGAGATAGAGACAGCTTGAGTGGGGGAGAGGCAGAGAGAGAGGGAGAGAGAGAGAATCCCAAGCCAAGTTATGCACCGTGAGATCATGACCTGAGCCAAAACCGAGAGTTGGACGCTTAGGTGACTGAGCCACTCAGGCTCCACTAACAACTTCTTAATTTGAGTTTTATTGACTTAGGTTGGTGGATTGTTTAAGACATTTTGGTCCTACCGATTGGCAGCTGGCCTGCTTGGTTTGCAAAACTTTATGGAACTTCAGTGAAAATATCACCAACGCTTCATCATGTTTTGGAGATGAAGACACCAACACATTGTTAGTCCTGCTACCATCATTTTTAGGTAAGACTCCAGACTGTGAGTCTGTGAGTTTTATCAGAGTAGGAGAAATGTTCTTTTCTGTGACCAGCATGGGTAAAGATTGGTATGTGTTTGAGTAGCTGTGTAAATTTGGAAATATCTGAGAAGAGGCAGAATGTTATTTACAATGGGGACACAAGGACTCCAACTCATTGGATTCTGTCATGGTTTTTTTCTGTGGCTTTTCTCATTTTTTTCTTTTCTGAATTTTTTTATAAACTGCCTAAATACCAGATGTGAGCATAAATTATTGGTGTTGTTTAAAAATATATAACATTGGAATTGATAAAATATGGCTAAAAGTTACTCTCAAGTCATGGTTTTAATGGATCTATACATTTTAATTAGCAACTATGTTATGTGGAGGAGGGTCTGTGAAATTATTTGACATTACAGTGGGGTTCAGACCATTGAAAGGGAAGAAATCACTGATACAAATCAAAGGAAAGGATAGTTTCTTATGTTAAAAAAAAAGTTTTTTTAGGAGAATTTTTTTCATTCTGGATTAGGTCTAAAAACAATGACTTAAATAAGTGAATGTTTTCAATAATCCTTTTTCTCAAAATGGAGACCATGTCTGTACCATTGCCCAGCCACAGTGTTGCATCTGCAAGGCCATGTGGAAGCTCTCATTGTGGCTCAGAAGCTGTGGATTCCAATGCTGGTGTTTTCTTGTGGTGTGATTTGACCAGAGAATTTCAGGACCTGTCTTTTCATCTCTGAGATGGGGACATGATAACCCTAGCCCTGCTCTGGGGAGTAGTGAGGATCAAATAAGCATCTGAGTGCATAATGGAAAGACCACAGGGCCCATAGCACTCCGTTCTGAGTTTAAGCCCTTGCTTTTGTCACGTATAAACTTTTAATGTTGGGCTTAACCTCCCTGAATTTATATTTTTTCATCTCTAAGCTAGGGACCATTGATGGCCACTTTGTGGAGTTGTTAGAATATAAAGGAGGAGACATTGTACAGAGAGCCTGATAGAGTACCTGACACACAAGGAGTCCTCAAAACAGGGCTGTGAAAGTGCTTTGTAAATGCTAAGTGTTGTAACAATGTTATTAAACAGGAACTCAGAACCAGAAGTTACTTGAAAGAATCAGGATTGCTAGATGGATGTGAAATTTGCTCTTTTCAGGTAAATCTAATTTTGTGGGTGTAGGAGTAAGAAAAAAAAATGAACATGATTTTAAATCACTGAGGTTCACAGTCTGCTCTGGTAACACTGAGCTTTCTCAGGTTGCCAGGAGCAGAAGTCTGTGCTCAACTTGCCTTAATTCAGTTCTCAAGTGGGGCAGAACATTGGAATTGGGTGTGGAATTTAAAAAACACACACTCTTGTCCTGGCCCCATCCCCAGGCATGCTGATTGAGGAACTACAGGGTGAGGCCAATTGTCTGTGTTTTTTTTCAACGTTCCACGGGTGAGTTTGCTATGCAGCCAGGCTTGAGAACCCCTACCTGCTCAGTGAAGGAGTTTCAGGGAAGGGTGCACAGGGAAGAAAGAAGCCAGGAAATAAACACATTGCCCAAAGCCTGCTGGAGGGGCACTCAGGACCTAGAAGGTCGTTCCGGATGAAACCAGAGTCCCTGAGTGACCCCTTCAGTGGCAGGCCATCATCTGCTCCACCCTGCTTGAAACTCAACTCTGCTCGGTCTCCGCTGTGATGCAAAAAGTCCCTAGAGGCTCCTGCTTGGTCATGCTTCAACTCTCTCGAGGCTTCTTAGTGCTGCCCTCAGCATGTGTCTCCTCCGTTGTTGGCACGTCTTTCTGTGTGTCTCCTGTTTGGGGAAGAGGTGTGGTTGCTTTCCTGAATCACTCCCTTGGGGTGTAGGGCTTTCAGGGCTAAGGCAGCAGCTGCCTGTACCACAGCCTACCTGTGGCTTCCTTCCCTGGCTCATAGGTCCAGAGTGGTCAACCATAAATAACAAAATGGTGGGGACATGTTACATATGGGCCCCTTTGAATTTTTTTTTAATTAAAAAAAATTTGTTCTGAAGTTTATTCATTTTTGAGAGAGACAGAGTGCAAGTGGGGGAGGGGCAGAGAGACAGGGAGACACAGACTTCGAAGCTGGCTCCAGGCTCCCAGCTGTCAGCACAGAGCCCGATGTGGGGCTCTAACTCACGAACCGTGAGATCATGACCTGAGCCGAAATCAGGTGCTTAACTGACCGAGTAACCCAGGTGCCTCACATAAGGGCCCCCTTAAACCCCGTGTGGGCACGGGCAGCTTCTCAGCAGAATGCAGTACCTGGCAGGCACTTCATTCTAGTAGCCCCTCCCTCAGGCTTCCCTTAGAACCAGGGCAGGCTTCTCCTTGTGCTTCCCCAACCTCTGAGCCTTTGCATGTGCCTATCCCAGCCAGGTGCTGCCCGTCCCTGCAGACCCTTCTCACACAGCTTTTCAAGCCCACAGTGTAGTCATAGGAAATCTGTACTTCTTAAATAGCAATCGTGAACTGTGTAACTTCTCCTGTGTTATTGTTTTGTAACTTTTATCTTGTTTCCCCACTCCAACTGAACCACTTTAGGGAAATGATATTGCCTCATATGAAGTAGGTCCTTGATAGATGCCTGTAGATTGGCTTGCTTGCTTGCTTTCTTTCTTTCTTTCTTTCTCTCAAGTTTTTTTATTTTGTGAGTGAGAGAGAAGGAGAGAGCATGAGCAGGGGAGGGGCAGAGAGAGCAGGAGAGAGAGAATTCCGAGCAGGCTCTGTTCTGTCAGTACAGAGCCGGAGGCGGGGCTCGGTCCCAGGAGCCATAAGATCATGACTTGAGCCAAGATCAAGAGTCAGATGTTTAACAGACTGAGCCACCCAGGTGCTCTGATTGACTAACTTTGTAAATCCTCACCCAAACCCATGGAAGGGAACTGTGGTGTGGAGAGCAAAAATAAACACATTTGATCAGGGAGACACAGTGTGTCAGGGATTTCTCACGTGGTCACTAGGCCCTCCTTACAAATTCTAAGGACTGAGCTCTTTCCTGGTGTTTGCCTGTGCGGTGCCAGCCTCAGACCCTTACCTCTGACAGGGCTGTAGTATGTCTGACCAGCCAGGACGCAGCAATTAGTATGGATAGGTGAGTGAGAGTGTACTGGAATTCCAGTTGTTTCACACAGATAGCTAAAAAGCTGGTCATTTTGAAAACAGAATGAGCTGTTAAATCACAAAGCCCACATTGAAGTGTGCACTGCTTTTAGAAATAACAACAAGGCAATTGATACAGTAATAGAAGTTAGCCAACTTTTTTTTTTTTTTTTTTAATGGGTGACTGAGGAAAGACAAAAAAAGGAGAAAGTAAGGGTCCTTAACATGGTTGGGACATTGGGACGTTGATGTTCTTTTTGGAAAGTAGCTTAAAAAGAAAATTGTCTGAAACGTCTTGATGTATTGCAGTCACTGCTTATAAATTCATCAGTAGTGTGTTTACCTTGATGTTTATCTTAAGTGATGTACACAAGTCTGGCACACTGTTCTACCGTGAGCTTCTCTCAGGAGAGCTGGTAACTGGTGATCAGTGTGTGCAGTTTACTAACACAAAGAACACAGGTTATTTTATGTTCATCGTAACATATGTTCAACTTAGCACCTAGGTTGTGAGACAAGGGGTAGAGTGAGGCCTGGTGTTCAAGTTAAAGGATCACATTAAAGGGGCTCCTGGCTGGCTCAGTCAGTGGAGCATCCGACTCTTGATCTCAGGGTTGTGAGTTCAAGCCCCATGTTTTAAGTAGAGATTACTTAAAAATGTTTTTCTAAAAAAATTAGAAGAAAATAAAGGATGACATTAACAAGTCCACACTGAAGAGCATGGACTGTGAGGACTGGGCCTTATAACAGGAAAATAATCAAACCTTCTTAGAGCTACCTGGTGCTGAACAGAAAACTGGGAGATAGTGAAGTAAGAGAAGCTTTAATTGACGCTGCAGGATACTTAAACTACAACAGAAATCGTGATATAATGATCACTGAGGAATTTATTGTTTTGGGTTCTTTACTCCTTTCTATACCTTTCTAAAACTTTCCTTTAAATTCTAGTATTAGAAGTATGCTGTTCACACAGAAAGCTTAAGAATGATTGGTTATCAAAATCAGTGCTTTCCATCCTGTGTCCAACATCTTTAAAAAAATGAGGTGGTAGCAAAGAAAGAAAATATCAGAATATATTACATGCAGTAAGACTAAGTATTCTATTGTGAAATGGTTGTTAATTGTAAATAAATATGTAAGTCATAATGTACAGTCCTGACGTATGTATCTTTTAGGTCAGTCAAGAGTTTGAAAATCATAGATATAAATTGTTCTTGAATTTGCCTCTGCTATTGTTTCTTAAAAAAAATTTTTTTTAATGTTTATTTTTGATGGAGAGAGAGAGAGAGAGAGAGAGAGAGAGAGCATGAGTGGGGGAGGGGCAGAGAGAGAGGGAGACACAGAATCCAAAGCAGCGTCCAGGCTCTGAGCTGTCAGCACAGAGCCCAATGAAGGGTTTGAACTCGAGAACAGCAAGATCATGACCTGAGCCAAAGTCAGACGCTCAACCGAATGAGCCATCCAGGCGCCCCCTCTGCTATTCTTTACTGCAAAGACTACACATTCCAAAATATAATATCTAGTGTAGTAGGGCACTTTCTTATATATTTGCTGTATTTACTTTCAAACTTCAGACTGCTTTTTGCTTTTACTTGTAGCTGTTGCGCCACTTTTGTTTCCTTGTCTAAACCAATTTTACAATTAATAGGGTTCGAGTGTGGATTAACTAATCATAGGCCAGACCTCAAGAAAAGTAACACAGTCTTGACATTAGATTGAAAAAAGCCCTAAAACACCCAAATAGAGATTTGCTAAATCCACTAAATCCAACTAAAACCTGTGCAGAGGAAGGAACTGCCAAGTGCCTGGGCAGCCGGCAGCCCTAAGCCTCTTTGGAAAGAAGGGCATTAAATAAGAGAATTCATCGTCTGACATGAGTTTGTGCTCAGAAAACCTGGAAAAGAGTGAGCAGGAAGAGGATCGAGAAATCTCTCAGGCTTCTCATGTCTGGAAGTAGCTCCATATTGGCTTTGAAGGCCCAGAAGGCCGTCGGCATTCTCCTCCCCTCGAGGCCCTGGTTAGCTTGTGGGTGGGGAGGTCCAGGTTTGCCTACAGGAGCTGGGAGTGCCTCAAAGGGAGTGCCTTGCTGAAGTGTTTGTGTCTGTCCAGAACTTATCTCTGAGCGGCAAGGCTGTCCTCTTGGTTGGAGGAGAGGTGGGGGAGGTCCAAACTGGGATTGCAGGCTGCCTTATCTTACTCAGGGTACTGACACTAACACCAACACTGCCAAGGTACAAAGGATATATGAAGATACACAGTGCAGACAATTTGATGTAAACAGTAATGAAGCATTT
This sequence comes from Lynx canadensis, assembly GCF_007474595.2. NCBI lineage: Eukaryota > Metazoa > Chordata > Mammalia > Carnivora > Felidae > Lynx > Lynx canadensis. Next base: position 98,899,384 of record NC_044307.1, read on the forward strand.
GATAATGGGATTTTAATTGGCCCTATTAAAAAGTTTGCAAGTTACGTAAGTAGCAATATTTGTGGTCATTTTAGGGCTTGGTGGTTACCACTTACCATGTCTGCCTCAGCCACAGACCTAGGAAGTGGAAGAGCCAGTCTTCTGACCGGCAGGCCAATCCATTTTCCTAAAATCCTTCACATACGGGGTGCGAGGCCCAATATAAACAAGCAAAATATTGGCACAGAACGCTTAGTGGCCATTTATCTTCCTATTTGGGTTGGATAGACTTTCAGTGTTTACAGAATTCAGGGTGCCCTTGGAATAAGAAGCAAATTAAGGTTGTAATTTTTTTTTTTTTACTAGTGCTTTTCTACATTATACGTGGACTCACTTGGGATTCTAATACTACTTCACTACTTCAGATTCTCAAAGTCTCCCATGTTTCACTGTTATTGGTGAGAGCATAGGGGCCTTTACAAAGAAGTACACTGAGGCTGCTTTAAAGCCAGCAAAATTGATTTTCAAATCAAGTGTCAAATTCAACTGTGTTACTTTCCGAAAAGATTTCCTGACTCCTTTTAGATGTGTCAACCACTGAAGTAATTCACTTTTCTAATGTGCAGATAAGGAATATCTATTAATATTTTGTTTCTCCTGAGAAACTGTGATCTGACTTTTGGATGTGGATATAAACACTTGGGGATTAGTTGAAATAAGAGCTCAACTTAATCCAGGATTTTTTTTTCTTTTGAGAAGATTATTGTCCTTTTTATAGTGAAGAACTACTTCTATACTTTTTTTTTTAATTTTTAAATTTATTTATTTATTTTGAAAGAGAGAGCGAGTGGGGGATGGCAAGAGGGAGAGCATGAATCTTCAGCAGGCTCCACAACCAGTGTGGAGCCCAACTCTGGGCTCGATCTCACAAACCGGAATGTCATGATCTGAGCCGAAATCAAGAGTTGGGCACTGGACCACGCAGGTGCCCCAAGAATTACTCCTATAAAAAACAAATGTAACCCCCAAATCATATCTGTGTTATATTGAGATGAGAGATGACCCAGGATGAATTTAACTTATGCCATCAAAATTTAAACTTTAACCAGTAGGATTATATGCCAAAATAATTGCTGTAATTTTAATTTTTTGGGTGCAGATGAAGAACTAGCACTGGATGGCAGTTTCGATCAAGACCTAAAAAGCTATCACAAACTCCAGTGGGAAACGGAATTCAAACCTGTGGCCCAGCAGCTCCTGAACCGAATTCAGAGTCATCATACCTTCCTGGAACCACTGCCTATTCCTTCTTTCTAACATGATGTAGATTAACAACAGAAGCAAGAAGTCAGGTCTCCTTCATTCTTACAGAGTGGTAACATGCATGAACATTTGTTTTTCAGTATGGACAAATAGTGAAAGTTTTTCAGATACTGATTTTAGTGAGTAGTCTAAGTATCTTAGAAGAAATAGGCATTTCTTCTCGTTAGGTAGGTATTATGGAAAAATGAATATAAATGTGCTCTCTGCTATGAGAAATGTAAGATGAAAATATATTCACAGTTTTTCAAAGTACATGACTTCTTCTTCTATTCTGTATTAAATACTTCGGTTCCAGTCTTAAAGTCTGGATTTAACAACTTTGGAATTTAAGTGTTTGTCAGTTCAGTAAGTGAACCGTGCAATGAAGACTCCTAGATTTTGTATCTGGGCAGAACAGTGATCAACACTGTGAGGACCACATCACTACATAACCGTCTGTACTAATTCTTTGTCCTCTAATAATAATTTTCTGGTCAGGTACCAGTATTTTTCTTGTTTTCATGTTAAGAGCGGGAGTAAGCAGAAAAATTTAGAGACACTGCTTTGGGCAATCTACTCTATTAAATAAGTAAAATAGATGAAAAAGGGAGTATTTTACCTCTTTCTTTTCATTTGAAATAAAATGACTAGACCACACAGTCCTTCTAGTTGTAACTCTCTGTGATTAGGGAGGTGATAGAACATCCTCAAAAGGGTATAGGCTTAGGTAAATGGCAGATCTCAGCTTGAATCCTAGCTATCTCCTGTGTGGACCTTGGGCGAGCAACTTAATTTCTTTAACTTCAACTGTAAAATGGGAATAGTAAAATAGGAATGTTTTATTCTAGTGCAGTTTGGGAAAATAACAAAAACATTAAATGGGCAAGTTGCCTAGCATAGTGTCTGATGTGTAAGTAGGTGCTCAATAAATTATAGCATGGTGATGGTAATTTTTTAGTTTACTATTCTTTGCAGGGTAAGTTTGGCCTTTGAAAAAATGATAAAAACCAAAGAAATTGAGATTATTATTCTATATTAGCCAAATGAAGATTTGGAAATAAAAGCAGATGCACTACTCTGCTTGGAGAAAAGCTGTTATGAATGGCTCATCTCTCACCCTACAAAATACCAAGACTAATGGGAAGAGGGCATGTACTCCAGACTGGATGGGCTCTCAAAGACCATTAGAATATAATATCTAAATTTTCAGGAATAAATAGACTTTCCAAGGGCCCTTCTAGTCTGGGCCTAGTCTCTGACAAGGGCTCAGCAAAATCCCCTAGGGACACTTATTGTATACCTTATTGTATAGTCTGAGGGGCTGATCTCTCAAAACCATTTAAGGGTCTAAGTCTTTTTTTTTTTCTTTTTTTTAATCCATAGCAGGCCATATATTCTACTTTCACTGAAAAAGATCAAACTATTTCTCCCCCCAAAACAGCCCCCTCAGTATTTATAACTAATATAATAACTCATGGTGGAATACCATTATTCCTATTCTCCATATAAACTCTTCACCCTCACACTCATGTGCAAGCTGGACCTTTTGGAACAACCTATCTGCCTTCCCCTTCGCTTTTTAAAAATATTTTTTTAGGGATCTCTACACTGTACATGAAGCTCAAAATCACAGCCCTGAGATCAAGAGTCACATGCTCTACTGACTGAACCAGGCACCCTTTTTTTTTTTTTTAAGTGATTAAAAAAACACATAAAATTTACCATACTATTTTTAAGTGTACAGTTTAGTAGTGTTAGGTATATTCACATTGCTCTGCAACAGAGCTCTAGAACTTTTTCATCTTGCAAAACTAAAACTATATTCATTAAAAAAAAAAATCCCCATTTCCTCTTCCCCCCAGCTCCTAGCAACCACCCTTCTACTTTCTGTTTCTATGAATTTGATTAGATACCTCACATAAGTGGAATCATATGATACTTGTCTTTTTGTACTGGTTTATTTAACTTAGCATAATGTCCTCAAAGTTGATTCTTGTTGAAGCATGTGACAGGATGTTCTTCCTTTTTAAAGCTGAATAATATTTCCTTGTATGTATATGCCACATTTTGTTTATCCAGTCATCCATCAGTGGACATTTGGGTTGCTTGTACCTCATAGCTATTGTGAATAATTCTGCTGTGAACATGGTGTGTAAATAGCTCTTTGAGATCCTCCTCCTTTCAACTCTTTTGGGTATATACCCAGAAGTGGAATTACTGGATCGTATAGTAGTTCTATTTTTAATTTGGGGGGAATATCTATAATGTTTTCCATTGAGGCTCCACCATTTTACATTACCACCAACAGTGCACAAAGGTTCAAATTTCTTCATATCTTTGCCAATGCTTGTGATTTGTTTTTTATAGTAATCATCCTAATGGGTGTAAAGTGATAATGTCATTGTGGTTTTTATTTGCATTTCTCTAATAGTGATGTTGAGTGTATTTTCATCTGTTTGTTGACTGTTTATATATCATTCCTGGATTAATGTCCATTCAAGTCCTTTGCCCATTTTTTAGTCGGTCTGTTTGGGTTTTTTGTTGTTGAGTTGAAGGAGTTCTTTATATATTCTGGCTATTAATCCCTTATCAAGTATATGATTTGCAAATATTTTCTCTCCTTCCATAGGTTGTCTTTTCACTGTTGATTGTGCCTTTTGATGCACAGAAGTTTTTTGTTTGTTTTTATGTATGCCTGTCATGGGGCTCAAACTCATGACCCCAAAATTAAGAGTCACATGTTCTACTGACTGAACAAGCCAGGTGCCCCATTGATACACAGAAGTTTTTAAGTTTGATGTAGTTCCATTGGTCTATTGTTTCTTTTGCCTTTGCTTTTGGTGTTATATCCAATAAATCATTGACAAACCCAATGTCCTGAAGCTTTTTCCCTATGTTTTCTCCTAGGAGTTTTATAGTTCTTATATGTAGGTATTTAATACATTTAATTAATTTTTGTGTATGGTATAAAGTAAGGGTCCAACTTCATTCTCTTGCATGTGGATGTCTAGTTTTCTGAGCACCATTTATTAAAGTGATTGTCTTTTCCTCATTGAACAGTCCTAGCACACTTGTGCTTAATTTGACCATACACATGAGGGTTTACTTCTGGGCTCTCTGTTCTATTCCATTGCTCTGTATGTCTGTCTTTATGTCAGTACCACACTGCTTTGATTACTATAGCTTTGTAATGTATTTTTAAATCAGGACATGTGAGACCTCCAACTTTTTTTTTTTTTTAATGGAAGTATAGTTGACCTACCATATTATATTAGCTTCATGTGTACAACATAATGATTCAACAATTATTTACATTACAAAATGCTCACCAAAATAAATGTAGTTACCATCTGTCATCATACAAAGTTATTAATAACATCATTGACTATATTACTTATGTTGTACTTTTCATCCCCATAAGTTCTTTATAACTGGAGGTTTGTACCTCTTAATCCCTTTTACCTACCTTGCCCATACTCCCATGTCCTCATCTCTGTATTGTTCTCTGTACAGAGATTGTTCTCTGTATTTATTAGTCTGTTTCTGTTTTTTATTTGCTTGTTCACTTGTTTTTTAGATTCCACATATAAGTGAAATCATACAGTATTTGTCTTTCTATGTCTGATTTATTTCACTTAGCATAATACCCTTTAGGTCCATCCATGTTGCTGCAAATAGCAAGATTTCATTTTTTCTTACTGCCCACTAATATTCCATTGTGTATATATACCACATCTTCTTTATTCATCTATCAGTGGATGCTTAGGTTGCTTCCATAACTTGGCTACTGTAAACAATGCTGCAATAAACATAGGGGTGCATATATCTTTTCAAATTAGCGTTTTCTTTGAGTAAATACCCAGTAGTGGAATTACTTGATTGTATGACATTTCTATTTTTAATTTTTTAAGGAACCTCCGTACTGCTTCACATAGTGACTGCACCAATTTACATTCCCAAAAGTGCATGAGGGTCCCCTTTTCTCCCCATCTTTGCCAACACTTGTTAGTTCTCGTCCTTTTTATAATAGCCTTTCTGTGTGGTATGAGGTGCTATCTCATTGTTTTGATTTGGATTTTCCTGATTAGTGGTGTTGAGCATCTTTTCATGTGTCTGTTGGCCATTTGTATGTCTTTGGAAAGATGTCTGTTCAGTTCCTCTGCCCATTATTGAATCAGATTCTTTGTGTTTTTTTTTTTTTTTGTTTGTTTGTTTGGTGTTGAGTTGTAGGAGTTCTTTATATATTTTGGATATTAACCCCTTACTGGATATAGCATTTGCAAGTGTCTTCCCCAATCAGTATGTTGTTTTGTGTTCATGGTTTCCTTCACTATGCAAAAGCTTTTTAGTTTGATATAATCCAACAGTTTATTTTTGCTTTTGTTTCCCTTACCTAAAGAGACCAATCCAGAAAAATGTTACTAAGACTGACATCCATGAGTTTACTGCCTATATTTTCTTTTAGGAGTTTTATAGTTTCAGATTTTACATTTAGGTCTTTAATCCATTTTGAGTTTATTTTTGTGTATGGTGTAAGAAAGTGGTCCAGTTTTATTCTTTTGCATGTAGCTGTCCAGTTTTCACAACACCATTTATTGAAGAGACTGTCTTTTCCCCACTGTATATTCTTGCCTCCTTTGTCATGGGTTAATTGACCATATAAGTGTGGGTTTATTTCTCGGCTCTCTATTCTGTTCTGTTAGGATCTAAGTGTCTGTTTTTGTGCCAGTTCCACATTGTTTTGATTACTTTGTAGTGTAGTTTGAATCTGAGGTTGTGATACCTCTAGCTTTGTTCTTCTCAAGATTGATTTGGCTATTTGGGATCTTTTGTGGTTCCACAGAAATTTTAAGATTTTTTTTCTTCTAGTTCTGTGAAAAATAATATTGTTATTTTGATAGAAATTGCATTGAATCTGTAGATTGCTTTGGTAATGTGGACATTCTAATAATATCCTTCCAGTTCATGAGCATGGTATGTCTTTCTATTTATTTGTACTGTCTTCAGTTTTTTTCATTAACATCTTATAGTTTTCAAGGTACATATCTTTCACCTAGGTATTTTATTCTTTTTTTTTTAATTTATTTTTTTTTTCAATATATGAAATTTATTGTCAAATTGGTTTCCATACAACACCCAGTGCTCATCCCAAAAAGTGCCCTCCTCAATACCCATCACCCACCCTCCCCTCCCTCCCACCCCCCATCAACCCTCAGTTTGTTCTCAGTTTTTAACAGTCTCTTATGCTTTGGCTCTCTCCCACTCTAACCTCTTTTTTTTTTTTTCTTCCCCTCCCCCATGGGTTTCTGTTAAGTTTCTCAAGATCCACATAAGGGTGAAACCATATGGTATCTGTCTTTCTCTGTATGGCTTATTTCACTTAGCATCACACTCTCCAGTTCCATCCACGTTGCTACAAAAGGCCATATTTCATTCTTTCTCATTGCCACGCAGTATTCCATTGTGTATATAAACCACAATTTCTTTATCCATTCTTCAGTTGATGGACATTTAGGCTCTTTCCACAATTTGGCTATTGTTGAGAGTGCTGCTGTAAACATTGGGGTACAAGTGCCCCTATGCATCAGTACTCCTGTATCCCTTGGGTAAATTCCTAGCAGTGCTATTGCTGGGTCATAGGGTAGGTCTATTTTTAATTTTCTGAGGAACCTCCACACTGCTTTCCAGAGCGGCTGCACCAATTTGCATTCCCACCAACAGTGCAAGAGGGTTCCCGATTCTCCACATCCTCTCCAGCATCTATAGTCTCCTGATTTGTTCATTTTGGCCACTCTGACTGGCGTGAGGTGATATCTGAGTGTGGTTTTGATTTGTATTTCCCTGATAAGGAGCGACGTTGAACATCTTTTCATGTGCCTGTTGGCCATCCAGATGTCTTCTTTACAGAAGTGTCTATTCATGTTTTCTGCCCATTTCTTCACTGGGTTGTTTTTCGGGTGTGGAGTTTGGTGAGCTCTTTATAGATTTTGGATACTAGCCCTTTGTCCGATATGTCATTTGCAAATATCTTTTCCCATTCCGTTGGTTGCCTTTTAGTTTTGTTGGTTGTTTCCTTTGCTGTGCAGACTTTTTATCTTCATAAGGTCCCAGTAATTCATTTTTGCTTTTAATTCCCTTGCCTTTGGGGATGTATCGAGTAAGAGATTGCTACGGCTGAGGTCAGAGAGGTCTTTTCCTGCTTTCTCCTCTAGGGTTTTGATGGTTTCCTGTCTCACATTCAGGTCCTTTATCCATTTTGAGTTTATTTTTGTGAATGGTGTGAGAAAGTGGTCTAGTTTCAACCTTCTGCATGTTGCTGTCCAGTTCTCCCAGCACCATCTGTTGAAGAGACTGTCTTTTTTCCATTGGATGTTCTTTCCTGCTTTGTCAAAGATTAGTTGGCCATACGTTTGTGGGTCTAGTTCTGGGGTTTCTATTCTATTCCATTGGTCTATGTGTCTGTTTTTGTGCCAATACCATGCTGTCTTGATTATTTTATTCTTTTTGATGCAATTGTAAATAGGATTGTTTCTTAATTTCTCTTTCTGCTATTTTGTTATTAGTGTATAGCATTGCAACAGATATCTGCATATTAATTTTGTATCTTGCAACTTTACTGAACTCATTTATTAGTTATACTAGGTTTTTGGTGAAGTCTTTAGGCTTTTCTATATATGGTATCATATCCTCTGAAAATAGTGATAGTTTTACTTTTTCCTTACCAGTTTAGGTGCCTTTTATTTGTTGTCTGATTGCTGTGGCTAGAGACCTCCAGTACTATATTGAATGAAAGTGATGAAAGTGAACATCTTTGTCTTGTTCCTAGTCTTGGAGGAAAAGGTTTAATTTTTCACCATTGAGTATGTTAGCTGTGGGTTTGTCATATATGGCTTTTATTATCTTGAGGGATGTTCCCTCTACACCCTCTTTGTTGAGAGTTTTTAATCATGAACAGGTGTTGAATTTTGTCAAATGCTTTTTATGCAGCTATTGAGATGATTGTATATATATATTTTTTATCGTTCATTTTGTTAATATGGTGTGTCATGTTGACTGATTTGCAGATATTGAATACCCTTGCATCCCTGAAATAAATTCCACTTGATGGTGATAAGTGAGACTTTATAAATGTATTTTTGAATTCAGTTTGCCAAAATTTTGCTGAGGATATTTGCATTCATGTTCATCAGGGATATTGGTCTGTAATTTTATTTTTTTTGTAGTGTCTTTGTCTGGTTTTGGTATAAGGGTAATGCTGGCCTTATAGAATGAATCTGGAAGCATTCTTGTATTTTTTTTGGAATAGTTTAAGGTATTAGCTCATCTTTAAATGTTTGGTAGAATTCACCTGTGAAGCCATCTGGTCCTGGACTTTTTTGTTGTTGTTGGGAGTTGATTACTGACTCAATTTTGTTGCTAGTAATCAGTCTATTCAAATTTTCTGTTTCTTCCTGATTTAGTCTTGGAGTGTTGTGTTTCCAGGATTTATCCATTTCCACTAGTTTGTCCAATTTGTTGGCATATAGTTTTGCATAGTAGCCTCTAATTATCCTTTGTCTATCTATGGTGTCAGTTCTCTTTTATTTCTAATTTTATTCTTGAGTCCTCTCTTTTTTTCTTGATGAGTCTGGCTAAAGGTTTATCTTTTCAAAGAACCAGCGTTTAGTTTAATTGATTTATTTTTAAGTCTCTACTTATTTCCACTCTGATCTTTTTATTTTTTTCTTCCTTCTATTAAGAGTGGGATTTGTTCTTTTTCTGATTCCTTTAGGTGTGAGGTTATATTGCTTATTTGAAGTTTTTCATGTTCCTTGAGGTAGACCTGAATTGCTATAAACTTCCTTCTTAGAAATGCTTTTGCTGCATCCCAAAAGATTTTGAACCATCGTTTCCCATTTTCATTTGTTCCAGGTATTTTTTTTATTTCCTTTTTCATTTCTTCATTGACTCATTGGATGTTTAGTAGCAGGTTTAGCCTCCACTTATTTGTGTTTCTTCTAGTTTTTTTTTCTTGTAATTGATTTCTAGTTTCATACTGTTATGTACAGAAAACATGCTTGATAGGTTTTTAATGTTAAATTTACTGAAACTTGTTTTGTGGCCTAACATGTGATCTATCCTGGAGAATGTTCCATGTGCACTTGAAAAGAAGTGTATTCTGCTTTGTTTGGATGGAATGTTCTGTATGTATCTGTTAGGTTCACCTGCTCTGTGTCATTCACCCTGTAACTATTATATAATGTCCTTCTTCATCTCTTGTTACAGCCTTTAATTTAAAGTCTAGTTTGTCTGATATAAGTATGGCTACTCCAGCTTTCTTTTGGCTTCCAGTAGCATGATAAATAGTTCTCCATCCCCTCACTCTGAATCTAAAGGTGTCCTCAGGTCTAAAATGAGTCTCTTGTAGACAGCAAATAGATGGGTCTTGTTTTTTTATCCATTCTGATACCCTATGTCTTTTGGTTGGCGCATTTAATCCGTTTACATTCAGTGTTATTATAGAAAGATACGGGTTTAGAGTCATTGTGATGTCTGTATGTTTTATGCTTGTAGTGATGTCTCTGGTACTTTGTCTCACAGGGTCCCCCTTAGGATCTCTTGTAGGGCTGGTTTAGTGGTGACAAATTCCTTCAGTTTTTGTTTGTTTGGGAAGACCTTTATCTCTCCTTCTATTCTAAATGACAGACTTGCTGGATAAAGGATTCTCGGCTGCATATTTTTGCTGTCTAGCACCCTGAAAATCTCGTGCCAATTCTTTCTGGCCTGCCAAGTTTCAAAAGAGAGATCAGTCACGAGTCTTATAGGTCTCCCTTTATATGTGAGGGCACGTTTACCCCTTGCTGCTTTCAGAATTTTCTCTTTATCCTTGTATTTTGCCAGTTTCACTATGATATGTCGTGCTGAAGATCGATTCAAGTTACGTCTGAAGGGAGTTCTCTGTGCCTCTTGGATTTCAATGCCTTTTTCCTTCCCCAGTTCAGGGAAGTTCTCAGCTATTATTTCTTCAAGTACCCCTTCAGCACCTTTCCCTCTCTCTTCCTCCTCTGGAATACCAATTATGCGTATATTATTTCTTTTTAGTGTATCACTTAGTTCTCTAATTTTCCCCTCATACTCCTGGATTTTTTTATCTCTCTTTTTCTCAGCTTCCTCTTTTTCCATAACTTTATCTTCTAGTTCACCTATTCTCTCCTCTGCCTCTTCCATCCGAGTTGTGGTGGTTTGCATTTTGTTTTGCATTTCCTTTAAAGCGTTTTTCAGCTCCTCGTGACTGTTCCTTAGTCCCTTGATCTCTGTAGCAACAGATTCTCTGCTGTCCTGTATACTGTTTTCAAGCCCAGCGATTAATTTTATGACTATTATTCTAAATTCACTTTCTGTTATATTATTTAAATCCTTTTTGATCAGCTCATTAGCTGTTGTTATTTCCTGGAGATTCTTCTGAGGGGAATTCTTCCGCTTGGTCATTTTGGATAGTCCCTGGTGTGGTGAGGACCTGCAGGGCACTTCCCCTGTGCTGTGGTGTATAACTGGAGTTGGTGGGCGGGGCCGCAGTCAGTCCTGATGTCTGCCCCCAGCCCACCGCTGGGGCCACAGTCAGACTGGTGTGTGCCTTCTCTTCCCCTCTCCTAGGGGCGGGATTCACTGTGGGGTGGCGTGGCCCGTCTGGGCTACTTGCACACTGCCAGGCTTGTGATGCTGGGGATCTGGCGTATTAGCTGGGGTGGGAAGGCAAGGTGCACGGCGGGAGGGGGGGCAGGCTTAGCTCGCTTCTCCTTAGGTGATCCACTTCAGGAGGGGCCCTGTGGCAGCCGGAGGGAGTCAGATCCGCTGCCGGAGGTTTGGCTCCGCAGAAGCACAGAGTTGGGTGTTTGCGCGGAGCGAGCAATTTCCCTGGCCGGAACCGGTTCCCTTTGGGATTTTGGCTGGGGGATGGGCGGGGGAGATGGCGCTGGCGAGCGCCTTTGTTCCCCGCCAAACTGAGCTCTGTCGTCCGGGGGCTCCGCAGCTCACCCTCCCTTTGTCCTCCAGCCTTCCCGCTTTCCGAGCTGAGCTGTTAACTTATGACCTCCCAGACGCTAAGTCGCGCTTGCTGTCGGAACACAGTCCGTCAGGCCCCTCCGCTTTTGCAAGCCGGACTCGGGGGCTCTGCTTGGCCGAAGAGCCGCCCCTCCGCCCCGGCTCCCTCCCGCCAGTCCTTGGAGCGCGCACCGCCTCGCCGCCCTTCCTACCCTCTTCCGTGGGCCTCTCGTCGGCACTTGGGTCCATTGACTCCGTTCTGCTAATCCTCTGGCGGTTTTCTGGGTTATTTAGGCAGGTGTAGGTGGAATCTAAGTGATCAGCAGGACGCGCGGTGAGCCCAGCGTCCTCCTACGCCGCCATCTTCCTCGGGCTGTATTTCTATAAGCCTGCTCTGTGTCATTCAAAGCCACTGTTTCCTTATTGACTTTTCTGTCTGGATGATCTATCTCTTGATGTAAGCAGGACATTAAAGTCTTCTACTGTTATTGTTTTGCTGTCAATTTCTTTATGTCTGTTGTATTCGTTTTACATATTTATGTGCTCCTATGTAGGCGTGCATAGATATTTATAATTGTTACATCTTCTTGTTAGATTGATCCCTTCATCATTTTGTAATGCCCTTCTTTGTGTTTTGTTACAGTTTTTGTTTTTAAAGTCTATTTTGATATATAAGCATTGCTCCCCCTGCTTGTTTTCCACTTCAATTTCATGGAATATCTTTATCCCTTTACTTTCAGTTTCTATGTGTCCTTAGGTGTGAAATGAGTCTCTTGTAGGCAACATATAAGTGGATTTTCTTTTTTTTTTAATCCATTCAGTCCTTTGATTGGAGTATTTAGCTCATTTAATTATTGGTAAGTATGTACCTGTTGCTATGTTGTTAATTGTTTTCTGGTTTTTATAGTTCTCTGTTCCTTTTTTCTTCTCTTATAGTTGTCTCTTGTAATTTGATGACTTTAGTGTTATGGTTGGATTCCTTTCTCTTTATTATTTGTGTATCTATTATAGGCTTTTAGTTTGTGGTTATCATGAGGTTCATATTTACCATCCTAGATATATAGCAGTCTATATTAAGTTGATGGTTGCTAAAGTTCAAACACATTTTATTTTTTATTTTATTTATTTTTAAACATTCATTTTTGAGAGAAGAGTGCAAGCAGGGGTGGGGCAGAGAGAGAGAGAGAGAGAGAGAGAGAGAGACAGAATCTGAAGCAGGCTCTAGGCTCTGAACTATCAGCACAGAGCCTGATGTGGGGATCAAACCCACAAACCATGAGATCATGACCCGAGCTGAAGTTGGATGCCCAACCAACTGAGCCACCCAGGTGCCCCAGTTCAAACACATTTTAAAAGCACTACACTGGGGCGCCTGGGTGGCTCAGTCGGTTAAGAAGCCGACTTCAGCTCAGGTCATGATCTCGCGGTCCATGAGTTCGAGCCCTGCGTCAGGCTCTGTGCTGACAGCTCAGAGCCTGGAGCCTTTTTCGGATTCTGTCTCTCCCTCTCTCTGACCCTCCCCTGTTCATGCTCTGTCTGTCTCTCTCTCTCAAAAATAAATAAACGTTAAAATAAATAAATAAATAAATAAATAAATAAATAAATAAATGCACTACATTTTTACCCCATGCACGTTTTACCCCATGTGTGTATATGATATCATGTTTTACATATTTTTATTTCATGTATCCTTAACTAATTTTTATAGATATAATTGTACAACTTTTTATCTTTTCACCTATATGCTAGTTTTATAAGTGATTGATCTATATCTTTATATGTTTGCTTTTACTGGTGAATTTTTTTTTCCATAATTTTCTAACTTCTAGGTATGACCTTTTCATTTCCATTTAAATGTGCCCTTCTGGGGTGCCTCAGTGGCTCAGTTTGTTGACCATCCGACTTCAGCTCAGGTCACGATCTCACGGTTCATGGGTTTGAGCCTTGCATGGGGCTCTGTGCTGACAGCTCAGAGCCTGGAGCCTACTTCAGAGTCTGTGTCTCCCTCTCTCTCTGCCCCTACCCTGCGCACACACTGTGTGTCTCTCTCTCAAAGATAAATAAACATTAAAAACAAAATCAAAATAAAATTTAAAAAAATTAAGATGTCCTTTTAACATTTCTTCTAATGTTTAGTGATGATGAACTCTGACTTTTGTCTGGGAAACTCTATCTCTCCTTCAATTCTGAATGATAACCTCGCCAGGTGGAGTATTCTTGGCTGTAGGATTTTTTACTCTCAGCACTGACTATATCATGCCACTCACTCCTTTCTGGCCTGCCGAGTTTCTGTTGAAAAACCAGCTGATAGCCTTATGGGATTTCCCTTATAACTATTTTCTTTTCTCTTGCTGCTTTTAAGATTCTCTCCTTATCTTTAATTTTTGACATTTTAATTTTTATATGTCCTGGTATGGACCTCCTTGGGTTCAACTTTTTTGAGGTGCTCTGTGATTCTTAGACTTGGACGTCTGCCTCCTTCCTCATGTTGGGGAAGTTTTCAGCTATTATTTCTTCAAACAAGTTTTCTGTTCCTTTATTTCCTCTCTTCTCCTTCTGGGACCCCTATAAGGCAAATGTTATTATTTTTGATGTTGTTGCAGAGTTCCCTTAGCATGTCCTCATTTAAAAATTTTTTTTTCTTCTTGCTGTTCAGCACGGATGCTTTCCATTACTCTGTCTTCCAGATCACTGATCCGTTCTTCTCTATCCTTTAATCTGTTGATTTCCTCTAGGGTATTTTTCATTTCAGTTATTATATTCTTCAGTTCTGATTGGTTCTTTTTTTAAAATATTTTCTATCTCCTTGTTGAAGTTCTCACTGAGTTCATCTACTCTTGTCTTAAATCTGTTAAGTATCTTTATGACCATTCCTTTGATTTCTTTATCAGATAGATTGCTTACCTCCATTTTGCTTAGTTCTTTTTCTGAGCTTTTTGTCTTATTCTTTTACTTAGAACATATTCGTCGGTGTCCTCATTTTGTCTAACTCTCTGTGTTTGTTTCTATGTATTAGGTAGGTTAGCTACATCTCCTGGTCTTGAAAAGAGTGACCTTATGTAGACAGTGAGTGTCCTGTGGGGCACAGTAGCACAGTCCTCCCTGGTCATCAGAAGCAGGTGCTCTTGGGTGTCCCCTGTGTGGGCTGCATGTGCCCTCCCATTATGACACAACTGCTGTGTGCACACTGGTGGGCAGGGTTGGTTCCCGGGGTGGGTGACTATAATGACTGGCATAACTATTACAGGTGCACTGGTGGACAGACCTCCCCCCACTAGAGTGACTGGCTGCAATGACTGGCATGACCATTGTGAGCATGCTGGTGGGTGAGGCTCTCCAATTTCTTAGGGAAGGATTTGCTTTGGAAGGGTACCAGTCTTGCTAGGGCTGCCTACGGGGTTTGGTGGGGCACTAGTGACTCTGGGGGGATACTGGTCCCAACTCAGGTGTGGTGGGACAGGAGCCAATTTCGGAGGGGTGCCTACTTGAGGTGGGTCCTCAGAGAAACTCCAGGGCACCATGAGCAGTGTTAGCAAGGTAGATGGAAAACAATAGAACTGGCTCCTCCCAGCTTCTGGCCAGCTAGGCTGAAGGTAGGCAAGAAAAATGGTGCCAATTTGCATTTCTGTTCCTGGAGAAAGCTCCTACATATGCCTGCCTCTCTGGCACATACCATAAAATTAGTTAATCTCCTTCATGTATAATCCAAGCAATTTTAAACTCCTGTTTTTGTGCTGGGTTTTAGAAAGAGTTATATAGCACTGGCCCTTTAAGAGCCAAGTCTCTGTTTCCTATAGCCTTCCAGCTCTCCTGGAGTTAAGCCTCACTGATTTTCAAATCCATTTGTTATGAGTGCTTGTTTCCTTAGTGCAAGTCTTGAGGGCCGGGATGTCCAGTGTGGGGCTTAGTCTTTTTACTCTTCAGGGAGGACATCTGCACCTGTGATATCCCTCCTGCTATGGATGGCTGTCTTGGAGGTTTCATTCCTGACCACGTCTCTTCTCCTACCTTTCTCACTGTGGTTTCTTCTTTATGTGTTTAAGTGTCACAGATGTATTCTGCCATTCTTCAGGTTGTTTTGAGGGTGAGTTGCATTATATGTAGCTATTGCCATGATATGTCCACAGGAGGAGGTAAGCTCAAGACCCCTTCATTCTGCCATCTTACTGGAATAAACCTACTTTGTTCTTTCTCAAGAGTGTTTTGGCTTTTGGGGGTCTTCTGAGACTTCATATGAAT
This sequence comes from Lynx canadensis, assembly GCF_007474595.2. Taxonomy (NCBI): domain Eukaryota; kingdom Metazoa; phylum Chordata; class Mammalia; order Carnivora; family Felidae; genus Lynx; species Lynx canadensis. The sequence goes on from NC_044307.1 coordinate 98,914,924, forward strand.
TTTAGGATGGATTTCTCTATTCTTGCAAAAAATGGCATTTTTGAAAAGATTACATTAAATCTTTAGATTTAACAATATCCTGAAGTCTTTCAATCCAAGAACACAAGATGTCTTTCCACTTATTTGTGTCTTCTTTAATTTCTCACAGAAGTTTATTGTAGTTTTCCATGTACAAATCTTTCATCTTGGTGAAACTTCTATTTATTCTTTTCGATGCTATTGTCATGGAACTGTTTTCTTAATTTCCTTTTCAGATTGTTCATTTTTAGTGTATAAAAATGCAACGGATTTTTGCGTGTTGATTTTGTATCTTGCAACTTTGCTGAATTTACTAGTTCTAATAGGTGTGTGTGTGTGTGTGTGTGTGTGTGATCTCTAGGGTTTCCTGCATATAAGATCATGTCACTTACAAACAGATAATTTTACTCTTCCTTTCCAATGTGAATACCGTTTCTTTTTCTTAACTGATGGTCCTGGCTAGGACTTTGAAAACAATGTTGAATAGAAGTGGTGAAAGTAGGGATCCTTGTCATATTCCTGATCTTAAAAGAAAAGTTTCAGTCTTTTCATTGAATGTGATGTTAGTTATAGGCCTTTCACATATGGGCTTTATTATATTCAGATTGTTTCCTACTAATTCTACTTTGTTGAGTGTTTTTAATAATGAAAGGGTGTTAAATTTGTAAAATGCTTTTTCTGAATTAAGATAATCTTTTTTTTTTTTTTTTTTTTTTGGTCCTTCCTTCATTCTGTTAATGTGGTGGATTGCATTGATCATTTGTTGTATGTTGAACCATCCTTGCATTCCAGGAATAAATCCTATTTCACACTTTTGATGTGCTGTTGAATTTTTTTTGCTAGTATTTTGTTCAGGATTTTTGCATCAGTATTCATCAGGGATATTGGTCTATAGTTCTCTGTAATGTCTTTTTTTTTTTAATTCCAGTTAGTTAACATACAATGTTATATTAGTTTCAGGTGTACACAGCGATTCAGCATTTCTATACATCACCCAATTCTCATCAAGGAAGTGCACTCCTTAATCCCCATCACCTATTTTACTCATCTGCCTACCCATCTCCCTTCTGGTTTGTTCTCTATAATTAAGAGTCTGTTTCTTTTCTTTCTTTTTTTTTTAATTTAATTTTTTATGTTTTTAAATATACATCCAAATTAGCATGTAGTGCAACAATGATTTCAGGAGTAGATTACTTAGTGCCCCTTACCCATTTAGCCCATCCCCCCCTCCCACAACTCCTCCAGTAACTCTCAGTTTGTTCTCCATATTTGTGAGTCTCTTCTGTTTTGTCCCCCTCCCTGTTTTTATATTATTTTTGTTTCCCTTCCCTTATGTTCATCTGTTTTGTCTCTTGAAGTCCTCATATGAATGAAGTCATATGATTTTTGTCTTTCTTTGACTAATTTCACTTAGCAGAATACCCTCCAGTTCCACCCACATAGTTGCAAATGGCAAGATTTCATTCTTTTTGATTGCCAAGTACTACTCCATTGTGTGTGTGTGTGTGTGTGTGTGTGTGTATATATATATATATATATATATATATATATCTCACTTCTTCTTTATCCATTCATCCATTGATGGACATTTGGGCTCTTTCCATACTTTGGCTATTGTTGATAGTGCTGCTATAAACATGGGGGTGCATATGTCTCTTCAAAACAGCACACCTGTATCACCTGAATAAATGCCTACTAGTGCAATTGCTGAGTTGTAAGGTAGTTCTATTTTTAGTTTTCTGAGGAACCTCCATACTGTTTTCCAGAGTGGCTGCAGCAGCTTGCATTCCCACCAACAATGCAAAAGAGATCCTCTTTCTCCGGATCCTCACCAACATCTGTTGTTACCTGAGTTGTTAATGTTAGACATTCTGACTGGTTTAAGGTGGTATCTCATTGTGGTTTTGATTTGTATTTCCCTGATGATGAGTGATGTTGAGCATTTTTTCATGTCGGTTGGCCATCTGGATGTCTTCTTTGGAGAAGTGTCTATTCATGTCTTTTGCCCATTTCTTCACTGGATTATTTGTTTTTTGGGTGTTGAGTTTGATAAGTTCTTTATAGATTTTAGATACTAACCCTTTATCTGATATGTCATTTGCAAATATCTTCTCCCATTCTGTCAGTTGCCTTTTAGTTTTGCTGATTGTTTCCTTCACTGTGCAGAAGCTTTTTATTTTGATGAGGTCCCAGTAGTTCATTTTTGCTTTTGTTTCCCTTGCCTCTGGAGACATGTTGAGTAAGAAGTTGCTGTGGCCAAGGCCAAAGAGGTTTTTGTCTGCTTTCTCCTCAAGGATTTTGATGGCTTCCTGTCTTACTTTTAGATCTTTCATTAATTTTAAGCTTATTTTTGTGTATGGTGTAAGAAAGTGGTCCAGGTTCATTCTTCTGCATGTCGCTGTCCAGTTTTCCCAGCACCATTTGCTGAAGAGACTGTCTTTATTCCATTGGATATTCTTAACTGCTTTGTCAAAGATTAATTGGCCATACGTTTGTGGGTCCATTTCTGGGTTCTCTATTCTATTCCATTGATCTGAGTGTCTGTTCTTATGCCAGTACCATACTGTCCTGATGATTACAGCTTTGTAGTATAGCTTGAAGTCTGGGATTGTGATGCCTCCTGCTTTGGTTTTCTTTTTCAAGATTGCTTTGGCTATTCGGGGTATTTTCTGGTTCCATACAAATTTTAGGATTGTTTGTTCTAGCTCTGTGAAGAATGATGGTGTTATTTTGATAGGGATTGCATTGAATATGTAGATTGCTTTGGGTAGTATCAACATTTTAACAATATTCTTCCTATCCAGGAGCATGGAATTTTTTCTTTTCTTTTTTTTTTTTTTTTTTGGTGTGTGTGTGTGTGTGTGTGTGTTCTTCAATTATTTCATAAGCTTTCTAGTTTTCAGTGTATAGATTTTTCACCTCTTTGGTTAGATTTATTCCTAGGTATTTTATGGGTTTTGGTGCAACTGTAAATGGGATCAATTCCTTGATTTCTCTTTCTGTCGCTTCATTGTTGGTGTATAGGAATGCAACCGATTTCTGTGTGTTGATTTTATATCCTGCAACTTTGCTGAATTCATGAATCAATTATAGCAGTGTTTTGGTGGAATCTTTTGGGTTTTCTATATAGAGTATCATGTCATCTGCGAAGAGTGAAAGTTTGACCTCCTCCTGGCCGATTTGGATGCCTTTTATTTCTTTGTGTTGTCTGATTGCAGAGGCTAAGATTTCCAATACTATGTTGAATAACAGTGGCGAGAGTGGACATCCCTGTCTTGTTCCTGACCTTAGGGGGAAAGCTCTCAGTTTTTCCCCCTTGAGGATGATATTAGTGGTGGGTCTTTCATATATGGCTTTTATGATCTTGAGGTATGCTTTATTCCTACTTTCTTGAGGGTTTTTATCAAGAAAGTATGCTGTATTTTGTCAAATGCTTTCTCTGCATCTATTGAGAGGATCATATGGTTCTTGTCCTTTCTTTTATTAACATGATGTATCATATTGATTGATTTGCGGATATCGAACCAGCCCTACATCTCAGGTATAAATCCCACTTTATCATGTTGAATAATTTTTTTAATGTATTGTTGGATCTGGTTAGGTAGTATCTTGTTGAGGACTTTTCATCCATGTTCATCAGGGAAATTGGTCTATAGTTCTCCTTTTTAGTGGGGTCTCTTGTCTGGTTTTGGAATCAAGGTAATGCTGGCTTCATAGAAAGAGTTTGGAAGTTTTCCTTCCATTTCTATTTTTTGGAACAGCTTTAAAAGAATAGGTGTTAACTCTTCCTTAAATGTTTGGTAGAATTCCCCTGGAAAGCCATCTGGCCCTGGACTCTTGTTTTTTGGGAGATTTTTTATTACTAATTTGATTTCCTTACTGGTTATTGGTCTGTCCAAATTTTCTATTTCTTCCTGTTTCAGTTCTGGTAGTGTATATGTTTCTAGGAATTTGTCCCTTTCTTTCAGATTGCCCGTTTTATTGGCATATAATTGCTCATAAGGAGTCTGTTTCTTGATTTGTCTCTCTCTCTGTTACTTTTTCTCTTTGCTTGTTTCATTTCTTAAATTCCACATGAGTGAAATCGTATTTTTCTTTCTGTGAACTGACTTATTGCACTCAGCATTATACTCTCTAGCTCCATCCATGTTGATGCAAATGTCAAGATTTCATTCTTTTTAATGGCCGAGTAATATTACATTGTGTGTGTGTGTGTGTGTATGTATATATATGTATACATATACATATGTATATGTGTGTGTGTGTGTGTATGTATATATATGTATATACACATATATATACATACACACACACACACACACACACACACTCACCCCACATCTTTATCCACTCATCAGCCAATGGACATTTGGGCTCTTTCCCTAATTTGGCTATTATAAAGCTGCTATAAATATAGCAGTGCATGTATCCCTTTGAATTAGTGTTTTTGTATTCTTGGGGTAAATACCTAGTAGTATGATTGCTGGATTGTAGGGTAGTTCTATTTTTAACTTCTTGAGACAACTCCATACTGTTTCCTCGAGTGACTGCACCAGCTTGCATTCCCACCAACAGTGTAAGAGTGTTCCCCTTTCTCCACATCCTCACCAACACCTGTTATTTTTTTATGTTGTTGATTTTAACTATTCTGACAGATGTGAGGTGATATCTCTTGTAGTTTTGATTCCATTTCCCTGATAAGTGATGATGAGCACTTTTTCATGTGGCCATCTGGATGTCTTTGGAGAACTATCTGTTCATGTTTTCTGCCTATTTTTAAGTAGGATTATTTGTTTTCTGGGTGTTGAGTTGTATAAGTACTTTATATATTTTGGATACTAACCCTTTATCAGATATGTCACTTGCAAATGTATTTTCCCATTCTGTAGGTTGCCTTTTAGTTTTGTTGGTTGTTACCTTTGCTGTGCAGAAGCTTTTTATTTTGATATAATCCAATAGTTTATTTTTGCTTTTGTTTCCCTTGCCTCGGAGATGTACCAAAAAGAAGTTGCTACATCTAATGTCAAAGAAGTTACTACCTGTGTTCTTTCTCTAGGATTTTAATGGTTTCCTGTCTCACATTTAGGTCTTTAATCCATTTTAAATTTATTTTTGTGTATGGTGTAAGAAAGTGGTTCAGTGTCATTCTTTTGCATGTTGCTGTCCAGTTTTTCCAACACCATTTGTTGAAGAGACCACCTTTTTCCCATTGGATATTCTTTCCTGCTTTGTCGAAGATTTAATTGACCATATAATTGTGGGTTTATTTCTGGATTTTCTGGCCTGTTCCATTGATCTATTTGTCTATTTTTGTGCACTGTATTTGCCACCAGCTTTGCTCTTCTTTTTCAAGATTGCTTTGGCTATTTGCGGTCTTTTGTGGTTCCATACAAATTTTAGGATTGTTTGTTCTAGTACTATGAAAAATGCTGTTAGTATTTTGATAGGGATTACACTAAATCTGTAGATTACTTTGGGTAGTATAGACATTTTAACAATACTTAACAATATAGATATTTTAACAATATTCTTCCAATCCATGAGCATGGAATGTCTTTCCATTTCTTTGTGTTATGTTCAATTTCTTTAAACAGTGTTTTATGGTTTGTAGAGTACAAGTCTTTCACCTCTTTGTTTAGATTTATTCCTAGGTATCTTATTATTTTTTGTGTAATCGTAAATGGGATTGTTTTCTTAATTTCTCTTTCTGCTGCTTTGTTATTGTTGTATAGAAATGTGATAGATTTCTGTTGATTGATTTTGTATCCTGCAACTTTACTGAATTTATCAGTTCTAGCAATTTTTTGGTGGAGTCTTTTGGGTTTTCTATATTAGTATCATGTCATCTACAAATAGTGAAAATTGTACTTCTTCCTTACCAATTTGGATGTCTTTTACTTCTTTTCTTGTCTGTTTGCTGTGGCTAATACTTCAATACTATGTTGAATGAAGTGGTGACAGTGGACATCCTTGTCTTGTTCTTGACCTTACGGAAAAGGCTCTCAGTTTTTCCTCATTTTTTAAAAAGTTTATTTTGAGAGAGGGGTGGAGCAGAGAGAAAGGGAGAGAATCCTAAGCAGGATTCTTGTGCTGACAGCATGAAGCCTGATGCAGGGCTTGATCCTATGACCCTGGAATCATGACCTAGGCTGAAATCAAGGGTTGGACGTTTAACTGAACCACCAGGTGCCTCTCAGTTTTTCCCCGCTGAGGATGATATTAGCTGTGGGTTTTTCATGGATGGCCTTTATTGAGATATATTCCCTTTAAACCTACTTTGTTGAAGGTTTTTATCATGAAAGGATGTTGCACCTTGTAAAAATGTTTTTCCTGCGTTTGTTGAAATGATCATGTGGATCTTATCTTTTCCGTTATTGACATGATATATTGCATTAATTTGCAAATATTGAATCATCTTTGCAACCCAGGAATAAATCCCACTTGATTGTGGTGAATTATTTTTTAAATGTATTATTGGACTGGGTTTGCTAGTATTTTGTTGAGGATTTTTGCATCTATGTTCATCAGAGATATTGGCCTGTAGTTCTGGTTTTTTGCAGTGTTATTATCGGGTTTTGGTATTAGGGTAATGCTGACCTCATAGAATGAATTTGGAAGTTTTCCTTTCTTTTCTAAGACTATAGAATAGGTTGAACAGAATAGATATTAACTCTTCTGTTTGGTAGAATTCATCTGTAAAGCTGTCTGGTCCTGGACTTTTGTTTTTTGGTTATTTTTTGATTACTGATTCAATTTCTTTGCTGATTATCAGTCTGTTCAAATTTTCTATTTCTTTCTGTTTCAGTTTGGTAGTTTGTATGTTACTAGGAATTTATCAATTTTTTTCCAGTTTGTCCCATTTGTTGACACATAGTTTTTCATAATATTCTCTTATGATGTTACTGTATTTCTGTGGTGTATTTCTCCTTTCTCGTTTGTGATTTTATTTGGTCCTTTCTCTTTTTTCTTGCTAAGTCTGGCCAGAAGTTTATCAATTTTATTGCTTTTTTTTTTTTTCAAAGAATCATCTCCTGGTTTCATTGATTGTCCTATTTGTTTTTTTAGCTTTTATATCATCAATTGCTGCTCTATTTTTATTTTTTCATTCTGCTGGTTATACGTTATTTTTAAATTTTTTTTAATGTTTTATTTTTGAGACAGAGCATGAGTGGGAGAGGAACAGAGAGAAAGGAAGACAACAGAATCCGAAGCATGTTCCAGGCTTTGAGCTGTCAGCACAGAGCCCAACATGGGGCTTGAACCCATGAACTGTGAGGTCATGACTGGAGCCAAAGTTGGACACTTAACCAACTGAGCCACCCAGGCGCCCCTGGTTTTATGTTTTGTTCTTTTTATAGCTCCTTTAGGTGCAAGGTTAGGTGGTTTGAGATTTTTCTTGTTTCTTGAGGTAGGCCTGTATTGCTATAGTCTTCCTTTAAAAACTTCTTTTGCTGCATCTCAGAGGTTTTGGACCATTGTGTTTTCATTTTCATTTGTTTCCATGTACTTTTTCATTTTGTCTTTTATTTCTTGGTTGACCCATTCATAGTTTGGTAATTTTTTCTTGTGATTGATTTCTAGTGTCATAGTGTTGTGGTCAGAAAAAATTTTCAATCTTGAAATTTGTTCAGGTTTTGTGGGCTAACATGTGTGATCTATTCTGGAGAATGTTCCATGTGCGCTTGAAAAGAACGTGTATTCTGTTTTAGGATGGAATGTTCTGAAAATATCTGTTAAATCCATTTGTTCCAGTGTGTCATTCAAAGCCATTATTTCCTTGTTGAGTTTCTGTTTAGATCTGTCCATTGTTGTATGTGGGATGTTAAAGTCCCCTACTATTGTATTACTATTGATTAGTTCCTTTATGTTTTTTATTAACTGTGTTATGTATTTGGGCACTCCTATGTTGGGTGCATAAATATTTACAATTGTTATGCCGTCTTGTTGGATTGTCCCCTTTATTGATATATAGTGTCCTTCTTTGTCTTTTGTTAGTTTTATTTTTACTAAAATTTTTTTAACATTTATTTATTTTTTTGAGAGACAGAGACCGAGTGTGAGCCAGGGAGGGGCAGAGGGAGAAGGAGACACAGAACCCAAAGCAGACTCCAGGCTCTGAACTGTCAGCACAGAGCCTGATGTGAGGCTCGGACCCATAAGCTGTGAGATCATGACCTGAGCCAAAGTTGGACACTTAACTGAGCCATCCAGGCACCCCTGTTACAGTCTTTGTTTTAAAACAAAATCTACTTTGTTGGATATAAGAATTGCTATCCAGCTTTCTTTTGACATCCTTTGGCATGATAGATGTTTCTCTATCCTTTCAATATGCAGGTGTCTTTAGGTTTAAAATGAGTCCCTTGTATGTAGCATATAGATGGGCCTTTTTTTTTCCTTTATCCATTCTGTCATCCTGTGTCTTTTGATTGGACTTTTTATTTACATTCAAAGTAATTACTGATTTATTGATGTATTTGTTGTCACTTCATTACTTGTTTTGTGGTTGCTTCTGAAGATTTCTCTGATCCTTTTTTGTCTTTCTCCCTTTCATGTTTTGCTGCTTTTCCTTAGTGATATATTTGGATTTCTTCATCCTTTTTCTTTGCATATTAGTATTTTTTGATACATAGTTACCATTGAGTTTGTATATAACTTCTGCATATTATTAAGTTGATGGTCATTTGAACTCATTCTTTTCTCCTCCCCATGTTTTAGGTATATGTTATATCCTTTTTTTCATTTTTATGGCTTTTGTGTTTCCCACCTCTACACTGTCACTTTTTGTCTCTCCCTTTTTTTTTTTTGAAAGAGCCCAAAAGTGGTGGGGAGGGGCAGAAGGAGAGAGAGAATCTTAAGCAGGCTCTATCCTGAGCGTAGAGCCTGACGTGGAGCTCAGTTCCACCACCCTGGGATCATGACCTGAGCCAAAATCAAGAGTCAGATGCTCAAACGACTAAGCTACCCAAGTGCCCCTTGTCTCTCCCTTCCAAAGAGTCCCTTTTAATATTTCTTGTAGAGCTGGTTTAGTTGCCATGAAGTTCTTTAGTTTTTATTTGGGTAACTTTTTATGTTTCCTTCTATTCTGAATAACAGCCTTGCTGGATACAGTATTCTTGGCTGTAGATTTTTCCCATTTAGCACTTTGAATATACCATGCTACTCCCTCTGGCTTACAAAGTTTCTGTTGAAAAATCTCCTGGTTTAAAAAAAAAAAAAAATCTCCTGGTAGCCTTATGGGTTTTCCCTTGTAAGTTAATGATTTGTTTCTTTAAAATTTTCTTTCTTTATTGGGGTGTCTGGGTGGCTCGGTCGGTTAAGCAGCTGACTTCAGCTCAGGTCATGATCTCAGGGTCCATGAGTTTGAGCCCCACATTGGGCTCTGTGCTGATGGCTCAGAGCCTGAAGCCTGCTTCAGATTCTGTCTTTCCCTCTTTCTCTCCTCCTCCCTTGCTCGCACTCTGTCCCTCTTTCTCCCTCTCAAAAATAAGTATTAAATTAAAACATTTTTTCTTTAAATGCTGTATTTTGGAAATTTAATTATAGTATGTCTTGGTGGGTCTGCTTTTGTCGATTTGTTGTGGGTACTATATGCTTCCTGGGTCTGGATATCTGTTTCCTTACTTAGTTTAGGGAAAATTTCAGCTATTATTTCTTCAAATAAATTTTCTGTCCCCTTTTCTCTCTCTTCTTCTGGGACTTCTATAATATGAATGTTGCTATATTTGGTGCTATCACTGAGTTCCCTGTCTCTTCTTGTTTTGCATAATTCTTTTATCTCTCTTTTGTTTAGCTTCCCATTACTCTGTCTTCTATGTCATTAATTCGTTTCTCTGCTTCTTCCATCCTGCTGTTCATTACCTCGAGTGTGTTTCTTATGCCCTTTATCTTTGCTATGTTTTTCCTTATCTCTGTGTTAAGGGTTTCATTCATGTCTTCTACTCTTTTCTCAAGTCCAGTGAGTATACTTATGCCCATTAAGTTAAATTCTCTACAAGGCATGTTACTTATATCTGTTTTGCTTAGATCTCTGTGGTCCTGGCTTGTTCTTTCATTTGGGATAAATTTCTCTGTCTCCTCATTTTGTCTTGCCTCTCTGTGTCTATGTGTCAAGAAAGTCAGCTGTGTCTTCCCTTGAAAGTTGTGACTTTATGAGGAAGTTGTAGAGCTTAACATAACCACAATATCATGACCTGAGCTGAAATCAAGAGTCAGATGCTTAACCAACTGAGCCACCCAGGTGCCCTGATCTTCTATTTTTAAGAAGTACAAAGAACTAAGCAAAATGAATAAAATTTTAACTACGTACAGTGTATGTAAACTTGTTGGGTTCACCTGTATTGCTATAACTCTACAGTAGACAGAAAAGGGCAAAGGCATGATGTAAATTCAATGTGTAGGACCATGTATATATTATTGTAAGCTAATTAGAAAGGGACTCATGTGGGGTGCCTGGGTGGCTCAATCAGTTGGGTGTCCAACTTTGGTTCAGGTCATGATCTTGCGGTTCATGAGTTTGAGATCCACATCAGGCCCTATGCTGACAGAGCCTGGAGCCTGCTTAGGATTCTGTGTCTCCCTCTCTCTGCCCTCTCAAAAATATTTAAAAAAGAAACGGACTTATTATCAATATATTTTATATTTAAAGAAACTTAATAGTCTTGTCTTCTCACCAGGAATATAGAACTTTGAAGGTAGGAACCATTTTGCCTCCCTACTCTCACCCACACAGTAATTTATAAATTACTAGGTACTAGATTGAGCTAAAATGTTTTGATGAGTAACAGTTATTATAACAGATTTGACTAAATCTACATTTTTCCCTTGCTGGACATGAATATTTTTATTACCTGCTACATTTTTTTTTTTAGTGTCCTCTGAAGTAAAAGCGTATCAACAATATTCACCTAAAGAAGTTAAATATGCATTCCTAACCAGTAATGGTAAATTAAGCTTATAAGTCTACTAAATGTAATGATATATAGATTAAAAGACTATAAAATTATTTATAAATATGTTAAAATTAAAACGTACTACAAATTAAATTTGCTAAATCCACCTATGCTACTTGCAGGGCCTTTCAAGCAATAACGTGTGTTTATTACCATCAAACAAGATGTTAGCACCTCCCCCCCTTTTTTTTTTATTTCAGTAATAGAATTTAATGATTCATCACATATAATATCCAGTGTTCAACAAGTGTCCTTTATGTCCCTTGTCCATTTAGCCTGTCCCTCCACCCAACAACCCTCAGTTTGTTCTAAAACTAGAGCTATTTCTACTTGACAGTGCCATTTTCTGTCCTGTTGTCACTCTAGTCCTTGTTTATAATTTTTTTAAAAAGGATTTTAAGTAATCTGTACACCCAATGTGGGGCCTGGACCTGAGATCAAGAGCTGCATGTTACATACACCAACTGAGCCAGGTGCCCGTTTCTAATGATTCTTATTTGAACTCTAAAACATCTCCATTCAAAAGGGACAAGGCAAGGGGCCATAAAAGTCTTACATGAGATCATGAAAGTCCACTCTTTGTAACCTTTAAAATGGCATTGAGAGTTTGCCATTTAATAGTCTCTCATCTGATTACAGCATTATTTGTGAATCTGCTTGGCTATTAAAAGTAAATGGAACTTCATGAGATTGAGACAGCACATAAAATTGGAGAAAAAATGATTTATTGAAAAATACCAATAATACTGACAGACTTCAAAAGCAATTCACACTTCCAGAATACAAAGTACTTAATACATTTTTTCCCAAAGTTAGCATTTTTGTAAATCAAATTTGATAACCTGACTAAAAATATTTTCCAGCTTTATTTTTAAAGAGCTGCACAATCTTTAAAGTGGGGACCACGAGGTGGGCAGGAGCAGAGGGGCAGAATGCACCTGGGACTGCGCAGCAGTCTACAGCAACATTTCCCACAACTTCAGTGCTGGAAACAAAATACTGCACAAGACAGCTGCCCTCCAGTGTCAGAGAATCTTGGGAAACAGCATATCAAAAGATAGCTAGCTTTTCTTATAATTTATACACTTTCATTTAAGATTGCTTTTTGAAGAAAATCTTTAAGAATGCCACTGTAATTTAATGTCATCCAATAGCTGAATTAAAAAAAAAACTATAATGAAAGAAATGAACTGTTACCATCGAAATGGTCTTTGCCGAGCTGTAATAATTCTAGGCTTTTTTAGATGCAAAAAAATTAACACATATGCAAGTTTAATTTGAAACCACGCAAATTATGTATGTAGGCTCAGATAGTAGCAGTGTTCACTTTTATTACTAATAGCTTAACTGGAACAGCCACTCTATTCATTCCACCAGCAGAAATAGCAGCACCAGGATCTAAATAAAATTCTTTACGTATAAAAAGCTTATGTCATTATCCAACTCCCATTCTTTGCATGCTCCAATTCTTGTTATCTTATTTAACATAAAAGCAACAGGATTTGGAGAGTTACTA